>NW_023270431.1:3571795-3580536 GCF_011800145.1 Mirounga leonina
CTTTCTTTCTTTCTTTCTTTCTTTCTTTCTTTCTTTCTTTCTTTCTTTCTTTCCTTCTTTCTTCTCTCTCTCTCTCTCTCTCTCTTTCTTTCTTTCTTTCTCTCTTTCTTTCCTATTTTAGAGATATAGTATAAGAGAGAAATTTCTTTTGGCTTTTAAATGAGGAAACATTAAAGGAACTCTGCCAATTGCTCCCTCATCTACCACACAAAGAAAAATTGGGTCATAAAATATATTTAGTTATTTAGTTTTATTTGATTAAGTATGGTTAACTCAGGGAATGTTTCTGGAGAAGAACAGAATATGTAGAGAGTTCTAAATAACAGATTTACTTCATCAGGCTATGTAGCCTTATACCCATAAAGATCAACAACAATAATGAAGGCATTAGGCTTAATCAGTAGTTTTGGAGTTGAAAACAATATATGACTCAGTGACTCTATTTTCATTCTGGGTCATGTCATGATCAGTTCTTCTCAGGAACTGTTTTCTCTACATCCTTGGTCCTCAGCCACTATTTTGAATTCTCTGGATAACTCTATACTTTAGTCTCATTTTTCATTCCTCTGTACTTTGCAGAGTTTGGATTTTGTCTTTGAAAAATACTGAGTGAGCTAAAAATTCAAGCAATCACTAACTCACTTTAGGAAAATGATTGGTGGAATCTGTAAAGAAATAATCACATTTTTCGTGGAAATTGGGAGCTGAGGAACGCGTCTGTGATTGTTCCCTATTATTGAGAGATGCGTGACTGTGAATGGCAGCCAACTTGTTTCCTGGAAAGTCCGAGTCTGGCTGACTGTGACAACAGTAGATCTGAAAGAGACCAGCCTTTGGTTCTATCAAAATTGGGCTGGCCATGGCTGTAATTAGCAGGGAAGGGCCGTGGCTGCAGATGGCTGAAGGGATGCAAACCTGGTGGACGTAATGACAGGGTTAGCGCTCAGCAGTAAATCTTCATCATTTTTTTTTTTTTAATTTTCTTTGGTTCTTTTTTTTAATGAAAGCTCTAAACTTGGAAAATTGTAACACCTGGAGATTTGTCATAAATGTCATTGAAATATTAATTGAGTCACCAACAGAGAATAACAACTTTTAATTTTCTTATATTCTACAAAGATTGTATCTCTTAAATTTTAGAAGCATAATCCAAAAATGGTATTTATAAGTTGAGCAAGAAACTCTGCCTAGTAACTAAAGTGTTCCTGTGAGTTTTTTTTTTTTTCCCCTGATCTTGCAAACCAAAAGCTAGAGCGTTCTTACTGGAAACACTTAAAATATGACTCGAATAGGATGTTTGGATAGTAACCTAAAAATTTTAATTACAAAAGCAACTCAAACATCTGTAAAACACTCAGAAAATGCAGTGAAACAACGAATTATTCATAACCTTAACACTCAGAAAAAAACATTTTTGTTTCTTTGCAGTTATATTTGTGGATTACAACCTTTTTATTTTCATTTTAGTCTTTAGAAATTAAAGAACTGTGCATATTAGAAGGAAATATATAAATTACCCAAGGTCAATACTTTTTACATTCTTATAATATTTTCAAACAATGTATTGCATTCCAAGAAGAGAATTTAATAGTCAACCTCTTTGTGAATTTCTGAAACTTAAAATCAGTAAGGCCACAATCTGTATAAGCTTTGGTAAGAAATAAATCCTATGGCAGCAGGAAATTTTTTCATATATTTTCCCCAAGCTTTAAATTAGAACTAGGTGCATCTTTAACACCAAGTTTGATTTGCATTAAAAATATACACACTTGTAGATCTAAGGCTTTGAATTTCATATATTTCTGCTTCTATAAAATAAATACATTTACTGTTAAGACTTCTGCATGCTTTCTTCTGTTGCCTTCCATTGCATCTGTTGAGTATTCTATATTTATGTAGGCCAAAGTCATCAATGTGTCTGGGCAACAACAACAACAACAAAAAAATTGCATTCATTATATCAAAATGAACAATAGCAGCATAAAAGTCCTAAATATTGTTAGATGCTGACAATTTCAAGACTGTAATATAAAAGTGGTATTCTGCTTTGTTCATACAAAGAATTCATATGAATGTTTTAAATATCCTTTATGGGAAAAACAAATCTTGTATTATTAACTCTTACTTGACCAAAAAATATCCAAAATTTTTTTGTTCCTCAGAAGAATAATGTTAAACCAAGATTACTTTTTTTTTTTTTAAAGATTTTATTTATTTGAGAGAGAGAGAATGAGAGAGAGCAAGCATATGAGGGGGGTGGTCAGAGGGAGAAGCAGACTCCCTGCCGAGCAGGGAGCCCGATGCGGGACTCGATCCCGGGACTCCAGGATCATGACCTGAGCTGAAGGCAGCCGCTTAACCAACTGAGCCACCCAGGCGCCCAAACCAAGATTACTTTTAATGCACATTAAACATTACATAGGTTAATAAATGTCACATTACAATGGATCAGTCAATATTTAAGCCTCTTCTAAGGCAAAGTTCATGGGCTCTGGGGCAAGGAAAAAAGCTTCATAAATAATTTAATTATTTCAGAACCGGAATAAGGGTATATTGAATGACTTGTAAACCATGGGAATTATTTTATTTTTTATGTAGTGTCTGGAATCTATATAGACTCCTGAGAACACTCAGCATTTTAGAAACAGCAAATCTCCTTGTATAGTCAGCAAACTTTTTGTTTGAATTTCCAATTTTTTTTCTAAAATGTTCTTCAAATTATGGAATGAACTGAACACAATGTGCTTTCTGGAAATTTGTGGCACTTCTAGATTCCATTGGTCGTCTTGTACTGTCAGTTCCAGAAATTGAAATAATTGAAACAACAGTAGCACACACTTTGAAGATACACTTTGCTCTGAAAGCTTTCTGATAAAATTTGCTCATTTGGCCTAAGGGCAGCCAATGCTACGAAAAGAGTTTCTCTCTTCATTCCTCCTTTCTATTTGTCAGAGGCACACTGGGTATTCTGAAGTTTACCACCCAGAATAACCAGGCTTTGGTCTCCTTCTAATTTGGTTATTGACCCTGGTGGCCTTGAAACAGAGAATGGCACTAGCTGAATAAATATAACAGAGAAAGAACCAAACAGAAGCATAACAGAAGTAAGCTAAAGAATGTCAATTTCCCCGAGACGCCCAAGTTAGAGAGGAGAGCACGTTAGTGGGCCAGCCACATTTGATTGAGAAGATAAGTCACCCTGGGAATTTGAGAAAAAGAATTTAAGTGCCATTAGGTTAAACAAAAGCTTTAGGTTAAACATTCTATGTAGAAGTTAGTTGTTTGTTTTCAGACCAATAAAAGAAAAAAAAAGTGCCTTTGACTTCCAAGAGCCATTAACTCTGTTTTTGTCTGCCCACACTCATCTCACCATTAAGAATCTTCCACAGCCAAATTGCAAGTTATTAGATGAAATAACTGATCACGCTGCCATCAGATTTTTTGACTCTTTTTTCTTTCAATTAATTATTCATTATTGCCCAGATATCTTCTTAAGAAATCCTGAGGGTGCTCCTGATTAATCTCAAACTATATAAAAATTTCCAGAGGTTAGGTTGGAATGGCTTTGTCTGAGGTCAGATTTTCAAAGCCAAGACGGTCCTCCTACTCTGATTTTCAAGCCAGCGGAGATGCTATTCTACCACCATTTCTTCCATAACCCATCGCAGAAGTTCATGTCAAAGGCTCGGGGATAGAAGGAAATGATGGTCTTTTGAAAAACACACACACACTCACACATACACACACAATAGTAATGCACTTATTTTACCGTAATTCAGACAACCAAAATGAAAGTCCATTGAAATTTAAATTGAAGAAGAATGGGAAAAGCTTTGAAAGGGTAAAGAAAATTTAAGAGATGGTGATTTTGTTTAATTGCTTCATAGTTGGTGCAAAGAGGACACATGGTCCAGACAGGTGAAATGACTTCCTAAAGTTACCCAGTTAGTCAATGACAGAGGTAAGACAAGAACACATATCACCTGACTACATGGGAATAGTTGCTTGAGATGCTACCTATGTATCCAAATTCACTCTTTCTGTGACTTAATTGCTTAGTGATTTAATGTGAGAATCCTTTCCTTGCTATGTAGAGTGTATGAGTTTCCTATTGCTGCTATTACAAATTATTACAAACTTAGTCATTTAAGACAATAGAAATTTAGTCCATTCCGGAGGTCAGAAGTCCAAAATGGGTTTTACTTTATTTTATTTTTTAAAATTTTTTTATTAACATATAATGTATTTTTTGTTTCAGGGATACAGGTCTGTGATTCATCAGTCCTACACAATTCACAGTGCTCACCATAGCACATACCCTCCCCAGTGTCCATCACCCAACCACCCCATCCCTCCGACCCCTCTCCCCTCCAGCAACCTTCAGTTTGTTTCCTGAGATTAAGAATCTCTTATGCGGGACGCCTGGGTGGCTCAGTTGGTTAAGCATCTGCCTTCGGCTCAGGTCATGATCCCAGGGTCCTGGGATCGAGTCCCGCATCGGGCTCCCTGCTCTGCGGGGAACCTGCTTCTCCTTCCACCTCTGCCTCTCTCTCTATCTCTCATGAATAGATAAATAAAATCTTTAAAAAAAAAAAAAAAGAATCTCTTATGGTTTGTCTCCCTCTCTGGTTTTGTCTTGTTTCATTTTTCCCTCCCTTCTCCTATGATCCTCTGTCTTGTTTCTCAAATTCCTCATATCAGTGAGATCATATGACAATTATCTTTCTCTGATTGACTTATTTAGCTTAGCATAATACCCTTTAGTTCCATCCACGTCATTGCAAATGGCAAGATTTCAATTTTTTTGATGGCTGCATAATATTCCATTGTGTATATATACCACATTTTCTTTAACCATACATCTGTTGATGGACATCTAGGCTCTTTCCATAGTTTGGCTATTGTGGACATTGCTGCTATAAACATTGGGGTGCATGTGCCCCTTTGGATCACAACATTTGTATCTTTGGGGTAAATACCCAGTAGTGCAATGGCTGGATCATAGGGTAGCTCTATTTTCAACTTTTTGAGGAACCTCCATACTGTTTTCCAGAGTGGCTGCACCAGCTTTAATTCACACCAATGGTGTAGGAGGGTTCCCCTTTCTCCACATCCTCGCCAACATCTGTCGTTTCCTGACTTGTTAATTTTAGCCATTCTGACTGGTGTGAGGTAGTAGCTCATCGAGGTGGGTTTTAAAGTGCTAAAATTGGGGTGTCAGCAAAGTTACATCTCCTCTAGAAATTCTAGTGGTGGATTCATTCCTTGCCTTTTCTGGCTTGTAAAGATCACCTGTATTTTTTACCTCACTCTTAACTCTGCAAAAATAAGTGCCCAAGTGTTCTATGGAATAAGACCTTAACCAAAATAATTGCATGCAAGAAGTAAAATTTATTAAATTCTTGCTATTTCACTGCAATTAGAAATTGCTGACATTTTCTTCCAGAACAATAAATTTGACCTACTCAAACTACAAACGGTTGCTATATGATGACCTAAATGTCAATAAGTAGATTCTTACCAGATACTATCATTATTTAAGATACTCAAATTTAGGAAAAAAAAAATTTCCAAACCCTAAGAAGATATTTTATATTTCCCATAAAAGTGAAAAAAAACCTAAACATTTCCATGTTTTCCAAGACTCCCAAATTACACAAATATTTAATATGAACATGTAACATAAAATGATATTATTTTATTAGTATTTGGTGAAAGTTAGAGCTTCTAATAGCAGTAGCACTGAACAGGAAATGTGATAATGAAGTTTCTCTGTACAAACCAGTTTAAAGTTAGCTTAAAGGTTTTTCTCAGAAATATTTGAGTTCTGGTCAAAGGGTGGTAATGTGAATCATATGCAAACAATACACAGCCAAATTTATTTTTCTTTCAGTATAGTATGCTATCAGGTCAGAAACCAAGCCTAATTAATTTTCTATTCTGTGCTCCATGGCCATGTAGAAGTTCTGAAATACTAAGCAGTCAAGAGAGGGAAAAAAAAAATTATTTATATATATATATATATATATCTTAGAACTGTGAGGTGGGGGAAAGAAGGGAGTTGGTGGGAAGGGTGATAAATAGGAACTAGTAGTTGATACACAGCTCTTTAGAGCCTTTTTACTCCTAGTAGGAAATAATTTATGAGACAGGTTTGTTTTGTTTGTTTTGTTTTTAACCACCATCTTCTACTTTGTATCTTCAAAAGTTCTATGACACACAGTAGATCTTCTATAAATATCTGCTCTCTGAGTCAGATCCAGCTGCCATAACAAAACAACCATAGATTGGGTGGCTTAAACAACAAAAATGTAGGGCACCTGGGTGGCTCAGTTGGTTAAGCGACTGCCTTCGGCTCAGGTCATGATCCCAGGGTCCTGGGATCGAGTCCCGCATCGGGCTCCCTGCTCAGCAGGGAGTCTGCTTCTCCTTCTGACCCTCCCCCCTCTCATGCTCTCTCTCTATCTCATTCTCTCTCAAATAAATAAATAAAATCTTAAAATTAAAAAAAAAATGTATTTACCATAGTTCTGGAGGCTGTAAGGCTAAGATCAGGGGCCAGCATGATCAAGTTCTGCTGACAACTCTCTTCCTGGCTTGCAGATGGCTCTCTTTCCCTGGATGCTCACATGGCCTCTCCTAGGTGTGTACACAAGAAAAGAGAGATTCTCTCCCCTCTCTCCCCCACTCTCCTTATAAGGCTACTGATCTTAACAGATCAGGACCCTACCCTTATGACCTCATTTATCCTAATTACCTCCTAAAAGCCTTATCTGTAAATACAGTCACATTGAGGATTAGAGCTTCAGCATATGGATTTTGGATGAGCATTCAGTTCATAACATTCCACCCTGACCCCCTAGACTCATATCCTTCTCATATGCAAAATACATTCATTCTACCCTAATAGTCCCAAGAGTCTTAACTCATTTCACTATCAACTCTAACATCCAAAATTTAAAGTCTAATCTAAATATATAAACCAGATATGAGATTGGACATATGATTCATCCTGAGGCAAAATTCCTCTCTAGTTGTGAATCTGTGAAACCAGACAAGTTATTACTTCCAAACTACTATGAAGGGACAGACACTGTTCCAAGTCCAAAAGAGAGAAATAGGAAAGAAGAAAGAGGCGACGGGTCCCAAGCAAGTGTGAAACCTAAGAGGGCAAGTTCCATTAGATCTTAAGACTCAAGAATAATCCTCTTTGGTTTGATGCTCTGCCTTCCAGGCCCACTGAGCTGGCAGCATCACTCCCAAGGCCCTAGTTGGGGGTCTCATTCCTGTAGCTCTGCTAGGCTGGGGTCCAATCCCAGAGGCAAAGGCCATCTGGCCAGTTAAAACCAAGCATGTGGTCTCTGAATCACCTTCAGGGCATCTCTCCCTCTTCTTATGTAACAGAGCTTATTTACAACTAAATAGCACTCTCATCCTGTCCTGTCAAATCCAAGAAGTCCTACAGCCCTCCTTCATTTCATCCTGTCTCCACCCCCTCAAGTTCTAACTGGCAGTGTTTCTCCTTGTATAATCCCATAAATTCTTTAGCAAGTGATAGTCCAGCCATACTTTTGGTGTTTTATACACAAATGCTTCCTCTCTCTCTCTCTCTTTTTCCAATATGGGTAGACTAAAAAATTTCCAAATCTTTAAGTTTAGGTTCCTTTTTGCTTAATAATTTCTTCTCAACTCATTTCTCTTCTTTCACATTTTACTATAAGCAGCCAGGAGGAACCAAGATGGAAATCTCAGCTAAATATCTCATTTCAATGTTTGTTCTATCTTCCACAATAAACTACAAGACATTTCAGTGAAGTTCTTTGTCAGTTTATAGCAGAAGTCACCTTTCCTCCGGTTTCCAGCAACAAGTTCCTTATTTCTGCCTGAGATCTCACCAGAATCACCTTTAGCATTCATATCTCTAGCATGCTCCTTAGAACATTTCCAGCCTCCACCCATTACCCAGTCCCAAAGTTGCTTCCACATTTTTAAGTTTTTGTTGCAGCAGTACTACATTTCTCAATACCGAAATCGGTTTTAGTCCATTCAGGCTGTCATATCAAAATACCTTAGACTGGGTGGCTTAAACCACAGCAACTTCCTTTCTCACACTGCTTGGGGTTGGAAGTCCTAGATCAGGGTATCAGCATGGCTGGATTCTAGTGAGAACACTCTTCTGGCTTGAAAACATCTGCCTTCTTGCTGTGTTCACATGGCCTTTCCTGTGTGTGTGTGTGTGTGTGTAGAGAAAGTCTAGAGGGAGATTTCTTCCTCTTTATCTAAGACCACAGATTCTATCATATTAGGATCCCACCCTCATGGCCTAATTTAACCTTAATTACATCCTAAAAACTCAATCTCCAAATATAATCACTTTGGGGATTAAGGGCTCATTATATCAATTTTGAGGGGACACAAATCAGTCCAGCCCATTCTGCCCCCATGACTCATTGAGTACTTCATTTAGGGAATCTTCAAGAAAACTTATAAAAAATGGATACTGGGTCGCCTGGGTAGCTCAGTCTGTTAAGCATGTGACTCTTGATTTCAGCTCAGGTCATGATCTGAGGATTGTGAGATTGAGCCCTGGGTTGGACTCTGTGCTGGGCATGCAGCCTACTTAAGATTCTCTCTCCCTCTTCTTCTTCCCGCTCCCACTGCCTCCCACTCAAAAAATAAAAGAAAGAAAGAAAGAAAGAAAGAAAGAAAGAAAGAAAGAAAGAAAGAAAGAAAGAAAGAAA
>NW_023270431.1:3580546-3681787 GCF_011800145.1 Mirounga leonina
AAAGAAAGAAAGAAAGAAAGAAAGAAAGAAAGAAAGAAAGAAAGAAAAAGAAAGAAGGAAAGAAAAAGAAATGGGTACAGAGGTAAATAAGAGAAACTTTTAAATTCTGGCTGATGGTAATGTTACTCAAGCATTTTTAACAATTGGGGTTTTGGAAAGTTCCTTAAGCAGCTAGCCTTAAATGAAGTGAAATAAAAACTAAAATTGGCTCAAAAGACTTATCTTATTCTACTTTATCAATGACTATTCAAACGAATAGAAAAAGCAAAGAAAAGTCAAAATCTCTTTCACTAAAATTAATCTTTTTCCTTCTAATGAATGTATGTAACTGGCTTCCAATGGAAAATATTTTAGGCTCTCTTTGAATATTTCCCAGGGAGATAAGTATAAAATTTTAAAAAATAATCTGATATTTGTTTTATATTCAATAAGTCAGATCATTGCTAAACTGTAATACTGAATAAGAAAGTCTGAGCTAAGACCAATATTAAAAAATTATAAACCAAAATTACCAAGTAAAATTTTGCTAACTATTTTCCTTTCTTCACTTACAACTATTTTCCTTATTTTCACTATTTTCCTTTATCATTTACTCAGTAGAGAGAAGAAATTTTTGTAATTGGAGAACAAGTAGTCTAGGACATAATTCTGCATACTCAGATGCCCACAGATTAGTATAAAAATAGAAAAGAAGCTGAAAAGGAAACAAGGCTTTGATGTCTTGAAGCATAATCATCGAAAATTCTAAGCTTCCAAAAAAAAAAAAAAGAAAGAAAGAAAGAAAAGAAAAAAGAAAACTCTAAACTGCAAGTTAATAATGTGAAAATGAAAGTGTAAATGTTTGTTTTTATCTCCTGATGATTCATTTCATGCTCCCCTTTCCTCTTTGGGTGCTTACAAAGAGAGATAATATATCATGGTTTCTAAAATTAAACAAAAATGCAAACAAATAATGTATTCAGCTAGAATAATAAACATGTGAGAGGGGAATGATTTAATAAGATTCTTAAATTTAAATCTAATTTATTTCGAAATTTGAATGTAAATTTTAATTGAACCAAGCCGGAAGATTTATTCAGCAAAAAATCCACCAGGTGATTTCTCTAGTTGCACCTTCATGTAAACTTCCATTCCTCTACAGAATTTCCATGCCATTTCCAAATGACTTTTTTTAATTGAAAGTGCAGTCAAAGGAAATGTGTAGGGAAAAGGAGAAAAATCATGTATTCATTTTTAAGCCAGTACGTACTTGGTGTCAAGTGCAATGCTCCTAAAACTTGAATGTGCATTTGGATTTCCTGGGATCTTGTTCAACTGAAACCTCTGATTCAGTAGGTCTGGGTTGGAGGGAAAAGAATCTGCATTTTTAGCAAGCTTCCAGCTGAGGCCCATGGGACATCACTTTGAGTATCAAAGTGCTAGAGACCAGATGACAATCCCTAAACGATCCCCGTGTCACATCTTTCTTGAAAAAAATAAGAGGACAAGAAAATTCAGATTTAAGGAACATTAAAAAAAAAAAAAAAGCATAGCAATGAATAAGCCTAGCAAACAGAATGTATCCATAAAGGGCTCTGAGGTTATTTCAAGTCTAGAAGATCAAGGCTAACAAGGGCGATCAAGAAGCCAAAGCTATAGTAACAGAACAAATCTGATATGGATTGTATACAAAGAGAGACATTCTGAAGAAGTAATTTAATAATAATGATAATATGATGATAATAAAGCTAATATGTTATAGCACCTTTATACTGTCTATAATGTTTGCTCACAGTCAACTTGGATTATAATTAAATCTGAACCATTGTGTTCTAAAACTGCTCAACATCTGTCCCTATGAACAAAAGATAATACTATTAAAAAAAAAGTGAAAGCGAAAATAAATTAGAATATGGTATCTTTCATATTTGACCAAGTAAATTTTGCTGTAGGAGATACATGCATTGGGATTCTGTTGCAAATTATTCATTTTAAGACAGAGAAAAATAATAGAAGTAGTTCTCAAAGTAATGATTTAGGGCTTGAATTTTACATGTTTTCCAAGGGCCTTTATGACTATACATAATTCATGAATCCGTATTTCTGCAATGTTAGATTTTTTTTCTCCCTGGAAGTGTTTTTTAATGATTAGGTCACATGGCCAGAGCAGTCCTTTAATGTCCTTTAATGTCTCTCTTTTTCCTGGTTTATCATTTTTCCATTTTGCTTAGGAATACATTAGCCTTTGCTATATACCCTCAAAACATCTACTTTTGCAATCAGCTTGCAACAGAAAATGAACAGTGGGACCTAATTGAATATTATGTATTTAAGATGTCTAAAACTGATAGAATTTTGAAATGAGGAATGCATACACATATACACAATAAAGATTAAAAGATGATCAGCACAAAATAGAGGCGTGTATGACAGCTGTGTAGCCAAAAGTAGTTATGGAATATTAAAAAAAAAGCCTGCTGTCCTGAAATGATGCAAATGTTTCTATGTGAAAACCAAATCAGTGTCACACTTTAAAAGTTAATTTTTACTTTTAAATAGTTCATTAGACATGTTAGGTTAGTATGGTCTTTAATTTGAAAAATCAGGTTTTTAGAGGCTTCCTTCTTAAACATTCTAGAAATTTAGATATAAATTCAATGTCAGTGGTCTTTGTTTTGCCTCGCAAATCATTAATACCAGTTCTCATACCTGATCCTTAATAGCTCCAAATTGTTTGATACTTGGTAAATGGAGAAAAACAACCATCGCTGCTTACACTGAATGAAAACATTTACGAGTGCAGTAAACTTAAAAGAATATACTACAGAACAACTACATATAAGTATTTTAATGCATTCTTTAAAAAGTTTGGACTTGGTGATACTTTAATAGCACAGACTTTTTTAAACGAGAATTTGGAAGGAATCTGATTTTGTTTATTACTCAGCCTTTTCTCTCCTGGGAGAGTTTTCCTATATTAATTGCTTCTGTGCTCAGATGCTTCTAATTATTAACCTGCAGGTGTCTCTAATCACTGTGTCTTCCAGCAGAGTTTTGTTCGAGGGCCATTAGCTGTGATGCTTAATTACAATACACTGTACCTAGTTTTGTGTACTGTTTGATCTTTCAGATGGCTTCCCAGACCTCAGAAAATAGTCATTGGCAATCATTTTCTACAATTAACCACAGTGCCCTGTATCTCTTTCTCTGTTAGTAAATTGGATCAGAGTGTATAGAATTATACAAGAGTGAATCCTTAAAACTGAAGAGACCACGCTCTAAAACAATACCTAATGATACTTAATCTCTAGGATATTTCAACACAAAGAATGTAAATGTATTCCTATATTTTAAAATCTGAAATCTGATGTCGAAAAAATGTATACAGTCACTGAATCTGGAAGTCTGCAGGGTTCTTAGAAATACTTCAGTTCTTACGTTTTAAAATGAGAAAAGCACAGTTGCAACAGACTTCAGGTTAAAGGAGACTTCCGTTTCTGAGCCTCATCTGCTACGTTGCACTGTTTGACTTACTTCCTATGCCATTTCCAAAGTGTTCAGGAATATGTTCAATTACAATAATTGGAATAATGTCACTATTAGGACATATTCCTGTTGCAAAATTATTCTAGAGATTCAAACTCTGTATCATCTATTTTACATCAGAATAAATTACATGTTGAATAAAAATCAACATGCAAGTAAAGATGTTCATAGGTCAATAGTTTTCTCCTACTCAGAGTGCTTATTTGGATCTCTGAATACATCTTTTGACCCAGACGTGGCATCTAAATGGGGCACTATGATTATGGCCCTGACTATGACAGAAAGAAAAAAAGGCAAAGCCTGATGTGTGATCAAATGTAACTCTGTCTGCTGGTTTCCATGCCTGCCCTCATAATTACTGTTTGGTTTGACTCAGCAAGATCACCAAGGCATTTGTTGTGTGGTAGGTTGATTTTCTTTGTGGGTAGTACCTATCTTGTTTGGTTTTTGATCTGTAGGTTGTAAGTTTGGTTTTTGTTGACGCTGTTGTTGTTAGTTACAGTACTGGTTTTAACAATACAAATTCTTGTAGAAGTGAAATAAGTGTGTCAATCTGTTAATGTCACACTCAATGATTCTAAATAATCAGAATTATTTAGTAGGTTGCATAGCCTCATTTACCTACCTGGCTTTTACCTCTTCGTATACAGTTAATCTTCAGCACATTTGAAAATACAATGTCATCACTCCTCTCTCAGATAATTCACTCTCCCCTCTGGAACTTATATTTCAAATTCTTTCAAAGTGACAAAATAGCTTTTAAGAACTCTTTGCATTTCTTTTCCTTGAAAATAACATTAGTGTTTTTAGGACTTTCAGGATCTGTTAACCTGTAGCGTGCTAAGCAAAAAATATATTCAGGTAACAAAAAAATAAAATGAACAAAAACACACAGCTCTGATATAAATTAAAAATTGAGGATATGATTAAATGATTTTCAAAATCTGCCAAGAACTTTCTGGAAAATAAGTTACTTGTATTAATTTATTCATGATTATTTACTGCATTTGTGCACTGTTAAATTTTTTCTGTCCATCTATGAAATTGAAAGAGATTTATTCCTGTGCAGAATTTTATCCTAGGAAACTCAAGTTTTATTACACTCAGAACTCAACTCTTGCATAGAAGCTCTAAGCTACTCTGCCTGTGAAGGAGAATTTTGAAGATGAGTAACTCTTAAAAATGATATCTCAAATAGTGTTGGGTTCCCAGCATTAATTAGTTTCCATTATCAATTTGTTATGTCCAGGTTAGGGACACTCATATCTGTAAAAGGATATTAACTTGGAGTTCTGCCTGCAGGAAGGAGAATGACCTCATTGGCTTACATGATAGCAAACAAAAATATTATCATCACCCATTAGATTACTTATTTTAGAGCTGCTCTAATTTTTCTAAAGCATTAATCAGCTATATTACAACTGTTTAAAAGGAAATATAATGACTCTTCCTGAAATAATTATCCAGAATCATGAATAGTCATATGTATAATTTACTCCATAATACATATAAGTATAAATGGCTGACTTAAAATTTTCACTGAAAAATTCTTGTATATTATTTCTTTTAATCTATTAGGAAAGTCAATACAATCAGGTTAATTACTTCATAAGCTTATAAGAGAAAGACTATTATAAATATGTAAGAAATCTTTAAATATTTTTGAAACATATTCCTAATTACTTAACACCACTGTCATGCTCACATTTTGTGATATATATATATAAATAATCTTAAACTTTGTAGTCATTAGCAAAGCCCTCTAATATGCTAGGAAAACAATCTATAGGCCTGTTATCTTGGTTCTTTATTCTAATCTTTCTGAATAATGAGGCAACTTCAGTATATTAATAGTGTCATTTTCTGTTTTTTGTCCTCAACAGAGGCGTATGATGGAAACCATTTATCTCAAACCAATTTAGTATTGCACTATAGAAGGAAGGAAGTAAATGGAAGAAGTCTTGTATTATGATTTATTTTGTGCCATGTGATCTAAGGTTGCTAACTATCCATTTACTTTATCTGGTGTCCAATACAAGATTGCCTAATTAAATTCTGATGTTCAAGGAGTAGCTATTATCAAACCAATGGTTTCCTAAGACTGTTAAAAATATTCAGTGTAGAGTTTGGTGCTGGAACTTGTTGTTCAACAATGTTCTCTTTCAAGATTGCATTAGAGAGTTTTTCTTGAGTCCTTGATTTAATTATTCAAGTTGAAGCTATATTCAGGCAATAGGGCAATGCAATGAGAAAAATTCAATTCTGAAACTAGACACCAGCTGATTCTAAATGACCCAGTATATACTGCCTTTTGTTATCTATAGCACATCCATAATAATTAATAAACATTTATCAAGCCTCTGTGTGAACACACTAGGGGGTTTAATTATCTCTTCTCACTTAGTATGGGCATAAACAATATAATGAATCATCTAAGTGGCACATCTTCACTTGTTTTTTTATGATAAATTAAAAAGCTTCTTAGGAATTAAGTTTAAATTCAGCATAATTCTGTTTTATAATATAACAATTAGAAATACCAAATAAACACAAATTATCCTCATTGTCAGTTAATGAAATCTAATTTAATATAATATACTTTGAGAGGATTGTAAGAATTGAGAAGACTTTATGTGGAAACATGGCATAATTTAAAAATTTTCATTATATCTTCAAACATTTATTGAGGACCTATCATCCTCTAAACTATGCTGAGCATCAGGGATACAAATATTAAGAGATATTCCCTGTTTTCATGGAACTCACTTTTCAACAAGGTGGATGATTCTGGAGAGAACCAAACACAGTACCATTAGAGCTATAGGGAAATGCAGCAGAGAAGCCTTTGGAGGGGGTTGGCGCCTATGTCAAGTCAAGATTTACTAAACAGAGCTCCCCTAGGACCATGACCACTGCTAGCTTCAGTTCTCAGCTTTGCCATCTAGGAAAATAGTTGTAAGCAACTAAAAGATCAAGTCAGGGGAGGGGTCTTTATTTAGCAAATTACTAGAAACCTAGGGATGCTTTGGGTTTTTTTTTTTCAAGTTATTATTCCAGATGCTTTCCTATCAGATTATATTTTAATCTTTCCTACTTTTAATTCTAATGTTAATGTCTAAGGAGGCAAAATATTATGTTCAAATGGGAGATGGCTGTAGGAAATGCCTCACTGTCATATCTCCCCAAATAGACATGATAAGTATGATAAACTGCCTGCCAATAGCATAAAGAGGGTGATACTAAAGTGCAAAGGAGAGATGGTTAATCTTTTTGAGAAAGTCTGGGTCGGTGGATTTGAGTCACATACCTGACTCTATTAAAACAACAATAGATGCAAGTAAGCCTGAAACTCAAGGGCAAAAATGATAGAAGAGATGTGTGACTGATTTTAAGGCTTTCTTGAGACTCAGAGCCACACGGAAAACACTGACTGGCCAAGACCTAGGAGGTTTTATACAGGTTTGTATAAACAAACTACTAATTACATAATAATGTAATAATACAATACAATATATAATATAATATGTATAAATTTAATACTATTTCTAGTGGGTGATTTAAATTATTTTCATAGGTAATTTGGACTGCCCTCAATTTTTCCTTACAAAGGGACTTAAGAACTTAAACGAAAATAAGATTCAACTATACAATACCATCCTTAGAGACAAGGTGACTTTTTAATTTAGCCTTGAAGATGCATGAAGTTTTGTTGGGTGGAAAAAGCAAAAGTCCACTTGACATTGATGAAATGCATGTTGATCAAACAAATATTTTAAAAAATGATGTATCTAAAGAGTATAAGATTTCAAAGATTAAGCTATACAAAAATAAAGCTGGTATGAAAATTACCATCATTTATTAATATCAGAGTTAAGAAAGTCAGGCCATTATTCTTACTCAAACTATCCCAGGATATGTATTGTCTAAAAATATCTGTGTTCACACACTTGTACATTCATGTCCATAATTACCCCATCACAAAAATAGAACTCAAATTAGAGGCTGTATGCATGCCACCCTTGAGTGCTAGGGTCAGGGAAGAAAGAGTAAAGTGGATGGTCTTGTGAATTGTATCAGATACGTCTTAGTGGCATCTAAGACCCACTTAGTAGGATCTCTCTCTCTGAAGTTTTGGACTATTCCATTCCAGATACTGCAACTGGTTTCTCATGGGCCGACATTACTGCATCTTCCTTGATGCCCACATGGCACACTCTGCCTTTCTCCTTGAGATTTTCTTACTGTTTCCGAGACATGAGATGTCACGGGACCCAGTAGGGGCTGCCTGTTGGCCGCTTGGAAGTGTGTGCGTATGAGGGTAGGAGGGGGTTATGTTAACAGCTCATGAAGCAAAACTGTGACAATATAAATGGGAGTATGAGATATAAATTCTCCTTTTCTTACTTCAAAATAGACTGAGATTTGGTAGTTCATACTACCTTTTAAAGATGGTGAAATTGTGCTTGATACAAAGGTTGTGTAGAAAGTGTAGAAAGGTTGGTAATTCACCTCCATAATTTTGCTCTCTCACTTTCTTCTTCCCTCACTGTGACTTCCTTGAAAAAAGCATTTCCTAATATAGTATTAGCACATAAGTTTTTGCTTGAGGGCTAAGAGAATAACCTATTACAAAAAAATTCATATAAACCCTATGTATTAGAGACCCATTTTAAACAGCTTTGAAAAAAAATAATGACAAATATTTCTTTAAAATTATTTGTATTAAGCTTTAAGAGGCAAACTTTTACTAGACCTTCACTTTCTATCTCTTAAAAACAAAACAAAAAATTTTATCTGGCCCAAATACAATAGAGACAGTAAGCCCAGCCTCTGAATTTATGGTCTTATATCTGGAATAGAAGCCTCTGACTACTTGAGAAGTATGGAATGTCGGTATTTCTTCTTTGCACAAGGCATAAGAATGAGAGCTGTCTCAAACGTCACCCACTAAAATTCTATCTACCCAAATTTCATTTTCTCACTTTTTTTCCAATTCAGTTTCTCAGGGTAAGTCAATACTTTTAACCATACCCCCTCTTTAAAACACTAGTCTTTTGATTTTTAAAAAATATTTCTAAATAGTCTACTGGCATTTCCACTTCCTTCTGTCTCCTTCCTTGGATACATTTAAATACCTAGTTACCAGTTTATTTTCTTCTTCCTACACATTTCCATAAAAAACCCCACAAATAATCATATGGCTTTACTATCCCCAACTTTTGGCTTGATTTGCCAATTACATTCTCAATAGTCATGTATTACCAACTGATTATACAGCTTTATCACGTAGACATTTCACACTTAGAGATGCCTCTGAATTTACTTGTACATCATCCTTTTTCATCATACATCACCCAAAGTTTTATTTACCTTCCAAATATAATATCTTTGTTTGAAATCACTATTATCTGTATTTCTTATGAAAGATATATTGAAATTGTTTATGACTACTCATTTTTTTTTCAGTTCTATTCAACCCAATTATCAACATGTCTTTCAGACTCACATCTTCTTTTCCATGGCCACTTGAATGAGTCTAGTCCAGACCATCATCACTTCATAGCTGACTATTAGAATGGATATCTAGGCAATATTCCACCTAATAATCAATTCATCATACTATTGTTAGACTGAAGTGTGGAATTAGCCTGTCGTTACTCTGCTTGAGAGATGACAATATTTCTCAACATTGCATCCATGTTTTTTTCTGTCCAACTTTCAAAAATATGATTAATACAATTAAGTAGACATTTAAACATTTATTAATTCATTTACTCATTTGTTCAAAATACATGTGACAAGTCATATGCTTGTTACTGGCACAGCTTTTTCCATAAAGCACTCCTGGGTGGAAAGGGATAGCAAAAATATAATTACCCTAGGGAATATTAAGTGCTATCAACCTAAATAGGATTAAGGTAGAAAAGGGTTACAGGAGTAAGACACCTGCTCAAGGAAAGCATCATCTAATCAAATACAAATGGTGAGTAGAAGTTGGCTAGGAGTAGGGGAGTGAGAAATTAGGGAGTGATACTAACAGAATGACTCGGAGTTGGAAAGGAATGGTTCCATTCATAAAACTGGAATTTTATTATGGACAAGCCATAAGGTGATAGGTGAGAGTGTGGTAAGAGATGATATAGAGAGGAAGTAAAGGACTAGGTCTGGGCTGTCTGACTTGATGGCTCCTAGTCACATTTACATGAACTTACATGAAAATTAGCTAAAATTATTATTTCATTCCTCAGTCACGTGAGCCACAGTTGAAGTGCTCATTAACTGCATGTGGCTAATAGCCACCATATTAGACAGAGCAGGAATATCATAAGAAGTTTTATTGGGCAGTACTAGGCTAGATCTTGGAAGATGTGGTGTTTTCCTATAGTATTTGTTAACCAATAGTATTTGTTAACAGGTTTTAAGTAGTAGTGTTTCTTTCAAAAGTACCTATTTAAAAGAAAAAAAATGACATTTTCATTTTTAAATGTGCATTTTTTGATTACTAATGAGGGTGTTCTACCTTTGCTTCAAAAAGCGTTTTTTTTCCTTTTTTAGGGTTGATGTGGTGAGAAAAGCACTAGCCCAAATTCCAGTTCAAAAATTAGCCATGTGATCCTAAGGAAATTATCTGGGTTCATGGCTTCTCTGTTGTTTCAGCTTTTAAATAATGACATTAAACTGCCATGCCCACCTGTTCTCACCTCTAGGTAATAAATAATTTAATATAAAATTAAATTAAAAATAAATTTTAAGAAGAGAACCTATTTTCAAAGTACAGAGGGGTGTATCAAAGGTAGCACGGTGGCACATGGGGTTGGGGGGACGGTCTTTACCCTCTGTTCCCAATCTTCACACTTCAATTAAAAAGAAGCTTGGGTTATTAAACTAATATTCTGGGTATTGCTTCATTTTTTTTTAAGATTTTATTTATTTATTTGAGAGAGAGAATGAGAGACAGAGAGCATGAGAGGGAAGAGGGTCAGACGGAGAAGCAGACCCCCTGCTGAGCAGGGACCTCCGATGCGGGACTCGATCCCGGGACTCCAGGATCATGACCTGAGCCGAAGGCAGTCGCTTAACCAACTGAGCCACCCAGGCGCCCTCTGGGTATTGCTTCATTAAAAAATGTTCTGTTACTACCAATAAACACAGTTCTCTCCAAAATCTGTTCTGATATTCTCTGATTCAATAAAACCTGAATTCCAGCAACAATATTCTCCTGCAATCACATTCTGGGTAAACTGCATACTTTCTATGGTGTGCATGTATTAGTCAAATCTTAGGAAGCCATCTTAGACATACTATCTCCGGCCAAGAGACTTGCCATATTCCCACTTGGATTACTATTTGCATAAAACGGAACTAGAGAGTGGTTTGAAGCATAAAGTTTATTGGACCAAACCCTGACTATTGAGATTACTAACATACAATTATCTCTAAGACTCTGTGACTATAGATTTATGTTCATCTAGCACTAGGGAATTCAAAATATTTTGGTTACTTTAAATATATTCAAATTAAAATAGCATTATTAATGGATAGTAAGAGCCTAAAAAAAGACTTTTAAATGAATCTACTTAAGTATTATGATGGTGAACATTAGTAGAAGCAGAGTTAATACTGATTTTCCAAAAGTTTTAATATAGGTAAATGGAAAATGGGTATGAAAATCCAATTAAAATACATGTGAATATGGATTAGATAAATTTTATAATAATTTCAACCAAATTCATATGTGTATTCCATCAGGATTATCATTGCCGCCATGTATGGGAAGAATAGTGTTAAGTAGATTTTGTTACCATATGACATTGCAGTCTTTACCATTTATGAATCACCATCTACACATCACTCCAAAAAATGCTTTTGATCATCTCATGCCACTGAAAGATTTGGGCTCCAGGTTTTCATCAGTGCCAGTAAGAGGTAAGGAAGCTGATTTATTGGCTCATTTTCTTTTGTAAATGTTCACACGTGTGTAATGCTAACAATCCTCTAATCTCTGTGGAGTCGCTTTGGTTCATGCTTCCTCCAGAAAATATTATCTGTTGAGGACTTCTAACCTTTCACATAAAGGCCAATTTTTCCTGGATCTTGTAATGCCCTCAAAAGTTGACAGATTGTTTGGTCAGAACTTCAAGAAGTTCTTCATCATTTTTATTCTTTCTTCACACTATTTATATACCACAGTGCTCCTTTGCTGGAGCCAGGCCGACACAACTTCCCATGAACTTCTCCAAATCATAGCTGTGCCCCCAAGGCTTGACTGATGATAGGTGTTGAGAATCTGATTTGTATTTACAGTGATAGAGAGAAACACTTTACCAAGCCAAATTGCTAAGATGGGACTGGCTCCATCGCTCAGGCCCTGAGGCTGATTTTTTCATCTTGGCATTTGATTCTCAAAGTAACTTATGGAAAATACATTTGAAATGTAGGCCTTATTTCTCTTTTAATTGTAACTTGTGAAAGCATAGGATCTTAAAGAAATTGATATCAAGAAATAATAGTTGAGATTTGAGAGATTTGAGATTTGAGAGAGATCTACCTGAGATATTAATAAAATCACAGGTCAGGATAATCAAGGACCACCACATTTGGAAGGTAGTTTTCCTATATACCAAGAATTAAAGGGAGCATAATGATAAAATCAGCATAAAAATATGCTGTTGAAACATGAACATTTTTAATATTTAATAGTCCATTTTAACACATGGATATGAATTCAATAGCTCCAGTTCATTGTAATGTTGGAATAACAATCATTATAGTCATGTAACAAGTATTTATTGAATATGTACTGTATGCCAGGCACTATTCTAGATAAAGGGGGAAAGGAAAGAAGAAAACAGGTGAAGATCCCTGACCCTATGTAGATTACACTTTAGTAGGGAAGACAATAATAGCTACTTATATCAAATATAGTGTCAGGGTGCCTGGATGGCTCAGTTGGTTAAGCGTCTGACTTGGGCTCATGATCTTGGGAGTCCTGGGATGGATCCCTACAGCCGGCTGCCCACTCAGCAGGGGAGTCTGCTTGTCCCTCTACTCCTCCCCCCATTTGTGCTCTCCCTCTCTCAAATAAATAAATAAAATCTTTAAATAAATATATATATATAATGCCTATTATATAGTAATAATGGAAAGTTAATTTGAAAAGAAAATGGGAATAGGGAGTGTTAGGGTGAGAGTTTGGGATTTGGTTTGTTTTTCAGTTTTAGATAGGGTGGTCAGGGAGGTTCTCTACAAAAAGAGATATTTGAGCAAAGAGATGAAGGAAGTGAGGTAACAAACTAGGTAACAAACTTAGGGCAGAGGGCTTCGAGCTCAGAGAGCAGAAATTCAAGTTTCCTGAGAAAGAAATGGGAGTGGAGTAGGAGAAGAGAGGGAAAATGGGACCAAATAAAAAGATCTTTTAGTCCATTCTAAGGACTGCTTTTATTCACATGCAAAGGAAGTCATTTAAGGATTCTGAGCCAAAGATTACTATCACCTAATATACTTTTTAACAGGTTCACTCTGCATTAGGAACAGACTGTAGAGAGCCAAGGGTAGCAGTAGGGAGACTGGTTAGGAAGATACGGTAATAATCCGTTAGAAAAATGATAGTGGGTTATTGAACTATTGCCATGTGACAGACATCGTACTAATAAATTTACATGACATATCTCACTTTTAGTAACAGTCCAATAAAAATAGTTATTATTGCCATTCTATTTGTTGTTAAGAATATAAAATTGAGGCTCTGAAGAGTAAAATTAACAAACCTACTTAGTATATTGTGTAGCCAGGATTTGAACCCAGTTTTTCTGTTTTGAGTCCACATGATTGGCCACTATACTTCATTACCTAAAATCAGGTAAAAAATCCTACTAGACTAAGTAGTTTATATATATATATATGGTAAATATACCTATTAATTAATTAATTAATTTCTATTTGAATAAGCTCTGCACCCAACATGGGGCTCCAACTCACCACCCTGAGATCAAGAGTCACGCGTTCTACCGACTGAGCCAGCCAGGCGCCCCTGGGCTAAGCACTTTTAAAGTGGTGATATTAAGGGTGTTCTGCCTCTACTTCAAGTGCCTCCCCTTCAGGATCTGTCCTTCCAGAACAGAGGAACTTTCCCAACATTTTGATATAGGGCTTGAAAACTTCTTAGGATGATTTCTAGTTTTTTCATATATTTTTGTTGCTATGGTGAATTGTATATTTTCTATCATATTTTATTGATAGTTTATAATAAGCTTTTTCTACATTGACCTTATAACACTGACTTTTATTGGACACTCCAACCAGTTTCAATAAAATAGTATTTTTCAATGATTATTTTGTGCTATCTCAGTAGACACTATTATTAAATAATGACAATTTCGTGTCTTCCTTTTTATCATTTGCCACTCTTTTTAGACATTTTTTAAAATTTTAATTCCTGTGTGGTTAACATAAAGTTCTATATTAGTTTCAAGTGTACAATGTAGTAATCCAATAGTTCCATATATTGCTTGATATCACTTGCCACTCTTAAATATCCTTATCTCATAGTTCACCTTAGTGGTAATGTTTCTAATACTTCACTGTTAGGTGTGACGTTTCTTGAAGGTTTTTATTGGATACTCTATCAAATCAAGACAACTCTTTCTTTGGCAAGCTTGCTAAACAATTTAAAAAGTCTGTAATGGGTTTTGAATGTTATCAAATGCTTTTTCAATATCAATCAAAATCACATGGTTTATTTTTTCACGTTTCACTCATTAACATGATTGATGACATTTGTATAATTCTTAATATTTAACCACCTTTGTATTTTTCATGATAGATTTTTTAATAGTTCTAGATTTTATTTGCCAGTGTTTCAGAATTTTATACTTGTGTTCATAATTCATATAAATTATCTTCTTAATATTGAACAAAAATTTTCTTGTGTGCTAAATATTATCCAGTTTGTGTTTTAAGAATATGCTATCTGGTTGAATAAGGTGGAGAGATTTCTATGTTTTTCTATGTTCTGGATCAGTTTAAGTGACTTAGGAATTATTAGGTTTGATTTTTAATGAAAATCAATGTAATAACATTAGCAATTCAATGTCTTTTAGGGGTAGATATCTGATTATTTTCCAGTATTTTCTATGGTTGTGGGTCTATTGGTTCTTTTACCTCTTCTTGAGTTGATATGGATACGGAAATGCAAGAATTATGGCAGGTGGTTTGGGAGGGAACAGAGAGTTTTCAGGCAAGTACCAATTAATTATATTTCAAGATAAAAAAGAGAATGACAGAAAGGTCATAGGATGACCAAAACAAGTATTGTTGGTAGATGGTTGGACTTAATGGTGTGAGCTTCATAAACCTGAAATAAATTGGAGAGAGAAAGGAGAAATCATGGTCTAGATCTCAATGAGCTAAAGGATTCAAGTACTGGGAATAGAGGATATGTATGGAATCAGACCTGATGGATTTTTGGGAGCACTGTGACAAAGAAGCTATAAATACTGGCATTATTAAAAGGGATGGGGAGATGGGAAATGTCTTCCAGAACATGCAGAACTCTCTTTTAGCCTCTGGTTTAGTAACCCTGTCCCTGTGTGGAGGCCACAGAAGGGAATGACACCAACAGCACACAAAGATCTGCACTCCTAGGCAACATCACCAGGAGCATTCGTGGATGTCTTAAGCCTTTGTGATTATGATATCCATTAAGTATGATACATCCAACACTATCATACCCCGGTTTCTTGGACTCTTTGACTCCAGTTATTTTATCCTCTTTCTGCCTTTGCGAAGAGTCATTACCATAATCTCAAATCAAGCATTCCACTTTTAGCTGTCATTTCCTATCTGTCCTGTCCACCCTATCCAGTGACCAGATGCCAACAATATTTCCAGTCCTTTTGGATTTCTAATTCATAGACTCATTGTCTGACAATCCTATACTGCCTTCACTTCTCTCCTTGCCTGACTTAAATTTCCTGGACCAACCTAATAATCATTTCCTCAAATACATGCTCTCCTGGTTTGCAGTGTTTCCCTTCATCTGCCCTCCTCAAGTGGCAAAAATGTGAATCTGATTAAATTCTTCACCTACTTTTCACCTGCATAGCTGGAGGGAAACACACAACCTGACTGGCTTGATTCATTTTAGATTCATGACCAACAAACTTCAGTGGAGCCAACAAACTCCTTCATTTCTCTAGCCAGTTCGTTATCCCTCTTCTCAAGATTTGATACTTTTTCCACTCTCCGCAAACCTGTAAGACATCTGCTCCACCCCTTTCTGTAGGCTGATTATTTTGCTTGTTAATTCACTGAGGAAACATTAGCAATGAAGAGATTTTCCACATGCTTCAACAACCCTTCAACCTACCTTCACAACCTGCATATTTTGGCCAACCTCCTATCTCAAAAGATAAATAACTATTCTGGTTTCTGCTCAATGCCAACTCTTCCAAATAAAACATTGGATACCATTCCATTCCCGGGTATATCTCACAGTTTTATCAATTACTTAAAATTAACATTTTTGGCTTTTTGAAAGTATGTATTAAACATTGGCCTGTGAATGATTTTTGCAATGTCATTATTATTTCTTCCCCCTTTGACAAGACATTTGCATCCATAAATTCATTTAATTCATTCCCATCTCATTGGAGAGGGGCAGAATGTCCAGGGATAATCTTGGGGATGGGAAAGAGGAAATTCTTCAAAATCATAATAAGGTCTAATTGAAAAAACTGATTATTTGCTCTGGAAAACCTTCAGTTTGTTCATTTTTATTTGTATAAGCAAAATTTAAATAATTATCTTAACATGAAGCCTATATGTTGATAAAAAGTTCTAACTGATGTAGGAGAAGTTCGATTTTTCAGTAGTGAGGATTAATAAAGCATTCCCTTGCGCAGTCCTCTCTCTCTTTGAAGTCTTGGTCTATACTCTGCTATTTAGGTGGTGGTGTCAATTATCTCTGGAGAAAAAAGCAGCCATTCCTCCTCTTTCACAAAACCTCTTACCATTACTTGTATTACAACTTGTTAATTCAATGCATTTCAGATCCTATTAGGTTTTTGGTATACAAATACGATTTTGTACATGTTTTGATATTTCAAGATGTCATCTCTGTGGATAAAAAATATAACTCAATTATCTTTTTGCTATTGCTGTGGATCAGGCTGTTGTCTTCTAAAACTGATAAATGCCTGTTTAAATCATAGATGTCTGTGATTTAGTATACCTTTCTATCTTGAATTGGTATTTCAGAGTATATACGAATGCCATTGCTTTGATGTATTTTTGAAGATAAAATAATTTCCAGTTATTATTATATAATCTTCTTTCTCTTGAAGAATGATGTTGTGTCTTTGAAAAACAGATCTATTTACTGTGTTTTCCTGCCATCGGCAGTGTTGTTATATGAAAGAGATGTCTGAGAATGAAACACTTTATGACTTGAGCTAAAGTAGTCATAGCAAATTATGACAGTTCTCATTTGAATAGTTCTGGGCTTCTGAATTGCTTCCTAACTAAAAATTATTCTAGTCAAATTTAATCTTGCTCAGAAATATAAAAACTTATTTTCTCTGTTCATCGGAGTCAGAGTACCTGGAGAAAACATATTCATCTATACCGAGTCACCTCATGTTTTTCTGAATCATGACAGGTTTGACTTAATCTGACTGTATTCAGAAAAGCCCAATTTTTTTTTTTTTTATTCAACCAAAACAAATAGGATTGCATTTGTATGGAAGAACCAGGTTAGTTTTCTTTTAGGTAACTTAGTTTTGGGTTTTGTCCTTTTAGAAAATGTATCAAGAAGCATTGTGTTAATTCTTTCCATACTAAACATGTTAGTAAAAATTGAGCAAAAAAGAGCAAAAAAAAATAGACTTTAGCTTCAAATTGCAGCATTTCTGCCATGGAAAATATTTTTTTCTTGCTTCTATTTTTGCCCTTTTCTTCCTCTGTTGCCTACTCTTCATCATCCTATTTATCTTCCTTTTCTTTCTTATATTCTCTTCTTGAAGAATCTTCATGATCAATTAAATTTCCCAATGTTTTGGCCATAATATTATTTGGCTCTTAAAAGTAAATATATAAAATAAGTTTACCAAATAAATCCGTCAAGCAAAAGAAATATGTGCTGGTTGGTAGTATGCAAAATACCCACCTGATATTTTCCCTAGTTGAAATGCACTGTACCCAAATCATTATAAATTCTTAAATAATTTAAAGTTTGAGATAGTTCAAACAGAAGCCAGAGGATCACATGTTTAGTGCCATGAAAATTACACATTTCTATTGTATTTACAATTGAATTATAATACATTTGTTATTCATTAACCTTTATCACAGTATATGTTTATAGCACAGTGCTATATAATTTCTTTAGAAATTATTGGGTGAAATCTATACGATTAGGCCCAAGCACATGCTTCCATAATGATGTTTTAAAAGTAGCTTTGAGAACAGTAGTAGGAACCTTCAAAAAAGGAAGCTTTACTTTCCTTTGGATTCATAGGTAGCAAAGCTAAGTTCTTGGGATTCTGCAATAGTACACCAGGATAGCTAAAATAACTTCAAAATAAGATTAGATTACATCATAGAGCACTTGAGAAAAAAGTTTTATGTTCCTGTTTAAGAAGACAGTTTTAATTTACTCTAGCTTGGTTATTTTGTGGTGATTTAATGTTTTTCTGATTTGGAATAAGACATTTTTAAGTAATTTCATTTTGACAGCTCAAATTCTCCCAAGACTGCCCTATACATTCCTCACTTTGTCAAAACTGCACTTCTTGTTTACTTGACCTTTTGCACTCGGGAAAATTCAGAATCTTTCCTTTTGCTCTTTGGACAGTTTGCCTTCTTATTCATCATAACCACGTAGGGGAGCTCTCACCTCTGCTTGGAGTCCTAGACCTGACCCACCACCAGGAGCTCATTGCTTTAATTGCAACGTCATTGACAATTTGGTGTATTTGAGAGAAGACTGTTTTCTCTATCTCTGGCAAAAGGAAAAGATCATTTCTAACCTTTCACCTACATATGTACCTATTATTTTCTACTATAAACTTTATGTATGCTCTCAATAATTGGGGTAAGACATCAATATTTCTATTTAGAGGATTCCATGTCACTTAATATTAAGTCAATCTTTATTTTTACATTTACATATTTTTTACATTTTTATTTATTTGACAGAGAGGGAGAGAGTGCGCGTGCACACACATCCAGGCACAAGCAGTGGGGGAAGAGCTGAAGGAGAGGGAGAGAGAGAATCTCCAGCAGACTCCCCTCTGAGCATGGAGTCTGACATGGGGCTTGATCTCAAGACCTTGAAGTGTACCGATGGACTAAATTTTGCCTTGAATACAAAGGGAAATAATAATAATAATGAGATATTTTTCTACTTTACATAAATGCTTTTGGGTGAATAGAGCTGGGATAGATGATGTTCTTTCACACATTTAAATGCTGTTATCTTCAGTTTTAAATCTTAGAATAAATCTTATTCAGTTGATAAAATTAGTAATTTGAATTTTATCAAGTCCATGAATTAAAATTAAGTGTTGAGATTATGGTTTTATATAACTTACTTGATACAGTTTTCATTTCCTGATAACATTACTGACTGGGAATTTATCATATTTTCATTAGACAGGAACTGTTAAGATTTAAATATTTTAGGACATGAGCCCAATGATTGTGATGTTAAATACTTAAGAATACTTAGGAGAATTTTTTTTAACATTTAGGGAATTTCTGAGTATTTTTAAAATATTATATCTTAAGCTCTAAATGTTGAACTCTGCTGAAATCAAATCTTGACTTCATTCGCTGTAAATTTGCTACATCATTGCTGGTGATGCAGGGGGGATGCTAAGTTACACTGAGCACTTAGTCCATAGTGTGGACAACTGTCACTACTGTCCCTGGAAGCTAAACATTGTACCCCAAGAGTCCTTTCAGATCTCTTAGTTATTAAGGGGTCTAAAAATATGATGGACATTGAGTGTCCAAAATATGAGCACCGAGTTTACATATGGCTCATAAACAGTGTGCAAAGCAGTTTTCATTTTTACTTCATAGTTATGATGGATCCATCAGTAGTTGGAATAGGATTGAAATTTAGACACACATTAAAAATGCCAATTATATTCTTGTGTAACTGCATAACCACCTCAGGAAACAGCTGCCTTCACAAAAAAACACTGGCTTTAACTTATATTAAAGAGAGTTTCAGCAGTTTTGTAAAACTTTGAAACATCCCAGTGAATTTTTTGATGATTTATGTGAGGCCTGGAAATTTTATTCTTGAAAATGTCCAAGGCACAGGAGGCTCATAGTCTTAAAAAAAGCAAAATAGAGGGTATGCTACTTACATCAGTATCAAGCACATAGAAAAATCACACCCTGCGGCAAGTGCAGATGTCCATATAAAGTGGTAGATACAGTAAACCAACCAAAATGACTTGATTGTAAAGAAGTAAGTGCTAGAAGAATAAAAGAGCTAGAAGGTCCTAAAAGTCAAATTGACCTTATCAATGTGTATTTTTCCCTTTATAAATGTATGTCCTAGTCCCTTAGTTAAAATGAAAGGTCTTCAAAGACAGTAGCCTCCATATTTTTTTAATTTTTGAGTTGATTGGAAATATAGAGTTTATATGTTGTTGACTAAATCAATAAACAATTGACATGGAAGCTTTCTTTTCAGTTGGATGTCCAATGGATATATCCAATAGTGGCACCATGTTGACATATATTTAACCTATCTATTTATTTAATTAATTAAACAATTTATGATAAATAAGAACCAAAAATGCTCATAACCTGACTCAGTATAGTTTTTATATTTTTATAGTTACTTTATCTGGGTTTCTAAAATATATTTGCGCATCAGAACACTCCTTATGGTAAGACAACCTCTTGACCACCAAAGGATATGAGTAGAAATGTGTTACATTGTCTCTCAAAAAGGACATGAGGTCTTGTTCATTTCCCCCATTGAATTAACAATAGTAGATATTAGTTATTGCTGGATCTTTTGGTGCACTTTATTGTTTAAAATATTATATCTCATAGAGAAAACACAGGATAAAATGCTTCCATATAATAAATAAATGTTATGACAATTACATGTATGTCTTATTAATATAAAGACTATATTTTTAAATTTGAATTGCCTTTATATTTTTAGTACAGTTTTAACACAATTAAATCACATAAGTCAACCCAAAAAAATATGATGAATGAATAATTCCAACAGATCTAATTGAATAAATTCATATAATAATAAATACTAATGGTTACTGATACACAGAGTTTATAGGTAGTACACATAGTAGAAACTTTAATACACATAAAGTCTAATTTATTATATATATATTTCAATTGGTTTGTTCTCAAAAAACATTGTGAAATAACAATGGTTTACATACTAAGATCTTATGTTCGGTACTCTTTTTTTTTAAAAGCTTTTATTTATTTATTTGACAGAGAGAGACACAGCGAGAGAGGGAACACAAGCAGGGGGAGTGGGAGAGGAAGAAGCAGGCTTCCCGCAGAGCAGGGAGCCTGATGCGGGGCTCGGTCCCAGGACCCTGGATCATGACCTGAGCGAAAGGCAAATGCTTAACGACTGAGCCTCCCAGGCGCCCCTATGTTTGGTGTTCTTAATCTCATTTTGTCATTTGACTTAATCTCATTTTGTCAATGAATATCAACAATTCCTAACCTAAGTTTAGACAAAACTTATATATAAGGCAGGAGACTCTCCCCACCCTGCCTCCCAATTCAGTTTTAGGAGGAATTTTACTTAGCCTTTATCATTTCTGTGAATCTCCTTACATCTGTTTGAGAACAGTAAAATTTCCTCCAGTCCTATGTATGGCAGTGTGAAGAATCACTATTACATTAAGTTTCTCTGTATATTTGGGGTCATGTCACGTTCTTCAATAACAAACATTTCTTAAAAATGTATGTTCTACTATATCCAGCATAAAAAGAAAAAGACTATTTCTAGCTGGCATTTATTATATTCCAGTTATTGCGGGGAGGGAAAGATTCCATGCCAGGAACTGTAGACATTCAAGCACAGAGCCCTCATCTTCTAGGTGTTTGACAGGAGGGAAGAATAGGTCACGTGACAACCCTAAGATGTGGAAGAAGGGTAATTGCCACCAGTTCCTTGTGTTTTCAAAATCACCAGCACCAGATGCAGGATGTATGCCACCATTCCTCCATTTTCTTCAAAAGGAAAATCTTTTTTTTTTTTTTTAAGATTTTATTTATTTATTTGACAGAGAGAGACACAGTGATAGAGGGAACACAAGCAGAGGGGGTGGGAGAGGGAGAAGCAGGTTTCCTGTGGAGCAGGGAGCCCGATGCGGGGCTCGATCCCAGGACCCTGAGATCATGACCTGAGCGGAAGGCAGACGCTTAAAGACTGAGCCATCCAGGCGCCCCCCCCCCCCTTTTTTTTCACACTTGATCTTAGCCAAAAGGCCGAGAAGCGATCTTTTTTTTTTTTAATAGCCAATCTAGTGTAGCCCTATAAATGAAACCAGATTTTTTTTCAAGGGGGGATGGGAAAGTTTTGACAGAGCTCTTGATCTGGCATTTAAAAGTCTGTTCGCAATTTTTTTCTCAATTGTTATCTTTAAAAAAAATAGGGTGATTGAAAAAAGCAAAAATCTAATCCAGTTGCTATATCAAAGGCATGCAAGCTCACATATGTGGAGATGATTATTATGTAAATAAAGAAAATACCATTGTATAACAACTGTAAAAAATGTACTTGGGTTTAAATAGTGCCTCTTGCTTAGGATCTAAAAATTAAATTCTCTTAGATTATTTCACAAACACTTGACAAACTTGCTATGTAGCATGAACATTTTAAAATGATTTTAATATCGTTTAATTATAATCTTCATAAAATATTTTTAAATTACTCAATTTCTTCAATAGCCATTTTCTTTCCATAAAAAGGTTAATCCTTTAATTTGCAAGGATATGATGTTGACCTCTACACAGATTTATTTGACATGAACAGATATTATTTTTTCATTTATTAATCAAACATTTATTGAGCACCTCTTGAGTATGAGACATTGTTCAAAGTGAACAATTTAGGTAAATCCCTTCATTGTTTGCATTGTATTCTTTCTCTGGGGTGTGGTTAATTTCACATTTCGTTACCCCAATGTCACACACCCAAAATTATTTAGGATTAGATGAATATTAATGACTACTTATTATACTCATTATTATATACTTTGTATATATATATTTTTATTTTATTTTATTTATTTATTTGACAGAGAGAGACACAGAGAGAGAGGGAACACAAGCAGGGGGAGTGGGAAAGGGTGAAGCAGGCTTCCCGCGGAGCAGGGAGCCCGATGCGGGGCTCGATCCCAGGACCTGGGATCATGACCTGAGCCGAAGGCAGACGCTTAACGACTGAGCCACCCAGGCGCCCCACTTTGTATATGTTTTTGAAGCATAGGGAAGGTTTATTCCTCTGGAGCAATATTAATGGCAGATTTTATGACCTTCTGTCATGGAATGGAATGGACCCTTTTCCCAGTTTGACTAACTTTAAGTTTGACTCTAAGCTTAGATTAGTTGGAGAAGACCCTTCTAGCATAATTCATTAGATGGTCTATCACTTCAGGTGGTGTCATAACGTGACACCATGCATAATAAGGAAGTTGGGCTAAATCATTAAAAAGTTTATCAATAGGAATTGATCCTAGGTTATCATATTTTTTTCAAGACTGCGGAAGATTTTTTTTCTCTCCATAGCCCTTGACAAAAGTCAGACATAATTAACTTAATATCAGTGATTTTAAAACTCCCCAAGGGAAAGTGACCTGCCAGCTAAGGCTAGAAATTGGGACCAATGCTGCTGTCCTATGTGTAAAAACAACACATTACAAGAGAAGCTGCTGCTGATTATTAAGAAATGAACATTCCTGTGGTTCATTTGAAGGCAAATCCGTAGTAGTCAGCAGAGGATAGGTGTGATCACATCTGAGGTCTGCAATTTTCAAGTTCCTGTGTGCAATGAGAAACTGAGTACCACGGCAATGCAGATGACGAAAAGATGGTGTCGAACTGTTTCTCTCCCATCTGGTGTTTTACAGCAGCTAAGCTCACAGTTACTCTTAAAGGAAAATAGAATGAAGAAAAATACATTCGCAGCCGTGTGTTGTTTAGGCTGAATCATCTAAGCCAAATTATTGCTTAAGAATAAATTAAATACTGAATAAAGCATAGTCCAGACATAAGTAAGGTACCCTCGAGCAAAGCTTCTCACTGCAATGAGATCCTGAGTTAATCTTTCTCAGGAGCAACAACCTACTGATACCAGTCCCAAGTGCGAGGGTTAACATGGATTTTGCCATTTTCATCCTATATTAAATTGTAATACTCTGGTATTCTCTAACACTTCCCCTAATTTATTGTTGTCTATAGAATGTATCCCCAAATACCATATTATATATTTAACTTTTTATTTTTGTTTATATTCTTTCTTTGGCACCAGAATTTAAGCTGCACAAGGACAAGGATTTTGAAGTGTTTTATTCCACTTTAAATCCTTGGCTTACAGTAGGCACCCAACATACATCTTTTAAAGAAATAATAAATTAATTTTCTTTCTTTAAATATGATCTAGGGGGCATGATCCCTTATAGGTAATATACAATGCAACAGATATTTAGTCCAGATGCATTCTAGGTAACAAAGGACACTTCTGAGTCCTAAGGAAAAGTTTGTTAATTAATTTTTTTTTTTTACCCAGATGCCAGAGAAATATGACTGTTTTCTTTTTGAGACACTTTTTAATCCAATTTAATTTCTTAAGAGATATGTTCATATATGTAATTTATGTGTTCTTTTCCCTTTTTTCTATTTAGTGTGGCTTAATGCTGCCCTTTTTCTTCCTGCTCCCTCCTCCAAAGTACCACACCCACCTAAGGACAACCATCAAATTCATTTTTCTCCCCTAGAGCACATGGTAATTTATATTAAGAAGACTCAAGTGCTTTTTGTCATATTTTAAGGTTTTTGGGGGGATTAACTTTTAAATGAATTTGCTGAAAACACTTTAATATATCCTTAAGGATGTATGCATGTTTGTGCTAGGGCAAAGACTTATTCAGTAATGGAAATCTAGGAATTGCTCATCATACCCAGAGAGTACAATAAAATGTACATGTCATGGAAAAAGCCTTTCTTCAAATTTCTTTCAATGCATTTTATCATATTAATGTTGCTAAATATAGCAATTGGTTTTATAGGTAAGCCGACAAAATGTATTGAACCAAGATATAATTGAGGTATCTTACTCTTCTAATAATATTTTAAGACATAGCATCTACTAATGGAATGATTCCAGAAAAGATTTTGTTTTCCAGGTTGAGGTACTAGCCTCATATCTCTTCAGTCATGAACTCCTTTCTCACTGCCTCCACCTGCTGGCAAATGAGATTGACAAATGTCCATCCTGGACGCCAGGGTCTAGGACTTTAGAACTGGCTCCTATAGTCCATTTTAGTCTTTGATTTGCTTGTCCTGAATCTTTGATTTGCTTGTTCTATCTGTATTTACCGCAGGACTGTGAACTTTCAAGGGCAGACAAAATCTTATATTTTATATCTCCAGAACATTATCTTTGCTCAGTGTGAGTTCGTGGGTGAATTTCCTATTTGCCTTTCGACTGCCACCAACAATTATTTCTGAGCCATGTTTCTCTAGTCCAGGGCTAACTGTAGTAGAGATATCCTTTATGCACCTTTAATATTTTCTCCCAAGTGCATAGGTCTTTGAGAGTTTCAAAGCATTACTTCTGTAAGTAGTGAAAAATAATTTTTTAGAAATCACGCAAACTACCTCTAAAGTTTAGTTTAGTTGTGTTTTGTAACCTAAGTATCACTGGAAGAACAACTAAGTTTCAGAATTTCACTTAAACTCTGGTTATCCTAGACGTACTTAGTGAGGACATGAGTGTGACAAAAGGAGAGGGAATGTATCGAGAAAATCGATGTTGTACCCCAGCTGCTGTGTAGGAAGACAACTGAGGAGAGAGCCATGTTTTCCTCTTTGCTCTTTAGTTCCTCAACTACAGGCCCTGCACACCAGAAATGAGAGGAATTATAATTAGGATAAAGTGAGGGAATGAGATGAGAAAGGGCAAGGCAGTCATATACTGAGGGCGCACGAAAGAGATGGAGTAGAAAAATTCCAGGTAAAACTAGTATAAAGTCAGGGAGGCTTTCATGATCTGACACTTGAAATTATAATATGCATTTTAACATTTACATTTTCAAGTACAGATTATCTTGAGGGTAGTAGGATTGATTCCCACTAGTCCAAATAATAAGATCCTACCTGAATCTCAAAACACAGAAGGACCATAACCAACTAGAAAAGCTATGACCTAAACCCTTTTTTCCAAATTCCCACCTCAGTGCCTCTTCACTCTCTTGGCCCTTGCTAGGGAATGCTTAATTAAAAAACGTATCTGTTGGTTGCCTAGGTGGCTCAGTCAGTTTCGTGTCTGCCTTCAGATCAGGTCATGGTCTCAGGGTGCTGGGACTGAGCCCTGCATCAGGCTCCCCGCTCAGCGAGGAGTCTGCTTCTCCCTCTGCCCCTCCCCTTGCTCATGCTCTCTCTCTCAAATAAATAAATAAAATCTTTAAAAAAAAACAAAACAAAAAACAAAACAAAACAAACCATATCTGTTATCTTTTCCACCACGAGACTACCAGTACTGAAAAATTATAAATCATGTATAAAATTCCAGGATATAACTTAAGAATCTTTTTTTTATTTTCAGCATGGAATGCTGTGGCTTTACTACGTGTTTGTTATTTAGATTCCTCACTCAGTCACCGTCTTTGAGCTCAGAAAAACCAGAATGTTGTCCTGGGACATCCTCAGGGAAGTATCTGTTACTATCACTGCTATAAAAATCTAGAACCTGGGGCGCCTGGGTGGCTCAGTCAGTTAAGTGGCTGCCTTGGGTTCAGGTCATGGTCCCAGGGTCCTGGGATCGAGCCCCACGTCGGGCTCTCTGCTCAGTGGGGAGTCTGCTTCTCCCTCTCCCTCTGCCTTCCGCACTGCCTACTGAGACTCTCTCTCTCTCTGTCAAAATTTTATAAATAAATAAATAAATAAATAAATAAATAAATAAATATAAAAATCTAGAACCCACATCTCCCAAGTTTAGATCCTGGAGTCAACTGCATTTTTCATCTTTTAATAACTTTGTTTCACTCATCAAGTCATAGTTTTGAGACAAGTAAAAAGAAAAATTGATAGCTATCAATAAAAACTAGCAATTTTTTTTTTCTTCTCTGTGGCTTATATTTGTTATATCTATCAGGTAGAAAATGAACTGCTTCTCCTAAATTCAAAGCGAGTATGTGATGACATTAGATGAGATTTTTAAAACATGTATGGTGGTGGCCTGTTCATTATTGTAGTTCACAGATAGTTATAAAGAGCTGTCATGAGATGCACTAGCATTTCTCATGTTCAAAAATTAAGTCATTTTTGCCTTGAATTTTTTCTTATGGAAAAGCTAAACCTTATTACTGGAAATAAACATTTTCCTTCAATAATATATTAGCACAAAATTATATAATTTAATTTAATATTTCTGTATGTTTTATAACTGTGTGTAAAATAGATTAGATTGCCTATATAGAATCCAGTGCAGTATGTGTAGGTTTGGGGGATATATTTCATGAAAAATACTGTTAAAGCAATGGAGATTTCAAAAGATCTTCTTGATTCATCAGGTTATTTAGCTGCATAGACATATAACACACAGCTGACAATTCACTGAGTTCATCTGATAATAATAGTGATTATTATATGAAAAGAATCTGGAATGCAGTAGTATATAATTACTAATTTATTTGATCCTCACAGTCACTCCATGTGATATGTACTGTCATTATTACCCAGTATATAATTGATAAAACTATGACACAGAGATGTTAAGTAACTCATTTGGGGCACAGACAGTAAATGTCCTTGTCGGAATTAAAACTTAGGCAGTTTGAATGTTAGAATCTGTTTTCTTAACTGTGTTGCTACACAAACTCTAGTAATATAATTATTTAAATGTTCATCCCTTTCCCCCACTGTGCTATAGATTTGACTGTATCCTCTTTCATCTCTGTATTGATATGTCCCAGTTTGCTACAAGTGTATTAAATGATTCATTTTGAATTTGTAAGTCTATTTGGTTAAGATCCCATTAGACTGCAGAGTAATTTAGTTTTTATGAAAAATGTGAGTATTTAAGTTAATTTTATGCCTTTCCTACATGAAGATGATAGAGTTTCCCTCAGTAAAGCAAACTTTTAGATTCTTAGTGTATAATGAAGTTGAATTCTGTATTTTTTACTTCTCGTATCTTTTGCCCTTCCTCCCCATCTCTTTCTCTCTTCTCTTGTAGCCAATAGCAGATATACTTAATCAACTTAATGAGGGTAACAGATGCAGTTTTTCACCATGAATAAACCATGGGACAAAATAAGAATTCTTGACTTCTCAAAGATTCATTTAATCATTTGATAATATTTATTGAGTGCTTACTACTGGGTAGGGAGTCTATTAGATACTGAAGCCAGAGAGAGGAACAAAAATTTACATAATTCCTACCATAACGGAGCAGTCTAATGGGAACATAGTCATTAATTAAATGGCTAAATGTAACGATCCTCACAGATATGGGTACATGCTCCTCTGTTTTTGTTTTTGTTTTTTGAAGATTTATACATTAGAGAAAGAGGGGAGGGAGGGGGCGAGGGAGAGGGAGCAGACTCTCTGCTGAGCACAGAGCCAGATGCAGGGCTCCATCCCAGGACCCTGAGACCATGACCTGAGCGGAAGAGTCAGCTCCTTAACCAACTGAGCCACCCAGGTGCCCCACCTCTCTGTTTTTTTTTTTTTTTTTAAGATTTTATTTATTTGTGAGAGAAAGAAATGAGAGAGAGAGCATGAGACGGCGGAGGGTCAGAGAGAGAAGCAGACCCCCCGCTGAGCAGGGAGCCCGATGCGGGACTCGATCCCGGGACTCCAGGATCATGACCCGAGCCGAAGGCATTCGCTCAACCAACTGAGCCACCCAGGCGCCCCTGTAGGCCTATTTAGAAAACTAAATAAAAGATCAATGATTGCAGATAACGGCAATGAGTTTTGTAGCTAAAAACATCTAAGAAGTGTCAATGTTATTGACACACCTGTATTCCAGGCTATATGGTTAATGTTTATTGTATGTGCTGTGTATTATTTTATGTTGACTGTAATTATTAACTAATTTTTTATTTTTATTTTTTTACCATTTTATTTATTTATTTATTTATTTATTTATTTATTTATTTATTTATTTATGTGTGAGAGAGAATGAGATAGAGAGAGAGCACGAGATGGGGGAGGGTCAGAGGCAGAAGCAGACTCCCTGCCGAGCAGGGAGCCCGACGCGGGACTCGATCCCGGGACCCCAGGATCATGACCTGAGCCGAAGGCAGTCGCTCAACCAACTGAGCCACCCAGGCGCCCCGCCTCTCTGTTTTAAGACCGTATTCCAAATAAGTCAAAGCATAGATAAATAGTCAACCCTAAGCATGTTTTTAAAGTTTCTTTGTAACCTGGATTCCTTTCTGTGCTTTGGACCAATCTTGGGGTATGGGGGAAAGAATTAGCATTGAAAATTTAATATGTGGCTCCAACTGGGTAGCCCAAACATTCTGGTACTGTTCCACCTTTAATTCTTGACTAAAATGATAAAATGTAGATCACCTACAAAGCAGCATTCCTAGCATAGACCCAGATACAGCAGTCATTGGCATGGAACCATTTGGTAGCAAAAACGAGGTGATTGGTTTGAGTAAATGTCAGAGTAGAGCGATTCTCAAACCACAGCCTTGCCAAGTTTGTCAACGTGACCTCCAGGCTTTTTTCTTGTGGCATTTACACTCAAAACTGTGCATTGAGCAATTTACTTAAGTAAGCTTTTTATGAGCAGCTGCTACTCAAGAGGCACAGAGAATTCAAGCAGAGGTGAAAGGTTAATTTTGGGGGGGGAGATAAATCACAAGTACGAGTGAAAGATACACTTAAAAAGTGTCTCCTTGGGGCGCCTGGGTGGCTCAGTTGGTTAAGCGACTGCCTTCAGCTCAGGTCATGATCCTGGAGTCCCTGGATCGAGTCCCGCGTCGGGCTCCCTGCTCAGCAGGGAGTCTGCTTCTCCCTCTGACCATCATCCCCCCTCTCATGCTCTCTGTCTCTCATTCTCTCTCTCTCAAATAAATAAATAAAATCTTTAAAAAAAAAAAAAAAGGGGCGCCTGGGTGGCTCAGTTGGTTAAGCGACTGCCTTCGGCTCAGGTCATGATCCTGGAGTCCCGGGATCGAGTCCCGCATCGGGCTCCCTGCTCGGCGGGGAGTCTGCTTCTCCCTCTGACCCTCCCCCCTCTCATGCTCTCTCTATCTCATTCTCGCTCTCAAATAAATAAATAAAATCTTTAAAAAAAAAAAAAGTGTCTCCTTAGGAGAGTTAATTATTTTACTCTTCATGTCATATATACTTGTTTTTGAGGAACCTGTATACTAGGGACGTTGATGGGAATTATACCTCCAAAGTGATCAATGTTCAAATAAAGGACTTGGTACATAATATCAAAATAATTATTTTATTCCTTCAGTATGATAAAACTAAAATAACACACCTTCTTACTAATGTTTAGCATTCTTTCTAATTTATTTTTTGAATTTGGGACAATAATGAGCCACTTTGATCCCGAAACTTTTAAGATATTCACCCTGAATAGCCATATGTAAACAGAAATGAATCCAAGATTTTTATCTATTCACACACACACGCACACGCACATGCACACAAAGTGACAATAATATGCTGGGACAGGGCAAATGAGGGTATAAAGATCAATAGAATCTGACCTCAGCTAAATTTAGTCTAATCGCAACATCCTTCTCCATTCAGTAATTATTAGTAGATTTTTTTTAATTGACATTTTTATCCAGCATCTTTTGGAACCCTTTTAATACTTAGGTCTTATTATTCAAAATTAAAGTCTCATGGGGCGCCTGGGTGGCTCAGTCGTTAAGCGTCTGCCTTCGGCTCAGGTCATGATCCCGGGGTCCTGGGATCGAGCCCCGCATGGGGCTCCCTGCTCAGCGGGAAGCCTGCTTCTCCCTCTCCCACTCCCTCTGCTTGTGTTCCCTCTCTCGCTGTGTCTCTCTGTCAAATAAATAAAATCTTTAAAAAAAAAAAAAAAGAAAATTAAAGTCTCATAATTCTAGATTATTAAACTCAAAATTTAAGGCAAATTTTACCTCAGGTAAAACTCTCAGTTGGTCTTTCCAAAAGACTAAAATTTCTAAAAGGGAAATATACTTTCCTCTCATTGTCATACAATTTACTGGGGAGGCAGAATGATGGATGGAAAGGAGCACTGCACTTGAGGTCAGAAAATAGGGTCCCAGATTTCCCTCTCAAGAGCTATTTAAACTAAAACAAGTTTCTTAACTTCTCTGAGCTTTCACTTCTCCCCACTATTTTTGGGAAGACCTAAAATCAGCATGGAATCATGTTCATTAAGCAATACTGCAAAACTAATGCATAACTATTTCTATTAACCTTAGTAAAAATCTACTAAGTTTAGGTCAAAATGGTTATAAACTTTCCTCCTTTTCCATACCAACTGTTCTCCTCAGAGAAGCATTACTTCTGTACCCTACTCAAGGTGTCATAATCATCTGGTTGGGACATTGTTCTCAAAAGTCTACAGCATTTATTAACTCATTAGCTGCTATGAAACCCATATCAGATTATAAAACCAAAAGCCAATTGTAAAGACACTAATACATCCTCAACAGCTATAGATGAGACTGTTGAACTTTGATAAGCATGAGTCTATTTAAATTATCTTTTTCTTTATACATATGAAATGATGAAAAAGCAGGTAAAATTTGGTTTGAATGGGCTTGAAAAAAGGTTTTAGAAATCACACACATTTTGACCATGGAAAAAAATTTTTACAGTCAATGAATATATGTCAGAAAGCATTAATCATGAATGTACTTTTCACATTATTTCCTTATGAGAAGGGGCAAGTGTCATGTAACTATTTGAAAAAGAGATTTGGGGCAGACAAGTTCTTTTTTTCATTACTTCCTAATTATTTTAAGTAGTCTACTTAAATACTCTTCACAAGATTGTCTCCTAAGTGATCTCAGAAAACTACATGGTTTTAATAGTGTATGTGTTGGTGGGCATTTGGAAAGGTTCTAAAATGTGCCATCTGTACTTCTGAGATAAACAAGTTTGAGATAATTTAGCATCTAAGCAGGAACTTACTTTAAGAAATGAAAAAAGTATCATGCTTGCTGGAGATTTCATTTTTAAGATCAAAAACAGTGTGGCACACAACAAGGGCCTTTCTGAGGAAATGAAAATGATTGTCAACAGGTGGTATAATAACTTGTTTCTAACATAAGTCTTATTGATCTGATGTTACCTTTTCTTTATATCTTATAAGGATGTATTTGAGGCTCTGTGAAATTCTCTGCCACTTTATATTTCCAAGAAGAACTGGAAACCCTTTCCTGAATACATCTTTTACTCCCTGAAAAACCATGGGGGAAACATGGTAGTGGATTTCAGTTCAAACCCAACATTATGGAGCGACTGGGTGGCTCAGTCAGTTAAGGGTCTGCCTTCGGCTCAGGTCATGGTCTCAGGGTCCTGGGATCGAGCCCCGCATCGGGCTCCCTGATCAGTGGGGAGCCTGCTCCTCCTTCTTTTCCCTGGCTCATGCTCTCTTTGCTATCTCTGTCTCTCTCTCAAATAAATAAATAAAATCTTAAAAAAAAAAAAGAAATGGGTTAGAATTGAGGCACACTTAATGATGATCAGTTGAGGAAGAACAATCAAAGTTACAAAGAATAGGGTAAGTGAGAAAAACTGTTGTTTTATGTAAGGGTTACTTTTTAAATTCAGTTTGTAAAGTAAGACTTTAGTGTACCCAATTATGCAACTCACTGAAGTTTGTCAGCAGTGCCTATAACTATGGATGTTCTGTAGCTAAAAATTGCAGTTCTTCCAGATTCTTCAACTATGTGCTATTACTGTTACCGAATTTGAATGTGTTTTTCATTCTCAAAATTCATCAGTGGATTATTTAACTAGAAAATTTTTGACCAACAATGTATACAATACCTATATCAGATTATAAAACCAAAAGCCAATTCTGAAAGCGCAGTGGCTAAAATATTAAGCACTAGACATAAGACCCAAGCTTCTAAAGCTAATTGAGTCATGAGTTGTGTAACCTGAGCAAATTATTTCTCTGTATATGTTTCATTTTCTGTGATGGTAAATAACTGGATTAGATGCTCCCCAAATCCCTTAAATTTCTAGAGAAGTCATGGTACAGCAGCTCCTATCCCCAAATCACACCTGAGAAGTTTTTAGTTCTAACAGTACAATAAGGCTTATATTCAGAAATAAGCTGTAAGTAGATAAGAAAATTCTATTTATTTCCTTTCTGAAGTAGTGATTCTCTTTCTCATAGTTTTTTGAAATTATAAGGATCGCGGGAACAACCCAACATAAATTGTCCAAGAATATCTATCAAGGAACATAAGTTGCTCAAAAGACTAAAATGCTGTTTAGTAGAGAAAATAATTTACAAACCTGTCCACTTTATCAGCACACAATAATCAGTAGCCAATTAGCATCCTAGGTATTCTTATAATTTTTAATCGATAACATCTGTTTGCTCTGTTTTCCAATTACTGTTTCTCCAACTAAAGACCCAAATAAAACTTCAAAAAGAAGGAGAAGTGAAGAAATAATATGAGAAACAACCTCAAAATTGTTTCATAAGGAGATAATTTATAGACAAAACTTCTGTTTGAACTAAAGTTAATTAGATAGTATATAGTCCATCTTAGGCAAAGAAGCTTTTTAAACAAAAAGTGTCTTTTTTTTTTCCTGAATTGGAGGAAGGGGACTATTATGATGAATTACTACTTTTGCTCTTTACTCTGAGATTTCTCAGTTGAAATAGAGAAATACAATGATACAATCCAGAGCCAAGTCAGCTAAGATTACATTCTTTGTACCGAGGGAGTTTAAAAAAAATAGGCCCTAAATGTCCAAAGGGCACACAGATAACTTCTGAGTAACTCAAACATAAACAGGAAAGAAATTTGATAGAAGACCTTGGTGGTGGTCCAGATCAGGTCTAATTACTGTTGCTCCTTGTAAAAAAAATTTGAATTAATAGGGTGGGAGGAGAAGGGAAATGGCAAAGCATGATGAGCTTTCCAACTTTATAATCTGAAACCTTGACCCTCTTTCAAAATGGGCCTCCCCCATGAAACTGCCCGAGTTGATGTTTGAATGAGTATTTTATGGGGTGGGAGAGGTCTTAATGAGACATCTCTCTGGTCATTTTACCTGTTTTCAAGATCATCATTATGGAGGGAGTCAGGCTCTCCCTACTTGTGAAAGAATGAAAGGCATTCTAAAGGCTTAACATTCAGTTACTCACAGGTGTCAATTTAAGTAAAAAATTGGTTGGGTCTATTATTTAGCATTAATTAGGGACATGTTTCTACCCGCATATTGTGTGGGTATTTTACATACAAATATTTCTTTAAACATTATTTCTATGTATTATAAGTACTACAATAAATCAAGAAATCTCTGATTCATCATCTTAAGTCATTTTTTATTACAAAGATAGTTAAAAACTCTAATAAGCTTTTTTTTGTTTTTAAGACAGACTAAATCTGGTGAATAAATAAATCAGTGCACTGTGTGTGTTGAAGAGATTTATTTTATTCAGCCCAGAAACACGGTGGCAGTTACTTCAATTCGGCCACTTACTTGCTGGACCATTCCAACCTCTTGCTGGTAAATAATGCCCCTTAAGATTAGTTAAGTGCAAAGCAGATTGAAATTCAATTGGGTTCCTGATACAATTTTGTGAATTAAAATAATAGCTTAAAAGTTAGAAATTTTACCAAAGCATTTGGTGTTGGGAGTTTGTAACAATTACTCTTAAATATTTATATTCATGGGAAACACTAAAATCTATTCTCAAATGCATGGAGTGTACCACATAGGTTAAACCCACCACATGCAACCTCAAGGTTATCAGCATTACACAGACATCCATGCTTACTGCCTCCTGAATTCACCAACAAGAGTAAAATCCTTCCACATTGACCAACTATCTAGAATTAAAATGCAAAGATGTGATGGGACATAATCTCATAATTTCCCTGCTTAAATATACATAAGAAAATGTAAAGGGGAAAGGAAAATTTAGGCCTATTTTGTGTATTAGTGTTCATTAGTACATTATCTTATATATTTTTTTAGATATCATCAATAGCTATTACCTATAGTTACTATGATATCAAAGGCACTCACTTTGCTGAAGAGCCCCAAGAGAAATAATTCTTGAATCTTGGTGCCTAGAACTTCTGTGTCACTTCTCAGTAGTTAGCATGTCTTTTACTTTTATTTTTTGGTCAATGTTACGTCTTTCTCTTTCAGAGTTGCCAGGAGGTTGAACACAGTAACTGGGACAAATTTATACAATCTTGCAGTGCCTTTTGGTATGCATTACAATACATAAACTGGTATTATAGTGACTACATCAAGATCAATGGCAAACTAAGGAACTAATATTGCATATATTTTAGTAAGATTTCTCCATTTGGTTATAGAACAAGGTGCTAGGTGCACGTGTTGGAAGAAAGAAAGCAAAGGACAAGAATTTCAAAAGATGAAAAACAAGAGAACTGTGTTCTAAGAAAAGAGGAAGGCATGGGGCACCTGGGTGGCTCAGTCGGTTAAGCAACTAACTCCTAAGATCAACTCAGGTCATGATCTCAGGGTCACGAGACAGAGCCCCATGTGGGGCTCCGCTCTCTCCTTCTGCCCCTTCCCCTGCTTGCAGTCTCTCTCTCTCTCTCTCTCTCTCTCACTCACTCACTCACTGAAAAAGAAAAAAAAAAGAGGAAGGCAGGAAAGCATCACATTCCCACTGGGAAGAATGTGCTCTTCTATCCATTGGGCTTTGCCATTGCTGAGGTGAAGTAATTACAAACAGGAACAGAAACCTAGTCCCTCTAAACATCAATATAACTTCAGGGAAACCTCTCCTCTCTCTCAATCTTTTTTTCCCACTCTTTTGAAACATCTATTTGTAGTTTTATTAATATGATACTTTATTCTTTCATAATAATCATCACAGTTTGAAACTTTATTTTTATTTATTTATTTATTGTTGGTCTCTCCCACCAGAGTGTAGGTTGCATGACAGCAAGGATGATGCCTGTTTTATTTACCACTTCATTCCCATTGCTTAGCCGTGTCTAGTAAGCTGTTTGAAATACACGTGATACACATGAATCATGTGTCTTCTGTGTACTTGAGAAACCCATTATAAAAGGTTAAGGACAAAGCATGAAATGATTTTAGTCTTATCGCTCAAGGACAAGGGCAGAAAGAATGAAGAGAATGACTTTATAGAGGCAGTTCTGTGACTTCCTGGTCCCTTATGCTTACATGTTACTGTCTTAGTGTAGGCTGTTACAACAAAAATACCATAGACTGGGGGCTTAAAGAACAAACATTTATTTCTCACAGTTGTGGAGGATGGAATTAAAACGCAAAGGTGCCATCAATTCTGTGTCTGGTGAGGATTCTCTTTCTGGTTTGCAGATGGTCATCTTCTCATAATCTCACTACTTGGAGAGCAGAAGGGAAGCAAGCTTTCTCCTACCTCTTCATCTAAGGGTGTTAATCCCATTATGAGAACTCCACTCTCATCACCTAATTATCTCCCAATACCTCATAATGCCAACACATTGAGGGTTAGGATTTCAACTTGAGTTTTGGGGTGACAGACACATTCAATCCATAACATGTATGGAATAGGTTTTAAACTGTAATAGTTGCTGGGGGTCCTGCGGCGCTGAGCCAAGGTTGAGTTGGTTCCTCCAACCCCTGCTGAGATCCCTACAGCTATTCAGAGCTCAAAAAAAATAGTCAAGAGTGCTCAAACCGGTAGCTTCAAACAGCTCACAGTTAAGGAAGCTCTGCTGAATGGTTTGGTGGCCACCAAGGTGTGGATGTGGTTTTATGTCAGCAAGATCATAGGCAAGCGCGGCCTCATTGGCTATAATGTTTGAAGACCAATCTTTAACATCTGTTTATATGTGGCTTATTATTTGAGTGTTCTTGGACCATGTGTGATCAGACTGGTATTTGAATAAAAGAAGATAATGTATCAAAAAAAATGTAATAGTTGCTAACAGTTCTTTTGATGTGAATTACATAGATACTTGCACTTGAATGAGACATGTTTCTGCAACAATCTTAACTTTGGTAAACAAAGTCTGATACAGCAAAATAAAATTGTTAGAAAATGGAAATAAAGGAGGCTTTGTAGACAGGCACATTTTTTGTGTATTAAACACAATTTTTGCAAACCTGGTTATATCTAAAAATATATGTGAGGTAGGAAGTTGTCAGAGTGATTTTTATGTGGTCATTTGAAATTAAATAAAAAGAGCAAATGACCTAACACCATAACATTTTCATCTTTTTTTTTTTTTTTTTTTTTTGCTTTTTCTTTCTTTCAGTAGGTTTGGGTAACATTCATCATCTCATATAGATACAATAAAAGAAAGAAAAAAATTTCTCCTTGTGATGATAACTCTTAAGATTTACTCTTTTAACAATGTCCTATATATCATACAGCAGTGGTAGCTATGAATTTCTTTCCAAATATTGTTCAAAAGGAAAATGAAAAAGAATAAACCAAAGGGATTCTTTGGGTTCACACAAGAATGTGAAAACAAAAATTTTGCCTCCCTAACTTATTATGATCCACCATATACATTTTTTTTTCAATTAACAAATTCTAACAAATACGGAAAGTACTAATCCATTTGAGGAACACAGAGATTCTGGCTTATTTTTTTAGTTAATTGTAGGGTCCTTCTCTCCCCAAAAGCACAAATTGACTAGAAAAGCAGATATGCCTTAGCTGGAAAGGGGGCCTTTAAATTTTAGTGGCTCTTAAAGACAGGCATTAATTATGATAACTGATAAACCAAGGCTAGGATCCATGGACAGGGTGGTATCCATGCCCAGAGGGAAGAACACTGCAGCTTGGCATGAGGCCCGTAATGTTTCTGCTGCATTTTTATGTTCTACGTATGGTAATCAAGAGTCCCATTAAAGTAAAGAATGAAGTCTGGTAGTCTGTTGCTTATTATGTACTGGGATCATTGCTATTTGCTTTTTCAGTAATGGTGGTTTCTTTTCTGTTGAGAATTATAGAATTTTCCAAGGAAATTCTTACCTTGAGAGGATTCAGAAATTGCAGTACCTTCAGGAAACACTTAACATGAAAACAAAAAAGAAATGAGATTTTTACTGACAAGACAAATGATTGATAAGGGTATGCTGAGAAAACCATGAAAATGTTAGGAAACCCAAGAAAACTATTCAGTGGAATCAGCTCTATGCAAATGAATACCAACATTTGCATATTTCCTTTTCCTGCTTCATACATTAAGAGGCCCCAGGTGGTGCTGAAAGAAGAGTGCAGTTTGGGGATTCTGTAACAATTTGTGTCGTTTGCTCATTCCACCAGCTGTGTCAAATATGGCTGGATGGCTGGTGGGAACTTCTCATTGAGGTCACAAAAAAAAAGAAAAAGTTCTTTTAAAAATCTGGCTCCTGACAGTCATGCAAGTAGATAATCCGGTGAGCTAGAAAACTATGGCTTATTATCTTAAATCCAGGATTTTTTTCTTATCTCGCTGGAAAATATGAGCAGGTATGAAGAAAGGTATGTAATCAAGGAGACCCAAAGCACTGGAAACGAAAGAGAAAAATCACAATAAGAAAACAGTACTAGGTTAACATTTCTAAATATGAAAAGAACAGAAATGAAAATTTACCTCTTGACTGTTTATTTTAATTAAGAAAATTGGGCATACAAGACTGATCATAATTGGTTGCATAACTTGTAGAGCTCAGTGCAAAATGAGAATGTAGAGTCCCTTGTCCAAAAAGCAGGAGGGAAAGTACAGTTAAAGGTAGTAAGATGTGAAACAATTTCTTTTAAAATAACTTATTACTTATAAAACATGATGGGTAACACATGAGTAATAACTTACAAAATGCAAAAAAAAATTTGTCATAATTGTATATAATACATTAGCACTTTGTTAATATGATATCTTGATTGAGCATAAGATTCTTCTGGGTTTTTTTCTATGAACTTATTAAGTCATCCAAATTTATACTTCTAACAACTTCATTTTCAATCAACGTTATTCAGAGTGGTGTCAGTTACTCTATGCAAATGTTTGATAGTAAAAAACTTTTGATAATTTTTAATTTAAAAATATTATTCTGATGTGTGGGAGCTGTTAAGAATACTTTATAGACAATATTGGGATAAATTTCTGATAAATTACTTTAAAATGTAAGTTTTAACACATGTTTTAGTGCAAGTTTTAGTACTCATGAAGCTGTTGATTCTTTATGGGAAATTTTTTTCTTAGAAGTTTATCTCTTCATACAAATCGATTTCACATTAGTCTGAATTTAACTTTCAATGTAAATTTATATAACAGCATCTTCATGTTTTCTTTGACATTTCCTACAACTTGTAGGGGTCATACAAAAAACCAAAAATGGCTTTGTGATTTACTCATAATTCAAAGCACTCGCAGGTGCATTCTATCATTGTGTCTTTAATCGCAGAAAGCAATAATTGTCTTCTCCGTTAATGATTGGTTCATCTAAACTGCATAATGAAAATAGTATTCTTTTGCACTAAAAATCAATCTTTAATTTATATTTTTAAACCTAAGGCTATTTGCTTTGCAATATGCAACAGTTTTCAAAACTAGAAATTCTAAACTCTTTGCAGAAATCTAGTAACTCCCTGGTATGCTTTATTGCAATGTCATGTGTAAACTTTTATTTTGTGATAATTTACTGTAAAGTTTACTGCCTAATCAGTTGTCTTTTTAAAATATTAAGATAAACAGAAAAAAAGTCCCACTTACCTATTTATTTTAATTAAGAAAACTGGACATATAAGACTTCAATCAGAGATGGCTATGCAATTTGTAAAACCCAGTTCAAAATGGAAATGTAGAGTTTTGTTCAAAAAGGAGAGGGAAAAGTGTAGTAATCCAAAATCCAGTAAATCAGGCAACTTTTTGCCAACTAGTATAACATCTGTCTTTCAACTCTTTCATTTTTTTCTTGATTTAAGAATTTTTTTCTTCTTGTTTTTTTGAGAAGAAAAAAACAACTTAGCCTAAAGCCTCAATATTGTAATAGAAAACACAGTAGATTTCTAGAACTTATTTATCTTACATTTAAAAAAAGACCCCTCTATACCCATGAGCAACAATTCCCAATTTCCTCCCTCTCCTCCCAGCCCTGGCAACCACCATTTTATTCTCTGCTTCTATGAGTTCAAGTATTTTAGATAGCTCTTATAAGTGGAATCACGCAATATTTGTTCTTTTTGATTAGTTTATTTCACCTAGTATAATGTCCTCTAGATACATCCATGTTGTTACAAATAGTTGAATTTTCTTCTTTTTTAAAGATGAATAATATTCCATTATATATCTCTACCACATTTTCTTTATCCATTCATCCACCAATGGACATTGGCTTTGTCTCATATCTTGATTGTACAACATAGTATCTATAGAGTATTATGCACTTTAAAAAATATTAAGAGGATAGATCCTGGGTTAAGGGTCATTACCACATAGCACACACATACACATATGCACATGTGTATCAAAAGAAGGACGTTTTTTGGGTGCCTGGGTGGCTCAGTTGGTTAAGCAACTGCCTTCTGCTCAGGTCATGATCCTGGAGTCCCGGGATCGAGTCCCGCATCGGGCTCCCTGCTCGGCGGGGAGTCTGCTTCTCCCTCTGACCCTCCTCCCTCTCATGCTCTCTGTCTCTCATTCTCTCTCTCGCAAATAAATAAAATCTTAAAAAAAAAAAAAGGACATTTTTGGAGGTCTTGATTATGACGGTGGTATCATGGATGTATGTGTATGTCCAAACTAATCCAAACCATTTTTTGTATATCAATTATACCTCAATAAAGCTTAAAAAAAGAAAAGAAATGATAACATTTATTAGAAAGTTACACTTGAAGAAATCAAAACTTATGATGAAACGTTCTCAAAATGAGATTGTTTAGAAAAAAATATTATTAATAAATGTTCTACCATCTTTTATATCAGATTTTATTAAGGAAAAAAATTGGGTTAACTTTTTGCCACTTTTTGGTCAATAGCAACAACTAAGTTTTATTACAGTTTAAAAGTTCACCCTTTCCTGGTCTCAGTTTGAAATTTTACTGTTTGGTCTCTTCTAGAGACCAGAAAATCTTAAATTTATAATATATAGTAAACTACAAAGCTGTTCATTTGGTGCTGTGGCTACTGCACCAAGCTAATACTTTTGAAATTTAATTCAGTCTCTGAAATACTTAGACTTTCAAAGCTGTAGCTTACTTAAAACATTGCATATGAAAGTAACATATTCTTTAACATGAATGTGGGTTCTGTTTTTAAAGTTTACATAATGCGTGTGTTCAACATTAGTATCAATTAATTGAACTAGTTTAGGCTCAAGCCTTTTGGAAAGAAGATGCAAAGTGATGCAAAATATATTCCAAGCTACCAGTTAAGTTTGATTACTAAACAGACAAATTTAAATAGAATGAGTTTTAAATAAAAATGCAGTACATAAAATGAAAGCTAAAACACAGCAATGGTTTTAATAAAGGCTCATTAAAAACTGTGATTCTTGGCAGGCATATGCATTACTACGTTAAACTATAAAATCTATATGTTCAGAGGGCAAACAGTATTCTCTTTGTTGAGCCAGAGAACGAAAAAAAAAAAAAAAACCTATTTCAAGCTACACTAATAAATTTTTAGTGAGTCCTTTCAAGTTCCTTGCCAAAACGTTAGACAGGTTTAAGGGAATGCTTGGCTGCAAATTGATCCATAATAAATTGATTGATGTCATCACTTGAATATATGCTTTCCATGGTTGGTGATTTAGGATATATTACAGTTGGATATGTGTTTGGCCCGGAAAGAATTCCTCTTATTAATATTGTTTAATTATATAAAATAAATGTAAAAAAGACTAAATGAGAAATACCCATTATAAATATACCCAATTTTGCTATGTACAAACTCAAATATTTGTTGACTGCTTTTTAGATGACAGGCATCATTCTTGGCACTTAAGATAGTGAATAAAATAGACCACAAATCAATCATGAGATAGTCATATTGCTGCTATCGTTCTAAAAGATGAAAATGTTAATAGAATTGTTAGAATAATATCTGACTTTTTGGAGTCATGTGAGCTGGGGTAATTAGCCAATTTTTTTTTTTTTTTGGTTTTAAATGTGTTGGGATGTGAGTAGGCATACCAGAAGAATCATACAATTTCATCATTTTTTACAAAAAAGAATGAAAATACTTCTTTATGAACAAATAAAAATACAAATAGAATGGAGTCAAAATAAATTATTACTCCAGAATGTGTAGTGGGCAGGCTACTATGATAGAAGCTGGAAAATCTAAAGCTGAAGGAGGCAGAGTCCTACACTCTGGTATTTTTACTAACCAATTATTTCAAAAACACAAGGAAGAAATAATAATTGAAGCTTTAGGTACCATTTTGGCCTAAGTAGTAAAACTGAGACCCTGCCAAAGCATTCCACTGAAAGAACCTCACACCTTTGTTCTTAAAGCATGAGAAGGATGTGGAGAAAGTGTGATTTTGAGGTGAGAGTTGACATATTTCAGGAGGGCGGTGAGTGGGCCAGGAAGACCTCCCTTGGAATGAGAAGTGAAAAGCAATTTTATCCATCCCAGCTTACAAAAAAATACCCACTTGTCTTAGCATCTCATGGAATTTGAGAGGGGAAGCTGGAGCTCATTCCTTATTACTTCTCCCACCCCGGATCTCAGTGGACAGGCTTTGGGTTAGGGGCCTTCCAGAGTCCCAAGAGTCATTGTAAAGACCTCACATTCTACATAGAGCTTTTGGTTCCATCAAAACCACATAGGAGTCAGTGCTGTGCAATGGGATGATAGTATTTAATTGAGTCACTGAAACTCAGCTTTCTAACTTTCCTGATGGAGTGCAAAAGTAACATGTCTTCAATCGTCTTGTGATCAGAAATTCATTTTTATCCCTTGTCAAGACAGCTCAATGAAATAAAGCTTTGTTTCCTGAAGAATACAGTAATAGTGGGGATGTTTACATTTATTTCTGTTTCTGGCTGTCGCAGTGGCTTCAGGCATACAGGGAAGAGTATATGGGCTCCATTCCTTCTGGTGCCCCAGAATTTATGTCTTCATCCAGGTATAAAGAGCATGCTATGACAGAGACAAAGCTCACTCAGAGCTATCACTCACTTACCTCATTCAGAGCTATCAAAAATATGAATCATTGCTGGAGGCTCAGAGGAAAGGCTCCCTGCCTTTTAGCTTCTGAGCACCATTATCATCCTTTCTAAAAATAGAGGATAATGTTCCCTGATAATGTGCTACTTTGGAAAGTCAATCTCTACATTTTAGTTTTACTGTGATTTGCCCTAGAAAGAGAACACATGTATGTAAATAGACATATATTATAACTAAATATAGTGTAGCTAAGATGGCACTGCGGACATATGTGTATATCTGATGATTATTAGCAATAATGCAGTCCCTATTTCATCAAATTGGCTCCATCCAAACTCAGTGAACTGAAGGAAATGACCATAATGAGAAAAGGAAAATGCTCACAATTCTAACCCCTTTTTGGTTTTCAATCAGAGTTCTTCTGGCTCATTGGCCTAGGTCATTGACCAGGAATGAGGGAAAAGAGCAAGTAACTACTGGTAATCGTTCTGTTCTGCAAAGTATCATTGGTGCATCAGAAAGATTAATTGCAGAAACACGGTGTCCTGTCTACTATTGTGCTGATGGACCTGAAACTAAGCAGTTGTGCTTCTGAATCACACTGAGGGGTTTCTGGAAGCTTGACCCTTTCTCCTATGCTTTTTCCCAATTCAGAACTAAAAGATGAATGAGAAAAGACAATAGCATGAAGAACTAAAAAATGTGAACATACGTTTGTATGGCCTAGAAGTGGTCCATTTCTTCTTAATACATCAGCTCACGAACCAAAAATGAGTAAATTGAAAATACTAGCATGTTATATCATGATTGTATTTGACTTTGGACAATCATTTGTTGCTTCTAGGCTCGATCTTTTTTTTTCCATTGTTCAATGGACAAAACATTTGAGAATTTGAACAAAGATAGGTAGACCTTCAAGCTATAATTTCATCTAAACAAGATTTTATCATGTATTACATCATAACAGACCTATAGCTATCATTGTACCATACATTCTACCTTGTATCACTAGTATATTTATTATCACTTTTACCAACTAAAACCTACCTAAGCCAGAATCCATATTCAATTTATGTTAATATTCACAATGCATACCTACCAGTGCTTTGCACAAACTCAGTGAATCCAATTGAGACATGATTGTACTTACATATTCAAGGACCTTAGATTAAAAAGACCATAAATTGGAATCCCAGCTCAGCCAGCTGACAGTGTGTCCCCTCTGACCCTTAGACTCTCAGCGCTTCATTTCCTCATATGCAAAATGAGAATAAGTCATTTATAGAATTAGTAAAATGATAAAGTGAGTTTATATGTGTGAAGTGCAAAATACAATGACTAACATTAAAAAAAACTTCTAGTTCACTTCTCCTCTGATAAACCTCAATAAATACTTTTTTGATAGATAAATAAGTAACTATAAAGACTTTACAAGTTCTGATTTATCTTTGGGTTGCATTACATATTTGTCTAATAAAACCCAAATTTTACATTTGAACTTGAGTAAAATTATAGGTATTTTTATTTTTTTAATTTTATTTTATTATGTTATTTTAGTCAAATTATAGGTATTTTTAAAGTCAGTTTCACTAAAACTTCAGCATATTAAATGTCTTCCATATCAAAATGTTAACCACACCTAAATATTAAAGTGAAGTCACATGTATTTGGGGGGAGGATACCTAAACAACATAGCAAAGGTGTCTTTAATTGACTAAAGGAGTAAATATTATTGTCACAGTTACAATGTGCTCCTCATATTTTCTTGTGCTCTTAAGTGCATGATGCATAAGAGGGAACACAGTAGTGGGGGTGGAGGGGTACTGGGAGTGCTACTGTAACCAGAGCAAGTCCAACCCCAGGAAATGGAGCCACCTAGGAAAGAGAACGAACTGGAATTATGAAGATCTCATGACTGAAACATGTGTCACCAGATCATGATAGATTCATTCATTTATTCAAAAAATATTGAATGACTGCCAACTATGTTCTATAGAATTATATGGATAAAGCCAGATCAGAAAAGGCCTATACTCCTCCGGACAAAGAAAAGATCAAACTGTCCTTCAGAGATGGAGCCCGTGGAATGATGACAGGGACCGACCCGTCTTAAGTGGCTCTGCAGTCCTCTCCTGCAATGATTGTCTTAAAAACTGCCATACCACCAACCGGTTGGAAGACAGTGTCTTTTTATTTCCATCTCAATTAAATCTGATGACTTTAATTTTAATTTCTACCTAAAAATTTCATATTTCCACTTTGATTCAAATTGCTTTTCCCTCTCCAGAGTCCCAGAGTTGCTGTCTCATAGAATTTTGACTATGTCTAACTGATATAAATTTCACAGTCAAATGTAGCCACCTTTCTTGGACTCATGTTTTGAAATTCCTTCTGGTTGTATATAAATTTTGGCTTCTTGATGAGCATGAGGTTGCTCAGGCAAAGAGGCTAGCAAAGAGGCTAGTTCAAAACACGCTAGTATTTTCAAAGAGTGATGGCATTGTAATGGTGTATGAAGAATCCAAGAAAACTGATCCTAGGAGCTAATTATGGAAATGTCTCCATAGGATCTTTCACTGGACAGAAAACACCATACTCATCTACAAATCTCTTTGGGTCCTTTTGGAGATTTTTATTTTTGCCTTAATTTTTATTCATAAAAATTATCAGGATAATGCATCTGAAGTACTTGTGAAAGTATAATTGTCACTAGTAGCCTCACTATTCACTTTATAAAGCTTGGTTTCTCCCACCTATCTCATATCTGTAAGTAATTCACTTCACTGAAGTGGATGTATATTCAGTTTTAATGACTGAGTGTCAACACAAGGTAGTAAGTAAAGAGAGAGTCTGATCTGGGTAGCTTCTTGAAGAGATGGGGTTAAAACCTTCACTTCAAAATACAGAAGTTTTTTGAATTTGAAATTGTCAATAGTGTGAACTGAGCTAAAGATCTACAGAAGGGAGTTAAAAAACTCATTAGTAATAATGACCCTAAATAATCTATTATGAGGGCAGTCTAGCTCAAAGAAACACCACTGTAATCTATTCAATGATTCATTTCATTTGAAAGCAAAAGAAGATGGATCATTTTCCAAGCACTTAAAACCTAGCTGTAAATAATAGAAAAAGTAATTATTTTTGTCCAAAGTAATTTGCTGTAATAAAATTTCTTGTTACTTAGCTTCACCTTAGATGAAATCTTTGCTGAACTTAAGAAATTACTAAGAATGCAGCAGTATTTATGGGAGCATTGCTGGACTCTGAATTTTTTCTTACTCTCACATGATATAGAAAAGGACTTAATAGGTAGTCAATTAATTATCATTGAATTCAAGTAGACACACCTCTATATGTCCTTAGAACTAGCATTATCAAATACATTTCCACAAAGTTTGTTGGGAAATTACTCTCTCCTCAACAATAGCAACAAAATTCTTGGCCCAGATAAGCTCTCCAGTTAATTCTTCCAAATTTCTAAGAACCTTTTAAGATAATTCCCATACAATACAAACTATGCTAAACTATACATAGTTTTCTATCAATTTTTCAGTATTACAGACAGCACAATAATGGATATACTTGTACATAAATCATTGGCATCTTTGATTCTTTCCTAATAGTATATTTCTAGAAGTGGTATCACTAGAACAAAGTCTATAAATATTTTTTAAAATTCTCACTACATATTGTCAAGTTATTGTGTAGGAAAGAAATACTGTTTTACATAAACAATATATAAAAATGCTTTTTTTATCTAAACTTTTTACACTTTACCAATAAATAAAGAGAACAGCTCATTTTTTTTTAGAAAAAATACACATTTTTTAAAAGTATAGAAGAGTATGGAAGTAAATATATCAATAATTTGCAACAATTATCTTTGGGTTATGAAATTGCATGGACTTTTATTTTCTTTCCATTTTTGAACCCTTGAAGGGAGCAAACTCATTATATACTTCATACTCTCCCTCCACAATCACTTCACCTCCCCCACATCCCAAATAGTTTCTCAATTTGATTTTTTGCTACTTATGTTGTTATTTATGCACCCAGTGTCTCCAGGTTGAGTGTTATCATAGAATTCTATGTTCTATCATTTTTATATCCACTGTTCATCAAATTCTCTTGTTTTTGTTTTTGTTTGTTTTTTTACTTCACACTCTGGTTTTCTTTCACAGTTTCTCTCCCAACTGTCTCTTGAGTTCCATTTCTTTTTTCTTTTTTAATATTATATTTATTTATTTGACAGAGAGACAGTGAGAACAGGAACACAAGGAGGGGAGTGGGAGAGGGAGAAGCAGGCTTCCTGACAAGCAGGGAGCCCAATGTGGGACTCGATCCCAGGACCCTGGGATCATGACCTGAGCCGAAGGCAGACACTTAACGACTGAGCCATCCAGGTGCCCCTTGAGTTCCATTTCTAAACACAGTTGTTCTCTTTAAATTATTGTAATCTTGAATGATTAAAATAAAGTCTTAACAGGTCTTTAGGACTCTGATCTTTTCCTTGTATAATCTATTTTATTTATCATGTTGGACTAATCTCTTTCCGATAGTGCTTTGATCACTTCATTTGTTCTTAAAAACCCATAATGACTTACTATTACTGAATTCCCACTCAGGTTTAAACTATCTAGTCAGATAAAAAATAAAACTGCCTTTTTAGTTTTTTTCGGAATAAAACCCTACACTGTGGTCTTATGAAATCATGTATATATTTTGGTAATGTACTGCTATTCAGTATTTCCCTATTTATTAAAGATTTTAGTATGCCTATGCTCTATCCACATATATGCTGTCATAAAATGCTAAAGAGCAGCATTTTTATATTATCACAAAACCAAGCACCTTACATTACATATAACATGAGTTTAGTAAATAATCATTTTATTTGAAGGCAGAGAATTTTTTCAGAAATGAGAAACATAAAATACGTTTTCCCCAGTTTTATTGAAACATAATTGACATATAACAATGTGTGAGTCCAAGGTATACAATGATTTGAAATATGTATATATTGCAAGATGATCACAAGTTAATTAATATCAGTCACCTCGCATAGTAACAATTTTTTCTTGTGATGAGCACTTTTAAGATCTACTCATAAGAGACTGTGTTGCACTTCCCAGCAGAGATTAGTACACAATAATTGTTTAGAACATGAAAAATTATCAGTGCCACACAAAGGAACATATCAACTTCAAGAAAATTACTCAAAAAACCTATTTCTAAAGCTTAGATTCCACATATTGCCTTCTGTATATTTGTTATGATTGATTTTGATCCAATATTGACATAAAATTCTATCTCGCATATTTGTCTCATTAAACTTTGTTGACGTCTTATAAGATTTTCCTAATACCAGTTCCTATCTACACTTCTTAACTTTGCTTCTGCCCTGCAACCAAAATCTAGCTCTCTTTCCACCATCTCCCTCAAGGCAGTTGGTTGGCTTTGGCTCTTTCTTTACTTCTGCAACACAAAACAAAAACTGAAAAATTGCACATTTCTCAATTTCCATAGAGTCAGTGTTTCAATAGACACACTTTTGTATGGTGTACAAAAATGTATGTACATTTATATCCTAAACTTTTTTTCACATGACAAAGTTAGAATTTTATTTTTCAAGGTTGCTTTGGCTATTCGGGGTCTTTTGTGCTTCCATACAAATTTGAGGATTGTTTGTTCTAGTTCTGTGAAAAATGCTGTTGGTATTTTGATAGGGTTGCATTAAATGTGTAGATTGCTTTGGGTAGTATAGACATTTTGACAATAGTTGTTCTTCCAGTCCATGAACATGGAATGTTTTTCCATTTCTTTGTCTCATCTTCAGTTTCTTTCATCAATGTTTTATAGTTTTCAGAGTATAGGTCTTTCACCTTTTTGGTTAGTTTTATTCCTAGGCGGCTTATTTTTTTTGGTACCATTGTAAATGAGATTGATTCCTTGATTTTCCTTTCTGCTGCTTCATTTTTGGTGTATAGAAGTGCAACAGATTTCTGTATGTTTTGAATCTTGCAACTTTATTGAATTTATTTATCAGTTCTAGCAGTTTTTTGGTGGAGACTTTCAAATTTTCTATATATAGCATCATGTCATCTGCAAATAGTGAATGTTTTACTTCTTCCTTGTCAATTCGGATGCCCTTTATACTTCATCTGTTGCAGATACCTCCCTATTCCATTCCAAGAGTGTAGCCATGATTAGTTAAGCAACAATGTGCTTTGTATATGCATTGTCCTGGTTTGTTCACTTAAAAGAAAATGATTAGGCTTTGTGGAAAAATAAATGTGCTGATATGAATAACAAAAAAAAATGACTTCTCATCCGAGCACTTTATATTCTTACTGCAGTAGGCAAAATAACAGCCCCCCCAAAGATGCCCATGTTCTAATCCCCAGAATTTGTTAATACGTTAATTTACATGGCAAAACAGAATTAAGGTTGCAGATGGCTAAGGTTGTTAGTCAGTTGACCTTCAAATAGGCAGATTATTTTAGATTAGCCAGGTGAGTTCAATGTGACCCAAGGGCACTCAAAAATGGAAGAAGAAAGAAGAGAGGGGGAGATGAGACAATGCAGGAATGGTCAGAGAGATGTAACATTGCTACTTTTGAGGGTAGACAAAGAAGGATGGGTCAAGGAACATGGGTGACCTCTGGAAACTACAAAAGGAGAAAGAACAGATTCAAAGCTTCCAAAAATGAGATGCAGTCCAGTTAATCCCTTGATTTTAGTCCATTGAGACCCGTGTCTGACTTTTGACCTACAGAACTATAAGATAATACATTTGTGTTGTTTTTGAGCTACTAAGTTTGTGACGATTTTTTACATCAGCAATAGAACTTAATACAATCACAAAACAATTGCCTTCCAACTCCTACCCAAAGCATGTTGACATATTAGATAGTCTTGTTCAGAATCTAAGGGAGACTTCTCTGCCTCCATTTACTTAGTTTCTCCTCTTCTCTGAATCCATCCTTATACATTTTCTCAGTGATCCCAACAACTGTACCAACTCAGACTGTCTTCATTAGGCTTCCACCACCGTCGTTGGTGTTCTTCCTCTCTATCAGCCACTTCTTTTCCTTTGCTGGTTTCTCCTCAATTCCTAGACTCCCCCAGGCATCTCAAACATTAAATATTCAAAACTGAGCTGCTGATTTTCTACATCGTCACCATCTCAGTAGGGAGAAACTCCATTCTTCCAGGTGCTTTGACCAGAAATCCTGGAGTCATTTTCTACTCCTCTTAATCTTGTGAATAATACCTGTTCTGTCAGCAAATCCTTTTGACACTATCTTCAAAACATATCCAGAATACAACCGCTTCTCACTGCATCCACTGCAACCAACCTGATCTGAGTCATAATCATCTCTGCCCTGAGTCATTATAATAGCTTCCCAACTATTCGCCCTGTCTCCATTATTACTCCTCCTCCTTCAAACTAACAGACAAGGGAACCCTTGAAAATGTAACGTGGAATATGAAAGCACTGCTCAGAACTCTCTGATAGCTTTAGATCTCACTTTCGATCTCACTCAGAATAAAAGGTAAAACCCATACAGTGATCTCCCATCCATTCTCCTGAGCTTTCTGACTTCATCCTGATTCATCTTCCTCTTACTCCCTCTACATTGGCCTATTTGCTTTTCTTTGAATGTGTCAGACACTCCATTCTCAGGGAGCCTTCCTGCATGGAATACTCCTCACCGTTCATTGTGCATGTCTCTTCCCCTCACTTTCCTCAAACCTTTTCTCAAGTGTAGTTTGTGAAGTTTTAACTGACCACCATATGCAAAACTACAACCACTGTCACCCAAGCACTTCCTGTTGACCTTCCTGGTTTAATGATTTTTTAACCACTAACATCAAATATTTTGCTTAATTATCAAGCTGATTGTCTTTTTCTCTCCACTAGAATGTAAGCTATGGGAGTGTTGGGATGTTTGCCATCTTTTTGCTGCTGTATCCCCAGTACTTAGAGAAAGTCCCAACCAAAAAAAAAAAAAAAGAGTTTTATGAATGAATAAATAAAAATAAGGGCAAGGTTGAATAGAAGAGAGAGAGGGAATATTTTCTGCTGCTATCTTACAGAGTTCACAAATTTCCAGTTTTGCTATCAGTCCCTTTGTTTTGTTTGATGTTTAAATGATGTTTAAAATTAAAATTCACTGATTTAGTCATGTTAAAGGTTTTTTTAAAAAACTTTAATTTTAAGCCAATTAAGGAAAAACTTTGAGATTAGTGAAATGGATAAACAGAACTAAAATCAGTTTACATTTTTATAGAAATACATAGCACATTGTCAGTTTAATTTTTATTCAGAGAGTAAAGTAATGAAAACTACCAATTTTCATTTGATTTCAATTCAACCCACATGTACTGCAGGTCCAACATATGCCTCTTTACCAATCCAAAAGATATAAAACTTTTGATTCCTTTATTAACTTACATAATTTACTTAAATATTTATATTACATTAAAAATATTATATCGCCACATCTTTGTATGTTTCGTAACATACACACGTGTGTGCACACATATGCATGCCAGTGAGAGCATTTAATTTTTTTTTTAAAGATTTTATTTATTTATTTGAGACAGAGAGAATGAGAGACAGAGAGCATGAGAGGGGGGAGGGTCAGAGGGAGAAGCAGACTCCCTGCTGAGCAGGGAGCCCGATGCGGGACTCGATCCCGGGACTCCAGGATCATGACCTGAGCCGAAGGCAGTCGCTTAACCAACTGAGCCACCCAGGCGCCCCGAGAGCATTTAATTTTAAGCTTATTATATTGTCACTGTCATCAGCAATATTTTCAAATGTTTTTTATTAGTCCAATACTCTATTTACAAGGATGTTTAACACATTTTTTATGCTCAATTGAGAATCATCACACAAAGGCTTTAAGGTAGTTTATATGGTTGAATGACTTTCAACATCACGTTGCTTTTTTTAACTTTTCTCGGGACTTCTAAACACAGAATAGAAGTAAGAAATTTATACCAGGGGCGCCTGGGTGGCTCAGTTGTTAGGCGTCTGCCTTCGGCTCAGGTCATGGTCCCAGGGTCCTGGGATCGAGTCCCACATTGGGCTCCCTGCTTGGCGCGAAGCCGGCTTCTCCCTCTCCCACTCCCACTCCCCCTGCTTGTGTTCCTGCTCTCGCTATGTCTCTCTCTGTCAAATAAATAAATAAAATATTTTTTAAAAAAGAAAGAAATTTATACCATGTAGAAGTTATGAAGTCTAGTAGCACTCTTGCTTTGGAATTAGTATTCTAGAAGACATGAAAAGGAATATAAAATGTTTGTCATAATGGAAAAATGAAAGACTAAAAAATACTTTCTATACTCATTTAATATGTTTAATAAATAGCTCAGTATCTTCATACTGACGTAAAATAAGCCTTTAGTCTATACCATTAGATATTGCATGACATAAATAGAAGTAACATCTTATTTCCACAAAAAGGAAATCATCCTGCCTCATCTATTTGTATGCATGTTTAAACACACACACACACAATTCTCTGAAAAGAAGTATAAACCATAAGTCTATTTTGCAAACCCAGTGTATTATGTAATGCCTCCACTCTCCATATGCTATAGCTATATTTTTCTCTTCACTTGAACTGCAAAGAATCTTCTGGCCAAAAAGAGAGCCATTTCTTGCCTTTTTTTTTTTTTAAGTTCAATTAATTAACATATGGTGTATTATTAGTTTCAGGGGTAGAGTTCAGTGATTCATCAGTTGTATATAACACCCAGTGCTCATTACATCACATGCCCTCCTTAATGCCCACTACCCTGTTACCCCATCCCCCCAAAAGAGAGCCATTTATTTTTGATTGTTGCATAAAAGTACACCCACCAAAAAAACATCAATTCAAAAGAAAACAGACCTCGGTTCTAAAGTTTCATATTTACTTAAGAGAACTACCTAAACAAAAATTGCTAAACTTCCAATAAAGTCAGTACTTAATCTGTTGTACTTTGAACAAGACATGGAAAAATTGACCTTCCACATTTCACTCTTCACATAGCATTGACCCCTATGCATATTCCTGAAAAATCTCCCAATTTATGAATCTGATCTACTCTTAGATGCTCACAGAAAGAGGACATTTAGCAAAAGGTAATGAATGAATCCACCTCCCTAAAGTAATCTGTCATCCTTACTATTCAAGGCTGAATTGAATGATCCTGGACAAACATATTTTGTAAGTGTTTCAGGATACATTTGTTAGGACAGGGGTATTCTTTTTAAACGTCAGCAACTGAAATTAGGTTTGAGGAAATGTATAGGAAGGAGAACATAAAATAATATTTATTAAAATACAAAATGTTGAATAGTCAAGAATGATGTCATAGTATTAGCATCATCACCAAGAATGTTATAATCTTTCCCTAATAGTCATTAATTTCTTCATATTCCACATACTATAGAGCTCCCCAAAAGTATTAATCTAAAATGGGATGTATTTAGTTCCACTTATCGCACTGTTTGTGATTTACTACTACCGCAAACTTACTACTTATTCTATCATCCCAGATATTGTGCTGTGCTCCCTGAATAAACTGGTTCCAATGAATTCAGCACATTTTTAGGGATTGATTGTCTTTTGAAACAGTAATGCCTTATGGGAAATTCCTTTAACTTCATTAAGTTATCCATATAATTTGATGAACTTAGTTGCTCTAATGGTCAATATTGGGTGCAAAATTGTGAATGAAACTCCTCTGTTCAAAGCAGAATATATGAGTAACCCCGGAATTGATTGAGGGTCATTTGTGATCATGCTTGATTTTGATTAAATCTCAGAAGTCAACCTTGTAGCAATGATTTCACACTTGGTTACAAAGACTTCCCCTCTCTAAGTTTGGATGGCGGAACTCATACATTATGTATTTCCTTTAATGACCCACATAGCCAAGGGATGGCACTTTAAATTGATGAAGGTTATATATTCATATGTAGAACAAATTAGTTTAGAGACAAATGAAGAATAGATGTGGAGTTGCGCTAGCATGAACTGTTACAATTATAGTGATTATTATAACCACAGTCTAATACCTTCCAGACATCATCTGTCATTACATGTGTCTCTATCATAAAGACACAGTCCTATCTCTCCTAAAATAATATTTCATTACAGGAATATTGTTTATATAAAAATAGTTCAGATGCTGCCAGTAATTCCATGTCAATCCACTATTTTTCAGGAGTTTAATATTTAGTGGCGTAAGATTTGCTTTAAGGTATATCGAGGATTACAATTCATCCATTTAAAAGCTTTTATTGTATTGTATTCTAGAAACTTTGTTTTGAGAAAGATTATTGAACATAATGACAACTTTATTCATAGTCAACATAAATCGCTGTCTCATTGCCATGTTGTCATATTCTTAGAAAGTGACCTATGGGTAGTATGAGATCAAAAGTAGAAAAAAAAACACATATTAAACCACCTTTAAAACTAGTTTTGGAAAAACATTTCATAAATTTTAAAGGTTTCAAATCAGAAAAAAAAATTATTGGGATAATTATATTTTACTCCTTATGAATTTTTATATATATATTTTTAATTCTTGTGGCATTATGGTTTGATGAATAGAAAAAAAAAAGATTCATGACTGAAATGTGATCAGTGTCCTATTAGCATATGCTTCACGGGGAAAAGAGCTTCACTTCAGCTTCAAAGTAACAGAAGGGTTACAAAGTATTATTTCACTAGTTACATTTTCTGCAATGCCAAGATCTTTCGTAGGAATTATCAGAATTGTCTTATTTTTTGCAAACATAAAATAAAAAAAAATCAGGCCCTTTTGGGCTCAGAATGTGGAATTTATTTTTTCTTCTTCTTTATTTTGAAATCTTATACTTAACAAAAAAATTTGTAAAACATAATACCCATTATTCTCTTATACCGTTTACTCACTCTCTCCTAATGTTTATCTGATTACCTATAATTAACAATAATACACTACTATTAACATACCTACAGACCTAATTTAAATTCTGCCAATACTCCTGCTTTTATTCATTTTCTGATCCAGGATCCAGTCCAGGCTATTACATTGCCTTTATATTGCATGTCTTCTTATTCTTCACCAATCTGGGACAGGTCCTTGGTCTCTCTTTGTCTTTCACTACCTTGTCACTTTTGAAGAGTACTGGTCTATTGTTTTGTTGAATTTTTCCTCAATCTGGATTTGTCTGAAATTTTCTCATGAGTAGATTGGAGTAATGCATTTTAGCAAGAATTCCATGAAAGTCATTCTATGCCCTTCACATCAGATCATATTAGGTAGCCCATGATGTCCATATGGAAAAAGAAGTGAGGCAAATGTAGACACCAGAGATATAAAACACACAAGTGAATTTATGCTCTCATTAAAGAAATAGGCATATTCTTTCCAGGACAGAAACTTAAGTTCAGGGAATTCTAGATAAGTTGTAGCTTTCCAAAGTAATGTGAAAATCTCTATCACAGAAAAGTAATTTGTTATATGTCCCCTTCTAACAGTGATTTGTATATTATTATAAATATAAAATATCCAGATAACCTCTAATTGCATACAAATTTTGAAAATGCAGTTGAATAGAAATTACATTTGAAATCAAAAAGAATTTTAAATGTCTAAGGGGTTTATGTGTAGCAACTTTAAGGCAGAAAATGAAAACATTACTGTGAATGGTGTTGCGCCTCCAAGTCAGAGAAGGTGCGGCCTTGGTATTTATGAGGTGTTAAAAGCAAGAACGGATAAATTAATTTTTGGCTGGATCCAACACATTAAAATTAGCACCAATGTGTCCACATTAGTAGGCTTTCTTTGTAAATGAACATGTCTATTACATATAAAGATGCCAGTTATATAAGTGTGGTGATTCTTATAACATTTGTTGAGAAAATGGTTTTAAGAACTCATTTTAATCACAGCAGCAGTGTCTTTTTAGACTTTATAGTAATTACATTTTTGTGTTGAACACAATTTTACTTTCTTACCTTCTGTATTTGTCTTTAGTTCTTTTTCTCTAAATGTAAAACCAAGTTAAATATATATATTCTTAGGAGCACATCTGACCCTGAGCTGGTTGTTGGAAACATTATTCCAGGACAATTACTGAGATTGCCAGAGAGTGTTAAAATGGAGATTAGCATCTAGATTAACTAGCCAAACCTATATAGTGCTCAGTGACTCCATAAACCAGTATTCATGTTGATCTACCCCTCCTTAGCCTCAAGCCACCACATTGATTGATTCTCCATTTTCCTGCTTGAACCTAACAAAAAGTGAAAGGTAGGAGTGAGATGAGATACTTCTGTATTTCAGCTGTTGAACCTTACAACAAAATACAAGTTTGGGCAGGTAAGATATATGACTATCCATAGAAGGGCTAGGTCATTTTGCTCTTACATAATTATAGATACCTGATTCAAATGTTTACTCTACACATGCCTGATATATGATAATTTAATCTATTAAATTAAAGGTTATGAGAAAAGTTATACAAAATAGTGAAAACACACACACACACACAAAAAGGGAAATGGAAAGAAAGAAAAAAGAAAACCCTGTTCTACCACTATAAAAATTCACTGAAGTCATATCAAGATATACCCTGCTATTGGGGTGCCTGGGTGGCTCAGTCAATAAGCGTCTGCCTTCGGCTCAGGTCATGATCCAAGGGTCCTGGGATCAAGCCCCGCATCGGGCTTCCTGCTCCGCGAGGAGCCTGCTCCTCCCTCTCCCCCTCCCCCTGCTTGTGTTCCCTCTCTTGCTGGGTCTCTCTCTGTCAAATAAATAAAATCTTAAAAAAAAAAAAGATATACCCTGCTATTTTTTTAAATCATAGATACAATCACAGTCTACTATAATCTTGCATTCTGTTCTTTGTTTTGATTTATAATAAGTATATTTTCCTTTTCTTATGTAGTTTATTACTCTGATTAAGAAAATAATGCATGTTTATTTTGGATAATATAAAAATAAAGAAAAACCAGTGACATAAAATAATAACCTATAATCTCATTAACCAAAGAAAACCACTTTCACATACTTGATACCAAACTTACTATATGATTGTACATTTCTAGTCTTTATTCCAAACTCAATGCATGCATGAGTAATGAGATGGTAATTTTCAGTTTTGTATATAACACTATTTATTTATACTGGCCTCAATTTTTCAATATTATGCATAAGGTTAAATAGCCATCTTTACGTAGAGATTGTCATCCCACCTTCTACCCACCCACACACATTTGAGCATATTCATTTAGTACTGTCTTGTTCTGTTTGAAAAAATAATCTAGCTCAAGTAAATGGTCAGGGTTGTATTGGGTGCAGTGGGCCAGTGTGAGAATACAGGAATTATCATGGAGCCAATAGGTAGAAAGTACAGGCCAATCTCATAAAACTGCTCCCGAGAACCGAGTCAGCAATCAAGGCAACTTTTCTTTCTTTGAGGCTGCACACTCTCCCTTATCTATCTCTCTACTCTTTAATTGACCTGCTTCCATCATCAACTGATTCCTTTGCTGGATCTTTTAGGTAGCTAGCTCTACCAGGGCCACCAGCCTACACTATATTCCTTCAGCTGACCTGCTCATCTTTGAATTTTTACAGTTCTAGAAATTGATAGATGGTCAGCTCATATGAGTGACCCCACACAGACCACAGGTGGCTGGACAGCGAATCCACCGGTCCTTTCTTATAATTGTTGGCCACACAAAGAACAATCAGTAGTCAACTCTGCACACACACACACACACCAAAAACAAACAAACAAACAAACAGCCCTGAACTGTTTCACTGAATAGGATGCAATGTACAAAATGGTTTAGGAAAGAGGGGAGGTGAATAAGACAGGAAATTGAAAGATAATATCTGTTATTGATTTGGTACAATAAATTGAAAGTGTGTGGTTCTGTTTTAGATATTTTATAATAATAAAAACAAAAAAGAGAAAAGAATTGCCCTATACTTACCACTAATTAGGTTTTGAAAATATGTTTATTTTTCCACTAACTTTTCTCCAGGTTATTTAGATATTTCTTGATAAATCTTTATGGTAACATATGTGAACGCAGGCATGTTTACTCTGTGATTTGGAGGAATGAATTGTGAAAATTGTCATTTTTGACAATGGTAAAACTTGTAATGAGGAAAAATTCTAATAAAGTCAATACTTATGATGAGGCACATGATTCCTTTCTTGTGAAATTTTCTTTTTTCCCCAAAAAATCTAAAGATTCATGAACACAGAGCAGAGTGTTCAATATCCCCATTTTCTCACCATTACATATAACAATTGCACTCCCATGAGTTCTGTAGTTGACTGAATCTGTTACTAAGACTATCTCTTAATACTATGTGTTTCTAGACAAGTTTGTGTATCAACAATTAATTTGGGAAGAGGCATGGCAGATGGGGGAAGGGCTAATAAGAAATTCTGAAATTACCAAATATTAGAATCATAGACTTTATTTTTTTAAAAAAAATTTGAGTATGGGGCGCCTGGGTGGCTCAGTCGTTAAGCATCTGCCTTTGGCTCAGGTCATGATCCCAGGGTCCTGGGATCGAGTCCCACATTGGGGTCCCTGCTAGGCGGGAAGCCTGCTTCTCCCTCTGCCCCGCTTGTGTTCCCTCTCTCGCTGTATCTCTCTGTGTCAAATAAATAAATAAAATCTTAAAAAAAAAATTCTTTTTGAGTGTAGTTGAAGCACAATGTTACATTAGTTTCAGGTATGTAACACAGTGATTCACAAGTTTACATATTATGCTATGCTCGCTAGGAGTGTAGCTACCATCTGTCACCCTACAACACTATTACAGTATCATTGACTATATTCTTTATCCTATGCCTTTTGTTCCTGTGACTTATTCATTCCATAACTGGAAGCCTATATCTCCCATTCTCTATTTCTCCCATCCCCTACCCTTCTCCCCTCTGGCAACCATTAGTTTGCTCTCTATTTATAGATCTGATGCTGCTTTTTGTTTTTTTATTCATTTGGTTTTTGTATTTTATTTATTTACTTACTTATTTTAGATTCCACATATGAGTGAAATCATATGGAATTTGTCTTTCTCAGTCTGACTTACTGTATTTAGCATAATATGCTCTAGGTCCTTCTGTATAGTTTTAGAATGAAGGATTAAATGTATTTTCATTTTCTTTGATTGTATTCATTTTATTAAAATAACCCTTTCTGTCATTTACCCTGATTTGGCTTTAATTCATCTCAATATTACTACAATAGCCATCACATGCAGAATTGTAGTGACTCAGATTTGAAGAGACTGAACACCCTCTGTAGCATTTATACAAAATAGGCATTGACCTATAAGCCGGTCTCACTAACTAGGTTCTTATTTCCTTGTTCACTCTCTCCCCTGGTGACCCCACCATTCCAGTGGCTTTAAATCCATCTAAGCTGAGGATGTCTAAATTTGCAGCTTTCATCCAAACTCCTTTTCTGAGTTTTAGATTTATATATCCAACTGTTTGCTTGACTTTGCACTTAGATTTTTCAAAGGCACCTTCGACTTACATATCCAAACTGAACTCTTGATTTTTCCCCCCATTTTCCATCCTTAATTTTTTTACTTCTCACTAACTTATACCTTCAACCATACTTTTTCTAAAATCTAAAGCTTAAGAGTCATCTTCAAAATGTCTTTTACCCCATCAGTAAAAGTTGTCAATCCTCCCTCCTCTATGTCTCAATTGAATGCATTCTTCTTGATCTATTTTGCCAACATTTTCCAGTCAACATTACAGTGTAATTTTAGTTGGCTCCTTGCTTCCATTCTTGCCCTCCTTTACTAGTTTCTCTGCCTAATAAGTAAGGGGACAATTTTGAAAATAATTTATTAAGTCATTCCACCATTTTAAGTTATTCAAGATGTTTTGTATTGCTCATTTATATTAAATGTTTAGAATGTACCCCTTTGTGGCATAAAGTCTTCAACGAGACTCACAAGGCCCTTCATGATCTGACCTCTGCCTTCCTGTCCAGGACAATATTGTGCCATTTTCTCCCTAACTTTTAAGGTTTCAGCTGCACTGGTCTTCCTTTAAAGCCTTAATTAAGCCAAGTTCTTTCAAAGCTGAGTAGTCACACATGCTGATTTCTTTACTTGGAAGGCTTCTTCACCTTTACCTCATTAACTCTTGAATTGTGCTATAATCTGTAATGATAGAAATAATAATCTCTTGGACCCAGTGACCTCTCCCCTCATAACACTAACATCTCTTTCTAATTATTATGTTTCTCTTTCTTACTTGTCTATAATCTTTGGGAGGGCATTGCTATAGCAGAACTTGATCATAATACAGCAGAACATGATCTCCGCTATATTACTAGAGCATAACCCAGTGCCTGATACATAATAATTGCCTAATAAACTTCTTTTGGCTGACCAGAAAAGTTTAAAAATACAAATGTTTTAAAATTAAAGAATAGGATCTCTTCTACTACAGAAAATGGACTTTCTGAAAATATAAGTTGTAGGTAACTAGTAATTAAGTAGTAAATGAATGATGTTATTATTAAAAGTTATCTAAAAGAAAACATATTTCCTTGACTTATTAATAATAAATGCTTTCGTTCAATTTTCTAGAAAGACCCTGCTATATATTTCTGAGAGTTATACTAAGTCACTGTGATATGATAGAAGTGTGTACATATGAAGAATTATTTAGATTATCATATAGAAATTTATAGTTATTTAGAAACTGGAGATTTAAACTATTTAGTGGTTTCTACTTTAATTTTTTTTCCTGTTCAAACACATTGATTTGTTTTCCTTTTCATCCTTCACCCCAGCAGCTCTAAGTTTGACATTTTTATCACCCCAACGGAATGCCTGGTTTTCATTTGCAAAGCACACCTCACTTTTACAAGTGAAACACTTCACTTTTACAAGAGAAACATCAGGAGCTACATGCAAATCTAACAACCAGCTCTGCTTTATTGTTCTGACTCCGTATTTCCACAGATGGGGATTTCTCATAAGATAAATGTATTACATAAGCAAAATTCTTTTCAACATAGAAAGGGAAGCTCTGTCCAATGAGCTTGCTTCAGATTTTTCTGCACAGGAAGCACCACGGACATTTCAAGAGTGTTGGCTTCACTTACAAAAGACAGCTGCTTATGGAAAGGGCAAAAGCTCACTTGTGCCTCATTTTGCTTTGTACACTTAGTTACATTGGCTGGACATACCCACCTCCTTGATGCCAGGGAAAAACAAAATAGAAACCTATCAATATGGCTCAGAAGAAACACTAGCCTCCGGGAGTCCAGAAGTCTAGTTTTAGATGATTCCAATTCCAGTTCCCTCTTTGACACCCAACAGTCCTTTTTTTTTGAAGATGTAATTGGCTTTATTAAATGATTCATAAATTAGGCAACATCTCATATAGCAGGCAGAGAGAGAGACACTTGAATTTTCCTCTTGATTCTTCATTTCAGCTCTCCTATCTATGAATAAGGAGTTAATCTGGATGGACCCCAAGAAGTCTTTCATCTCTCACTTTCTATTATGCTAATTTTCCATCTCTTAGCTGAGAAAAACAATAACTTTGTTGAAATATTATGTTCTATTTTATTATGTTGAACAACAAACTATGGCTAGAAGTTCGTGTTCCTCTTCACTGAGAGTCCTAAGATGCATACCTTTATTGTCATTTACAATTTTGTGACATAATTTTCTTCTTATCCTACTATCAAAAGTATTTTGTAGATACATAGGCTTTAATGCAACGCTCCTCCTTTAATGTTTACCTAGCCTCATGTGAGTTCTTTAGCTGTGTGTGGAGAGGGAGGGAATGTATTTTCATACGCCAGTGATAAAATGTGCTTTCAAATTTATTCTGGCATTTCTTCAGGAGATTGACTTTCAGCTGGTCCTCTCTAGGAAGTCTGTACCATGGCCCTATTGAAAGAGCTGCCTCAGAGGATTGGTATTTGTGTTTGGGAAATTCCCCTTCCAAACCGTCTGAGCTTCTCTGTCTTGAGCTTTAGGTACCACTCATTTCTGTGTTAGTAGCTATGTCTGCAGACCTGGCAAGAACATTTAAAGACCCTTCCTGTGTATTATTAAGGTCGTCATTCAGTTATAATTGTTCTTCTCGTATTTCCAACCTGCCTTTTAGTGGTCACAAACTTCCCAGATAATGAAATTTTAAATTAGATCTCTAAGGAAGTCAGAAAAATGCATGCTAAGTCTCTGAAAAACATGTTGGAAGGTACCACTTAAAGCTACCGCTCCTTTGTAGTTGAAATCAGTTACCAAACTAAAAAATAATGACTCTATTTTATAATTGGGGTTTGCACAATAGATTTGATAACTAAACACACATTCACTGTTATATAGCACTATTGCAAGAAGCAAAAGGAGAGAACCCACCTTTTGTGTCAGGACTTTTTTCTACCTGGTTCCTTGAGGAGTTAAAAAAATTTACTGAGATGTAGGTTACTTTCTGTCTTTTATCTTTACAATACACATTGTCCTACATACTGTGCTGAATGCTATTAGGTGATACTATGCTGTGTTATTAAATCCTCAAAGAAACTTGGAAAACAAGTAATATAAATCCTAATTTATAAACAAGGAGGAGACTGAAGGCATGGTAATATAACAAACTGACAGACAATCATTCAATCTGGACTTACTTATCTAATTCAAAGCTTTTTTTTTTTTTTTTTCAAGTAAACTCTAGGCCCAACGTGGTGCTCGAGATCCAGTCTCATGCTCTACCAAACAAGACAGCCAGGTGCCCCTGTAATTCAAAGCTTTTTATTTTTTGCTTTAAAGAATACTTTGGACTAATTGGACAAAAGTTTTGGTGAATTTATAGAAAGTCAAAATTATTATTTTTAAAAGTTTTAAATTTTAATATATATATATATATATTTAGAATTATCTTAGCAGTTAAAGACCTTTTCCAATAAAAAGATCTGTTTATGTTAAATTCCCAGTTGTCTCATATAAATAGTGTTTATACAGTTAGTGAGAGTCACTGAAAAATTAAAACTTTTCAGGGCACCTGGGTGGGTCTGTCGGTTAAGCATCTGACTCTTTGTTTTAGTTCAGGCCATGATCTCATGGGTCATGAGATCAAGCCCTGTGCTTATCAGAGAGACTCCTTGAGATTCTCTCTCTTTCTCTCTCCCTCTCTCTCTAAAGTAATAAATAAATCTTTAAAAAAAGTTAAAACTTAGGGCGCCTGGGTAGCTCAGTCATTAAGTGTCTGTCTTCGGCTCAGGTCATGATCCGAGGGTCCTGGGATCAAGCCCCGCGTCAGCTATAAGTTGGGGGCAAACATAGGGATCCTTTTCCCTTCCTCTCTCAGAAGTGTAATGCCTTTCTTTGCCTGATGTCCAATGTCTTGAAAAGCAGTGTTCAGTGTTTAGTAAGATGTTTTCATTGTTTCAGGTCAGAGGGTATATTTAGTTCTTATTACTCCATCTTAGATGGAAGCAGAATTTGGAAATTACTACTCTTATCATTCAATAATCACCATATGATAAAAATTTTCATATCTTTTGTATGTTTAATTCTTTTTTCACAAATCAAGTAAAAATATTTATATAATAATCATAGTCCCAAAATAGTATCTCTTCAGAAGAAATATGACAATGTATTTAATCCATCTGTTTAGTACTTAAATTTTTCCTATAAGAGCACATATAAGCAGCCATTCAACCTATGTATGATACCTCTAGAGACAAGAACATTATTTCTTTCTGAGGAAGTCCACTCTCTTTTAGAATAGACTCAATGAAACACAAGTTTTTCTTTATATTTTGGTGAAATCTGTGCTTCATTTTTTCTTGCTCTACTACCTGGTAAGATTCACAATAAAATATAAGTGTTCCAGTACATTAAAGCCTTTATGATTATTTAAGAAAGATTTTATTTTCCCAAAGTTGTCTTCTCTTAGCTAACAGTTCCAAATCCCTCCAATTCAATCAATTGCATATGATTCAGTTTTGTGCTCTGTCACCATTCTCATCTGAAAACAATACTTTTTACTTCGAGTCACATCATTGTTTGGTTGTTGTTTTGCTGGGGGTTTTAATCTCCCAAGTTTCAAAATTATTTATTTGTTTTATAGTCAATTTTGGTTTTCACTTTTGCACATGTTTTTCAATATCTGTGCTCATCATTACCTTACTGCATCTCAAAATTTCCTTATGGGATGTTTTACCTTTATTTTTAAGGAACATTTCTAGGATTCCATTCTGTGAGTCTAGTGGTGGGCAACTCTCAACTTGTATTGGTATGTGTTTCCTCATGTGTTTTACAATTTTGGATTAAGCATGTTGTGTCTTATTAGAATCCTGTGAGGTCTAGGTCAAAGCTGTGTTCTTCCAGAGAATTCAGTTTTTTTCTTTTCTAGCTCCACATCATCCCTGACACAGTGCTAACAATAAGGACAACTTTAGATTAGTTTATTGACTTGAAGTTTTCTGGATGAAGCAGGAAGAGTGCATTTCTTATTTTTTTTTACTTTTATTTTTATGGAAGTATAGTTGACACACGATGTTATGTTAGTTCCATGTGTACAACATAGTGATTTGACAAGTCTATACATTATGCTATGTGTAGCTACCATCTGTCACCATATGATGCTATTCCCGAATCATTGACCATATTCCTTTTCATCCTTGTGACTTATTCATTCCCTAACTGAAAGCCTGTATCTCCCACTACCCTTACCTCTTCATTCCCCTTCAACACTTTTTGCTCAGCTTTCCCCCCACATCCCCTGTGGCAACCACCAGTTCGTTTTCTGTAATTATGGGTTTGTTTCTGCTTTTTTTTCATTTTCATTTGATACTAATTACATATTGATATAATTTGATACACTAAGATATATTTTTTCATTTTTAAAAATTTTTTTTAAGATTTTCTTTCTTTTTATTTGACACAGAGACAGAGATAGTGAGAGAGAGAGAGACACAAGCAGGGGGAGCGGCAGGCAGAAGGAGAGGGAGAAGCAGACTCCCCGCTGAGCAGGGAGCCCAATGCAGGGCTCAATCCCAGGACCCCGGGATCATGGCCTGAGCTGAAGGAAGCCACTTAACCGACTGAGCCACCCAGGCACCCCTTTTTCATTTTTAAAAATTTTTAACTCCAGTTAGTTAATATACAGTATTGTACTAGTTTTGGGTGTACATTATAGTGATTCAACAATTCTGTACACCCAGTGTTCGTTATGAGAAGTGCACTCTTTAATCCCTATCACCTATTTAACCCAACCCCTACCCCCTTCACCCTCCACCCCATAAACATCAGTTTGTTTTCTATAATTAACAGTGTGTTTCTTGGTTTGTCTCTCTCTCAGGAAGAGTAAATTCAAACTCCAAACTAGATGGAAGGTAGTGATGTAATTATGAATTCTCAGAGATTTTTTTTTTTTTTAATCCATGAGATAGGTTGAGTCTGAGAGACTAACCACCTGTTTCCAATTGTTAGTGGGTTGACTACTTCAAAAGTAGTCCTGACTTTAATGGAACCAACTTGTTTACCTTGCCTCTTGTCCCCAAGATGATTATTAAAACATGACACTTTAGGGTACTAAGATTGTTAAAGATTTACTGAGCAGCTATAGCTCCCATGAAGATATTTTTAATCAGCTTTCTTGCTGCTGTTTTTTGTCTTTAAGGATGTCCTTTTTTGTCTTTAAGGATGTCCTTTATTATCATACAAGCATTTTAAAATCATGATTATTTATTTTAGGAAATATTCCTAAGGTTTTGTACTGGAAATATTTTTTCAGCTTTGCTTGTCTAAAACACTGTCCTGTATTCCATTACTTCTAAGTCATTCGGAAGCATGCTTCCTATGACAAAGATGAAGTATTATATAGCATTTACTTAAGAACTGTGTTGTTTAATAATAACGATAAAGCTTAATTGTGGCTGTTCTACTAATTTCCAATGGATTCATGATGTCACCAAACTCTTCTTCATATCTCAGATATGCTCTCCACATGTTGATTTTATTTTTCCCTACGAAGTGTAGAATGACAACCAGCTAACTCTCACAAACTTGGCTACCACAGCAGAAATTGAACTTCTCTTTTCTAATAGTTCTAGAAAAAAATAATTCATGTATAATTCTCATTTGTTTGTATAAAATGTGAGTCCCTGGATCCAGAGTATAGAGTTAGCCCCATCAACATGACACGGAATTAAAAGAGGGGGCAGGGCAGACTCCCAAAAGAAGAGTTGAGTCTGCTACCACTGTAAGGAATACTCTGCAGGCAAAATCAACAAGACTCCCACTGTTTTTGTGTGTACTCTGTTTTTTGTGCTCTAGCTACCTAAAATCAATGCAAAGAGAGAGAGAAGAAATTTATTCTAAAATCACTTCTTAGTGAATCACACTGGACATAGTAATCATTGTTTTCTCGACAAGTTTTTAAACCATTTCAGTATGCTTAGCTGAACCTATTTTCTTCTACTTTATAAAACTAGAATGACTCATACAGTTTTAATAACCCTCTTTTTGTCACAAATTCTCCAAAATCCATAAAATTGGTTTGGTGGTCATCTTTTCAATTGCCTGGGATGCAATTCACAGAAGCCAGATATTTTAATGAATTTACATTGGTAGTGGCTTTCTTTACAATTTCCTAAACTTTAGGAGATTAAAATCCCTTATATCAATATTTATTCTACAATGTTCAGTTTGAAGATTGTGATCTATGACAGAGGTAATAAAACAGTAATTGAGGAATTAACCCATTATTTCCATCAGTGGGATCCTTTAGCTCCTACTCAAGTAAGAAACCAAAGTTTTTCTGTGGTTTTCTTCTTTCTCTAACAGAATCCGATTAGTCTTTCTGTTGCTTAGTCTTTCGTAAGCCTCTATTACCATGTGAGTAACATATGTACACATGAAACCCTCATTTTCTAGAATGGAGTGTCTCATTTCAAAACTGTATGTAATGAGAAAATTGTTATTATTTATTTCTAAGACATCATGGATTTTGTAAAATACAGTAAAAGTGGATTATTAGAATAATTATTGCATATTAGGAGGTCACAGCTATTTCAGTTGCCACGAAGGCTTCCAAACACTATAATTCCTGTACTCATTTCATGGCAGTGGTTCATGGACGACACTCTGAGTAGCAACAATCTAGGGTGTGGATCAGGCCATGCCCAACTAATCCCCCCAGGTTATAACAAACTCCAGGATACACTTTATTTCTTTTCTTTGTCACTTTCCTAAAGATATGAGTTGAGGATAGATTCATTAAATCATCACTTAATCACAGTATAGTTATCATCAAGGTAATAAAAGTCAAGAACTTATCAGCTTTTATAGGTATACAGAAAGTTAAAACCACCATCAATACTATGCTTGACCTCAGTTCACTCTTGTGATCTGAATCTGAATTCCATCACCCATTTCTTCACCCGTTTTAAGAACTGAAATTAATTCCTACAGCTTGTACTTTTTCTCCAATGTATTTCCACTGTTCTATTTGTGAACTAACACTCTAGTTATATCATCTTCCATCCTAACAGATCCTATTTCTTTCACAGTGCCGTCATCTTCAAATTACTGCATTCCAGTCTTTAGGTTCACTCAAGACTAATTTGATGGTATATTTGAATTATATTTACTTCTCTGCAATATATATGTCACCTGACATAGGAAAGGTAACATAGGAAAGGTAACATAGGAAAAATTAACTTGAAGTTATGTGTGCATGTGTGTATGTGCTTTAATTATGCATTTATATGGAGATAGGAAACAGAGGCAGCAATACTATTTTAAATCCCTTTCTTAACTTTTTAAAGTGATGAATTATTTTTCAATCTTAGTATCCTCATGTTTGGTATTACCCACAGAACAGAAAGAATGTACTATTTCAATTTGTTGTCGTCTTTGTTCTTTTTTAGTTGATTTTTTTTTTTTAAGTAAGAACAGGTAACTTCTTTAAAAAAACATGGTCTTCTACCTGTTCATGAGATTTGAGCCATTCTTAGGCTAATATAAAACATGATTTGAAAATTATCTCCATTCTCATTTTTCTCATAACTAACTGCTATTCCTTCAGATTTTTTCTTGTTTCCAAAGCCCAAATAATACATATAATTAGCCATTGTTACCAGGAAACTCTCATCTTCTTCAATTTTCACATCAACTTTTCAGTGGCAGCCTTTCTGTCCCTAACTTTGTTCTATAGGATGTAAAATGAATTCTTTAATCCACACAGTCCATGATTACATAACTTTGGTAAATTGTATCTGGTAATTTATTTTGGAAGTAACGTGTCCCTCTGAATCAGCATAAGTCAACACCATGTGAGATGCTAGGTCCATCACACAGTCAATATATTCTTGAAAACTCAGCCCACCTTCAAATTGACCATGTCTACTAATATTTTTTTAAGTCAGCTGGCACAGTAGTTAATTGTCAATGAACATAAATAATTCCTGCATCAGGTCATGGCAAATCAACTCTCCCGTTAACAGGCTGCTTTTATATCCAACCTGTGAAATATATTTTTGTAGAGTCATGAAATTATCACATGACATAATTTTCTCTTCTATATATTTAGCATATGTTTGTACATGTTTATGTATATATTTATGTATAAAATATTCAGCAGTTATATTTGTAATAATAAAAAATACAACTTATAAACTACTTTTTCTCCCAGAATGTTCAGCAGGAAGAATTTTAATTAAACTAAATGTTCTGATTCTATTTTAACTTGTACAGATGTCAATTTTTTAATTTATTGACTAAAATTTGCACACATTACATAAACTTCTACCAAATGGTAGTTAGTAATTCTAACATTTTACTGTAATCAAACACCTGGGATTTTTGACAGTATTCATCACAAAGCCTGTAGAAAAATTTGCCATCTCCTTCCATTCCGACAAAAATCATGACAATGTACTAATGCTGAAATTTTAACAATTTCTAGATAGAAAATTAAATATAAATTCTATTCAGCATTTTAAAAGTTGATTCTGAATATGCATCTCTTTATCTTTGAAAAAATACCTCTCACTATAATAGACAAGTTTGTGAAGATTGACACCATTAACTTCAGCTATCTGCTGCTTGTGAATTAGACCCATCTTGAAAGTCACAAAAAGAACTTCAGTAAATGTGCATTTTAGTTTGCAACAAATGGATATGATTGTTTCCATGAAGGAAACTTGATGTAATCTAAATGATTAAGCTGCACATACATGTAAGGGTTCAATCAAGGGATGAATGTTCATCGATCGCCAGGGAAGGGCAGCATGTGTCAATACTGTTATAATGTGCCTAGGCAGCTTTAGGGAGCAAATGGGACTTGAGGGCATTTAATTCAAACTTAATTTTACGCTGAATGATAAGGATCGGACCTAAAAAGCCGCAACTCTGTTCTACATACTCAAGGACACCATCGTCTTGCCGGTATTGACATAATACAATAGATATCCAATTCAACAAGCACTCTTCCTTGATAGAATGTTGAATTTCGCTTTGGAAATGAACTTTTACAACAAAATGGTCCTTTCAATCTATTTTACTGGTTGAGTACAAGATATATCAAGCATCATTTTGTACTATGTTTGGTAGGGAATGTGGTTACCTGTGAGGAGACACTGTCCTAGAAATACATACTCTCTGTCTCTCTCCATCTCTCTGTCTCTCTATCTTTGTCTCTGTCTCTGTCTTTCTCGAGCACACACACACACACACACACACACATACCACTCTCTCCCTTATACCTTCATCTCAATAGGCGAACATAAAAGACCAGATGTTCCTTTTTAAATTTGTGTGTGAGTGTGTGTGTGTGTGTGTGTTACCATTTTACATAGAAAGGCTGGCAGCTTATATTCCACTGGAGCAAATCTGTACTCAAGTGCTCCTTTGCTAGAGGGAATTTTTAAATGCCATATAGCTGTAGTTTTAACCTTGACTGTCTTTCATTCTCAAATATCTATTCAGTTATATGTGCTGAGTGACTCACAACGAAGTGAGAGAAAATTCAGTGACTTGACATTTACAGTTCCCAACTGATTCGTTTATTTATTCAACAGAGTAAATATTTAGGCAGCAGAATTAAATTGGAAAATGTTTATCAAGTTTAAGACCACCTTTCTTTCAATATATAAAACACAAACCCAGAGGCCTACACATAGGGAAATTTACCTATAAATGTGCCCTACAGAGAAGGGCACATTTAAATGTCCCAGTAGGTTTTCATCAACCACTAGTTTGTTTGGGCTACTTCTGCCAATATTTTAGGACAGTGCAATTGAAATGGCACCTAATAAAACATAACTTACATGCAGTTGCACTTTATTAATCATTTTGTATAATCTTACCATACAAGCAGTTCTCTGAATGTATTTTCTCATTCTATTTCAGGCCAAGGATCTAATCTAGTTAGTTGCCACACCTGAAGTGTGTGTATTTCTTTCACCACATGTAACACCATATATTTATCTACACACTTGAGAGCAGATTAGTTCAAAAACGCCTATAACCATAACCAGAAGACATACTCTTAAAAGTGTCTCAACACAAAAGCATAATAAAAATAACAAAGGCTTGAGGTTTCTGCTAATAGTAACATCGTATGGATAAGCTAACTAAAGAATATTGTCCAAAAAATAGTTTTCAATAGTTCTTAGAATGATTTTACTATCATTAAGCAATAAAAACAACATCATATAAATGACCTTTAAAGTTTGAGAAATATAGTGATATCACATTGTCATAATAGAGAAAATAATTACAAGCTTAATTTTAACATCAAAGTCAGGAAGCATATAACTGCAATTTCCATGGATACATTCAAGAAAAAGAATTATATATGCATGTATACATATATATAAAATGTAAAATATAACCAAAAAATTACCATTTAATCATTTTTAAGTGTATGATTCAATGGCATTAAGTACATTTACAATGTTGTGTAGACATCATGAATATATTTCCAAACATTTTCTTCACCCCAAGCAGAACCTCTGTACCTCTATAAGCAGTAACTCCCTGTTTTCCAACCTCAGAACCACTGAATTAAGATCTTCAATGCAACATGAAAAAATTTGCATTTTTAACAACACAACAGAAAAGTCTTACGATTAGGCCAGTTTGGGAAACAAGGGAGGGTAGTGAGGTGTTGGTCGAAATTAATCTTAACAACTAACATTTATATAATTCCCATGTCACAGATTTCAAAAGTGAGGGTCCTGAAGATTAACTATTGTGCCCTGAAAACAGAATCTAGGCTTTTGTTTCAAAATCCATGTTTAAGCATATATATATGTTTAATATCTAAATTTAAATACATCATCTCCTTTCAAAATACTGATATTTTATGCATAAACTATTGACATATTTTAGTCTGTTGCTGTTTTTGTTTTTTGTTTGTTTTTTTGTTTGTTTGTTTCAAGTACTAGAAATAATGGTGCATTTCTACCAGATAAATGGTAGAATAGTCTATCTGTATTCTGCAGCAAATAAAATATTTGCTCATTGCGTCCACTTTGCTTCCAACATTCTCTTGTTTAGAAAAGAAAACTCAACTTAGTTCCCTTGAATATCCTTTTTTAAATTTTTTTAAATTTTAATTTTTTTAATTTAAATTCAATTAGCCAACATATAGTACATCATTAGTTTCACATGCACTGTTCAACAATATATCAATTGCGTATAACACCCAGTGTTCATCACATCACGTGCCCTCCTTAATGCCCCTGCTTTGCCAAAGAATAATCAACATTATGTTTCCAATATTAACGGTAATTAAACATTAGAACACATCTCAGGTCTTTTTCCAGGACTTGGAATGTTTCTGTATTATTTGAATCAACATCGTCTGTGAGTTTTTCCAACTAATTCACAAAGAATCAATGGTAGCTCATGTATAGGAGTATCTATTGCTTTTGACAGAATTAACCATTTTTGTTAAGAAAGTAGTAAAATTTAACCCTGGGTGAACTTGAAATGAGGACATTGTGTTCATGATCAGATTGGAAGAAAGTATGCCGCTTCCCCACATGGAGGTCTTCTGAGGGGCACTGAAATGCAAACAAAGGAACTGCCTTTCCTGTTCATTTCTCCTCCTTCATTTCTCTCTTCTTTCCTTCTTTTTCCTGAGAGCTTTCCTTCAAAAGTAGAATTATGGGTGGAATATTGCCCTTTAGAAAGTGAAAAAACAAAAGAATAAATATTAATCTCTTCACTGCAGTGAATGAAATATTTCAGACTAAAAGCTTTGTCCCAGCACTGCCACCATGATGTGCTAAGTTTCCGAATTACAATTGCTTTTCTAAGGGTGTAAGTCCCACCCAATATTAAAACAAATAATCTCTATACGGAATATAGTTTGTGGTTTTTATCTGTTTGCTGTTTCTCTCTTAGCTCAAGTTCAGGCATCAAATCGCACTGAGTATACACATTTAAGATCCCAATCCAAATGGTGAAACTCTGCAGTAGTTCAACCTGAAGTGTTATGTTACACTCATATGGTATCATGGGTTGGCGGACTTCTTTTGCTCATAGAATCCCAACTGTTTCCAAGTTTTAAGAAGGGTATATTTTACTAGAACTTTCTGAAGTTCCATTTTATCACAGAACTAACATGACTCTCTAGCCATTGCCAAATGCATACAGTTTATGCATTTGGAAGGATTTTTAAAGCTATGTGTTCAGTTTAGTGCCAGTTCACATTATAATCAAGTGGTCAGGTTTTATCCACATGGTCACTTGATGAAGCTAAATATAAAGCCAATGCAAGAGGCTAAAACAACATCCATTTTTGTGCATCATGCATGTCTATTTACGTATGTTTTCTGAAAGCAGTTGGGGATAAGATGTTTACCTTTTCACTGTATTTTCAGTCATTGGCATAACTGATACTCTCCCTTCCTTTAGTACAATTCCCTTCCCACCTCTTCTCGTGGGTCAGACTTTTACAGTTATCTCCATAGCAACGTTGCCATCTAATAGAAAGATACATCTTCCGAATGGCTGGCAATACAACATTAACTGTTAGAACATAACATATTTTTCATGTTGGAAACATCTGGAATTCACAACTCATCAAGATATATAAAAATGTCTGTGGCTCCCTAGCAGTTACCCAAGGCTGAGCTTGCTTGATTTGTTGAATTCATTTACAAACCACTCTTATTAACCGGTTCTGTAGAATAATAAAACAAACCTTTATTTCAACATCAGAAAAGAAGTTTAATTTACAAGTGAAGTTGCTTATAAAGACTCAATTTGCCCTTTGTGGAAGAGTTTATGGTGTAGTTGGGCTGTATTACCAACCTATTACTAGTGCACTAATACCTCTATTTACTGGCTGATTATGTCCTCTGGCAAAAATCGGAACTGTCTACTACTCTGGTTCAAACTAATCAGTTTTCAAAATTAGTTATTGATCTCAGACCTATTGTGGAAGGACCAATTTAGTGGCTGGTTCATCGAGTATTGAAGTGACACGGTTTACGTAATGAGCAGAGAAAGAGCCAATACAGTGTTCAAAGACAGTGCTCAAAGGTAGTTTTCTAGTGCAGGGAACTGACAAATATGAGTATTCAAGGATTCTAAGTTTCTGTCATTAGAGATTAATGATACAGGTACATCCCTGCCAGTCACATGAACATAGGCTTTTCATATGTACATTTGTCATTCATTTTCTGAATTTAAATAAGTAATGGATGGTAAGTCATTTTGTTAAGCCTTAAGAAAATATTTCCTTCTGTTACTTCAAATATAATTTTTTATTGAATTTATGTGAAGGTGACGGAAGAGCGTTTTCATTTTACAAGTATAAAGTGATTATTTGCTGATAAGCATATGAAGGGAAATGCTGGACAAAATAAACCAGAAATTAGGAGTCCAAAATGCTTCCGTGCCAAAATTCCATCTCGTATTTCTCATAATTTATCCATCATTATTCTTTTACTGTTTTTTTTTTCTTTTAGAAATAACTTCTTAATTGTTTGCTTTCTATGCTTTGCTTCAGGAAATGTTAGATTGAGATTTGACAGTTTTCCTGAGTATCTCAGAGAAACAAAATTATGAATTATATCACTTGGGTGGCTACATACTCAAAAGTTGTCCTTGAGTTTTCTCATCAATTTGGCATTCCTGAGGAGACGTTAATTTTAAAGGTTAAAATGCAAAATTAATACAAACAACCCCAAATAAGGGTTGCTTATTTTTAGCTATAATTATTCTTAAAAAATATTCCACATAGGCAATTCACAAACCGACACCCACACAGTGACCATAGGTCAATATTGGGAAGAAAGTTAGAGGAAGTTACAGTAGAAATATCTTTGTATGTTCCTTGCTGATGTGGGTTGCTAATCATTTCCTAATCACCTTGGCTTTCATCAATACACTGATCTTTTTCTTTTCTCAAGCCCCTTATAAAATGTAGGTGTGCATACATGTGTACATAAACTGTAAATATAAATAATAAATATAAATAAACTTTCAATAATTGTTTTAATTTAAAATATTTTAAAAATTTCCACTGAACTCTAGTATTAAGATCATTTTAAGTGAGAAAAAGAAAAAAATATTTAAATAAATACTTGGAGGTGATGGGGCGCCTGGGTGGCTCAGTCGTTAAGCATCTGCCTTCCGCTCAAGTCATGATCCCAGGGTCCTGGGATCGAGCCCCGCATCAGGCTCCCTGCTTGGCGGGAAGCCTGCTTCTCCCTCTCCCACTCCCCCTGCTTGTGTTCCCTCTCTCGCTGTGTCTCTCTGTCAAACAAATAAATAAAATCTTTAAATAAATACATAAATACATAAATACGTGGAGGTAAAACCTCACACCTAAATGAAGTCAACCTTACATGGCATTCCTATGAAATTAAGAAGGTGTGAACAGCTCTTTAAGATGTAAAGGTGATATAGACTCTGTTGGTTTATATGATATCACAGAATTTCATAATTTAAGAAATCCACCTACAGCATTTTCATTGTAATAATCTTTTTAATACCTGGCAAAAATGTAGCTCTATTTATATTGTGAAAATATAAAGTAATGTAATCCTGGGAGCAAGAGAAGATAACTAAGAAAAGAAAGTGTAAAATTTTCAGACTTTCGTATTATTAAAATTAAATCTCCTGGGGTGCCTGGGTGGCTCAGTTGGTTAAGCGACTGCCTTCGGCTCAGGTCATGATCCTGGAGTCCCAGGATCAGTCCCGCATTGGGCTCCCTGCTCGGCAGGGAGCCTGTTTCTCCCTCTGACCCTACCCCCTCTCATGTGCTCTCTGTCTCTCTCATTCTCTCTGTCTCAAATAAATAAATAAAATCTTTAAAAAAATTAAATCTCCTGCATGATAAAAGGTGAATCACTTTTCAAGCAACTAGCAGTTTCTCTAAGATAGCACTTTGAGCATCCAATAGTACATCGCATGTGAGCGCCCTTATATAGCATCGGCATTCGGCACAGTTAACAAATCTAGGAGCATTAGTAAAAATTTGCCTTGAGCCAATGTTGGGCCCATATTCAATCAGATAATTTCTTTAGGACTGTGGTTTTTAACCTTGGAGAATCATCAGAATCTGCACTGAAGCTCATTAAAATACACAAACTCTACTGAATCAACATTTCCATCAATAGTTCTAAACATTTGTATTTTACATGCTAATGTGCCACAGAGAAAAACCAGTTTAGATTTTCTGCGGACCTCAAAGGAAAATGTAAAATAAATCCAAATACGTGATCGCTAAAAAGGTGCACAGATCCCAATGTTTCATGTTTTTCAAGCATGCTTCCCAGAAACTTTTCGGTGCATGGATCTAAGGCATTATTATCTAAACATGTCAGCTATCAATTTACAAATTAGCAAATCATATTCATATGTTTTTACTCACATTAATTTAGGAGGTTAAAGGGAAGACTAAGACAATTGTTTAAAACATTAAGCTCTATATACTGGGGTCAAAACAAAATGTTCTGGTCCTTTGAATACAGATTATTTGGGAATCTATATTCTCAGTAATATGATCATAAAATGTGTAAAGGACATGATTATGTGAACATGGTTATTTGGGTCAGTTGTCTTAGTTTATATATTTCATCTTAAAAATATTTAATTAATTTTACACTTTCAACTAACATTTTAAAGAGTTCTTATATAAAAGAAATGCAGAATTAACTTTAAATGAAAATTTCAGAAAGCACATAGAAACACAATTGTGCACATGATTGATTCAAAATATACTTTTACCACAAAAGGAACTTAGTATTGACGAAGTTCCATGACTACACAGAGTGATTAAAGTAGAAAAGTTTTATGGAATGCAAGCTTCTTCTCTAGACCTGTTTCTGTTCAGATATTTCATAGAGAATTTGGCAAATTTGAGCACTGGACTTTTCATCTCTATTCCCATATTAGCACTACTTAAACTTTTACAGACAATAAAGCAGTAGACTGTATAAAAATAAGCAGCAATAAAACTGTCCAAATAACTTTTCCTGTATTCATATTTATTATCCTTTGTTTTTCCAAGTAGTCCCTGGAGAGACAGCCTGTAAATCAAAAAGACCTAAATTATTAAAGTACTACAAAAAGCTATTAGGACATAGGTAGATTTAAAAACTAGAAAATTAAAGTTTGAAGCATAAAACCCATGAAGAACAGTCAAAGAAGCAAAAAGCAGAATGAGTTTCAGATTCCATCCCATTTAGTTTATTCTCCCCCTGCCTCCAGGACCAACTGAACTCAAGGCTAATTATAACACGAGCAAAAAGGACTGGTCATGTCACTGAGTGAAAAGAAAAGAAAATATGGTTTTGAGTTCAACTTCCAGGGTGAATAGCAGGTTAGAAAATTTCCCCATAGAGGAACACGTTCAACAGTAAAGCATGACATTGTGGAAGGTTGTCAGTGTTCTTTGGAAATGTTGAAAATCCAGGATTGCTTCTCCTATGTGTAGTCAATAAGGGGGAAAAAATGGATATACTGGGGCTGGCATCCCACTGGTTTTAATTCACATTAAGGTTTAAATGATTGATCAAATTATTTGATGACATTTTGAATTTCATCCAGCTCTTAATATACTCCAAATATTCCTCTTCATTGCCTTAGTTGTCATCTAAGTAAAATAATAAGTTTGGAAGAGATGACCGATACAGGTTGTTCTTTCTCAGATTCGAATTCTGTTATTCCCTTTGCAACAGTAATATCTCTTTTCTAGCCTGTATAATGGCGTTAGTGCTAGTATTTCCAGATTGTTTGTTCGTTTGTTTGTTTGGTGCTCTAGGAAGTAACACACTGGGTATCATCTAAAATTGTGAGCAGCAAGCAGCTCAGACTTATTATTGTTGATGATTTATAGTCATTACAATAGCCTAGAAATGGACTAGTTACTACCTTATCTCTTTAATGACTAGAAAACATTTCTATGGTCCACTTTGTAATTAATTATTATAAATGTATCACATCTAAACATCTCTGATTCCCCAAATAAATTTTTTTATTTATTTTTATTTTTTTAATTTTTTAAAATTATTTTATGTTTTTATTCATGAGAGACAGAGAGAGAGAGAGAGGCAGAGGGAGAAGCAGGCTCCCAAGGAGCAGGGAGCCCAATGCAGGGCTCGATCCCAGGACCCTGAGATCATGACCTGAGCCAAAGGCAGACGCTTAACCATCTGAGCCACCTAGGCGCCCTCCCCAAATAGATTTAAGCTCCCTTTTTTTTGGGGGGGGAGCGATATTTCTAAAAGAGCTCTTACTGCTATGCGCAAAAGTCATATAAGCAAGTTGGTGAGTATATAAGAGTAAAAAGTAGACACAGTCACCGAGCCAGCCAAAGGCTAGAGCTGACAGTGTGCTTGGATGAAAATGCTGGAATAGGAATGGAAAGGAGAATCCCCTGCTTATTAGGCTGAAGGGTTACACCAGAGGTCTCCATGGCAGCCAAATCCATATATCTGAGTATCACTTCCAGGGGCAGAGATGACCTGTGTTCTGGCAAGCTGGCCTCTGGCATTGAGATAGGACCAGGTGTGTCTCCGAGGTACTGCTTAGAGACCAGTAACCTCAGCCTTCCTGCCTCTCCTCACCTTCGTGTTTGTGTGGGTTCCATAAACATCTGCAAATGTTCCAACTCCTGTTCCTCGGTCATGGCATAGCTTTATCTCAGGGCCAGTTCTCCACCAAAGGGCAGTTGTGTGTACCTATACTGTGCAGGGAGAAAGTTTGGAAAGTGGAAAGCATATACGCTTTAGAATCTAAATCCTTTTCTTGATATTTGATAGCTATATGACCTTAAGCTAGAAGTTAAATTCTGAGTCTGCTCTTTCAAGTCTATAAGGAATGAAAAATAATACTTTGTTAAGTTGTTATAAGAATTAGACATGTCTGTAAAGAAACTTCCACAATGTCGTTATTCAGGTAGCTGCTAAACCATTATTATTTTAATATTAATTATTCTTCCTTTTGTGGGCACTGGTAAAGGAATATTCACATCAATAAAGTTTTCCTACTTGTCCTTTTTTACAATTATTTAACAAGGCAAATCTTTTAATTGACTCATAAAGATTACTTGAATGCAGATACTCATAGTTTATTTGCTATAAATGATACATATATAATATTTATTGAGGCCCTAACGGGTTCGAAGCACTGTGCTCAAGAGTTGTACCTGTGTTATTCCTTTTTTTTTTTCCATTTTACTATGAGAAACTGAGTCATAGGATAGGTAAGTAAAAATTTCCAAGGTCATAAGCTAGTAAAGAGCAGAGCCAGAACTTGAGAGCAAGTATGCTTTAAATCTTTCTACTAGAATGCCTCTCTCTGTGTCTGATATTAAGTCTTAATAATGAGAGTAAGAATGCAGAGAAGAGAGAACATGAGCAAATGCATAACTGATGAATTGGAGGATAGGAAGTGGAAGAGGTTATGGTTTGCCTAATAAACCTATTAATCACTGTTACTAGACGGGGCTCAAATCCTAACTTTTCACTTGCCAACTACGTGACTTCAAGCAAGTCCACTCACCTGCTCTCAACCTTTGGTATTCCCAGCTGTAAAATGAGGCTAATAATAGTACCTCTATTTTGGGATTCTTGTGAGGATTCAATGAGATAAAATAGGAGGTACACAGTAAGCATTCAAACAATATTGCAGATGTCTTAGGTCCAAAAAGAGGAAGTTTAAGGTGTAGAGGAAAAAAAATTCATCTATACATCACAGTTTTACTTGTAACAGCTTGGTAATAAGTGCCGCCACCACAGCAGCCAACATTCATTTATATAGCAAGCAGAATGATTAGGTTACACTAACTATACCATTTATTAAACATCTATCGTAGCCCAGAGTTTGCTAGGCACTGTGTATACAACCCCTGTAATCCTCACATCAAATGAGTAAGTTAACTACTTTTGTGTCCATTTTACTGATGGGTGTAAAAGGAAAGCCACACATCCAGAATTATACACGCATGCTTAGTAGATGACCAAAACACTAATGTGTTTCTTTTTTTCCTTTTTTTTAAGATTCTATTTATTTGAGAAAGAGAGAGAGGGAAAGAGAGAGAGTATGAGTCAGGGGAGGGGCAGAGAGGCAGACTCCCCACTGAGCAGGGAGCCCAACTCGGGACTGAATCCCAGGACTCTGGGATCATGACCTGAGCCAAAGGCAGGCGCTTAACCAACTGAGCCACCCAGGCGCCCGCCAAAACACTAGTGCGTTTTAGAAAGAGACTGAGGACTTACTCTATCATGTACATTTCTTTTTCACAATACTATTTCCATCTTATTAAAACTGCGTATTTACATTTAGACACTGACAGTTTAGCAACAGAAGGATCTCACAAGTCTTACATCACTGGTGGTATTAGAGAAGTGACCAAGATTTTTCCATGTTTTGACTTTGGAAGGCTTATATTTTGTTTGTTTGTTTCCTTGTTTATGTTTATATTTTTCCTGATATTTGGAGTGAATTAGAAGGTTCCTGACATGACTTGAATATTCAAATTTCTCATTGCTCTCAAGCATCATGTATAAATTTTAATGTTTCTAATAATTTTTAAATATTTCTAACAGTCATCCAATAATGATTGAGAGAGAACCTGTCCATGGCAAATTGATCTGAGTTAAATCTCTCTGGAATATATATGAGGCACAGTGTCTTGTACATTGGTCTTATAGATGTGTCTCATATTTATGAAATTTCTAATGTCATTATATGTAACTGTGCATTCCAGGAACCATCTACAACTCTTTATTTTTTTATTTTTTTTAAAGATTTTATTTATTTATTTGAAGAGAGAGACACAACAAGAGAGGGAACACAAGCAGGGGGAGTGGGAGAGGGAGAAGCAGGCTTCCCGCCGAGCAGGGAGCCCGATGCGGGGCTCGATCCCAGGACCCTGGGATCATGACCTGAGCCGAAGGCAGACGCTTAACGACTGAGCCACCCAGGCGTCCCTCATCTACAACTCTTTAATTTAACCTGAATGCATGCTAATAATATATATTAACATGATAACATAGACTAACATATTATGGAAGCCTCACAATGATCTAATTAATGTTTCCTTTTAGGAAATTTACATGAATGTAACATACATGAATATGCCTAAGATCAATAGTTATTGTTTATCATATGATGTGAGTCACATATTTGAACAACAAAATAACTGATATTCTGGTTAAATATCAGTGGTTAAGACAATGATTCAAACTTTTTATGTTTCCTAGAAGTGTCTTAACAATTCCTTCTTTCTTATTCTACTAGCTTCCAGTGAAGGTTAAATCTTGAATATTTCAATTTTTAAAATTGAGGAGGGTCTACTATTATATGCAAGTTTTCATCAGGTTTGTACTGTTTGCCAGAAAACCATCATAAATATTATAATTTCATCAATGATTGATGGATACTGTCAGCCAACTATGCGACATTCTCTCCCGTTATGTACGTTATCTTTTTGACAACAAGGTTTGTATTTTAGAATGCTGTTTCAGTGGTTTACATTTTTTAAGACTTGATATTTCCCTTTTAATCATTTTTAAAAGTTAATTCAGTGACAGCTGCATAACTGCGTGATCAGTCTCAATTTTATTCTACGCAGCATGGATAGCTTTTCATTAATTTATGTTTTAATCTAGGTAACGTGTGTCTTGATACTAGAGCATTTGGCGACTTATACATTCATTAAATAAAGACTTGAGGCGAGTGAAAGACATTTCTTTAACTGTTTGTAAGGTGGAGCTATCAACTGGTTCAATGAGCTTTGAAAAGAAGTGAAAATCGCAGAATTCAATAAGGTGGCTAGGAAATTTGACCTTACCGACTGCAGATTTCAGAATCAATACATAAACATGTTAATATAGAAAACAATGTTAAAGTATTCCTTCTGGAGAATAATGAAGCTTTAAAATTTAATGACTAATTGAAATACCAGGCCCCTTTTGTGTGACTGTGGCTTTTCTCATTATACTAAACCAGAAATTGGACCGGACTGCAAAGCATATTGAAGGTCTTTCAGAGACTGATCTTTATTGCAAGAGACTCTCTAAGCTCCAGTAAATTGTTCCAATAACCTAATTTTATTATTTTAGAGAATTTGATGTACTCTGTCTCTAAGTACCCAAGAGCCACAAAACCCGAGACAGTGCATTTGCTGAATCATATATCAAACCAAGAATGATTTGTTAAAAATAATTCTTTTGAAGAATATATTCAGCTTCAGTTGTATATCCTCGGCTGGCCACATGCTGGTTTTTCTCTCTTGATTTCTACCCTTTTAGCTTTCCCTTTATGTCTTCTTCCTGGTTATAAAGAAAGTATTCCAGCCTCTGATAATGACTTACAAGCTTTATTATAAATTATTGGGGGGCTTTGGAGATTTAACAAAGAAGACTGTTTTTTCTTAAGCTGTGTTAGCACCAATCATATCAGAAGGGCTTTGTGTATGTGTGTGTGTGTGTGTGTTTGCTAGTTGTAGAATTTTTGAAGCAGACAATTTTTCTTTGAAAAATCACTGTATCATTAATTTTTAAGAATATAATTATAGTGAGTGTTATAAGAGTACCTTGCAAATCTCTCCAAAGGGACAAGATAAAGCCAACATAGTTCAAAAGTTCAGAATTCAAAGCTTCAAAGTGTAAGCCTGGAAGAAAGGAAATTCCTCTGGGACCACTATCATTTTCTTACATTTCCACCAATGCTTTGCTGGTTTGTTCTGAAGAACCATTCTCCATAGACCCCTCATTACAATTTCTGCTGTGACTGGCCACAGTCACTTGAAACTTGGGTTAAAAGACAACGTATTTATCCACGTTGTCATTTTGCTTCTCTGTGGTCAGGGGATTCATCACTTTCTCAAGGGCTTAACTCTACCATTTCCTTTACTTTTGGGAAAGGAGATTTTAAGAAAATGCCACTGTGTGACCACAACTTACTCTTTAAAAAGAAACATAATATATCATTTAAAGAGAGAAAATTACCAGGAGATAAATTTAGCCAGACTTCAGTTATTTAATTCATATTTGAGAGGTGACCTCACATTGTAGCCAAATGAGGACTAGACGTACCCTTCTAAGCATGGTGAAAAACTAATGTCTTCAAATGAGGGAAACTTGTGTCCTGGCTGGGTGACAAGCATTTGGTTGGCTTCCATTTTGACCAGCTTAAATCTACAAGCTGGAAAAGAGCTAAATGCAAAGTGACAGAGGAGTCTTTCCAGGAAACAAAACTGGTAGGATGCATGAGGACTGATGCCCGGCTCAGGCAGTGAATCAAAGTAGTGAATCCCATGTCAGCATCGCAAATGGCTCAGTTCAAATACTTAATAAACCAGTAACATTTCACTAAAATAGACAAAGGGCAAATGAGTATTTAGGATGTGATAGTTTCTAAAGAAGAAATTCATCTCATATTAATACCTCGTGTGTTAGTTTCTTTAGATTTAACTATTTTTATTGAGTCTCTTCCATTAGTCACATAATATCACATATATCATCTTGTTACTTTTCACAGCAAGTTTATGAAATCTATGTGATTGTTATTCCCGTTGTATGGACAAGAAAAACAGAGTCAGAAAAGAATTAGGGAACTTTGGCTAACATTACGTATTTAATACATGGATGACCCAGAATTCAAGTTCTCAATCCAGGTTTTTCCCATTGCACTATGAACTTCTGCCTTTGAGATTCATGTATTAATTAATGTATATTCACTTATTATATATAGTTACTTATAGTAATCAAAAACTCAAGAAAAATTATATCAGGGAATATCTTTTTTATATCTTTAAAATAATGACAAAAGCCTTTCCTTCATTCCAAATTTAATCTTCTGTGATTAATGGTCCATCATTTCTCTCAGATATGCCTACCTCTCAACTATGATTGGCATTAGTGTTTTGCATCCTTTAATATGAAGATGATTATAATAGGATTAAAAGTCCTCCTGTAGGAGAAAGATATCCTAAATATTACAGAATTTAAAATATATTGAAATTTGAAATATATTGCATTTGAGAAAAGGTCCAATTACCTAACATCCATGTAAACTGAATTTATATACCTAGGTTTACTATCAATTTGGGCACAGTTGAATTAACATAAGTGAGATTTTGTATGTGGGATGCATTAATAAATGAAGGATAAACATATATTTGGCAGGAATAAACATCTCAATTTTTCCTATAAAAAATGAGCAAAATAAAAAGCTGCCCACTGGGAATGTATCAATTTGACTTTAGTTGTCAAAAGAACATTTCTTCACCTGTGTTATTTGCTTTAGATAGACAGACACATGGTAGTTTAGAGAGCTTAAAGGAAAACCGTAACATTTACAATTTTGCATGCAGTTTATAGTTCAAAAGAACTCTATTTTGGAGGCAAATTTTTGAACAAAGCTAAGAGATGCCAGATTCAGCGTAGAAGCTATAAATTTGATTCAGCTCACCAAATGGTGGTGTACTGGGCCCTCAGCAATTGGTAAGCGTGCAGCAAAGGAAGTTCATGTGGTAGGCAGCATAGAGGTAAGCAGGATCTAACCTGGCAATTCAATCACAAGGCTGGTTAAACCACTGCAAATTCCACACTTACTGACCTTCATTTTGATCATATCTAAATGCAAACTCTGACAACTTCACTGGTTAGCATTTGATACTTACTTTTCCCAAATACTTTAATGGAGAGTATATGTTTCTCCTTTCCCCTTTAGCTCAAGAGCCCCCTGAGAATCATGGCTAACACATTAACAAATTCTTTAAAGGAAGTTGCTGCTGGAACTCTTTCTTACCCATTGATCTGTAAAACCAAAACTTGACAAGTTTCCAGTCTCCGCAGAAATCTCACCTGCTAGGTTGGGCCCCATCCCTACAAAGCATTTTATGTTCGGGAATGAATCACATTTCACTACCCGTCATGCAAGAAAAATATTTACGCAAATAGATTTCTTTTGTGGAAATCGGTTGTTTAAAAAAAATTAAGATCTCTTCATTAACCTGGAAAGGTTAATGTTTGTTATTTGTTGCCGATTTTTTTCTAAGTAACTTTGAATATATAGAACAGTGCTAATTGTATTTTATTTTTTTTAAGTTACATTTTATGAATAGGAAAGAGCACGACTGAGTCTCTTTCTCTGTTCACATTCATGAACATATGTCCATATATGCATGCATATATATTATATATTGTATATAATATTAGTGTACATAAATATAATGTACATAATATTATGTATATATATAATGTACATAAATATAAGTGACATTTCTTATATTAAGGATGACTAACAGCAAAATAACATTATCAGCTGCTAACAAGTCAGATGAGGAAATTCATTGTTCTTTTTTCTTTTTTTTTTTTTACTTTTTCTTATCCTTAAAATTTTTAAAGAGCTAATCAGTTATTTAATATAGAAGTTGTGTTTGTATTTCACAAGTTATGGAAAAAAATTCAGCTGACATAACCTTGGCCTGTGGTACTGAGAGGACTCTGTGAACAGTGTTTATTTGCCTCCTCTTACAACAAGATAAGCTGAGACCCAAGTTCAGCTGTGTCAAAGCCTAAAATTTGTATCTTTTCAAATTTGGGCTTCCTTTTCCCCTTTATTTTTCCATTTGTACCTAAACTCTGCCCAGTCCTAGTGCCAAAATCTTAGACCAAATCCCAGAAACTCAATAGGCAATATGCTTCAGTAGTCTGCTGAAAGTTAGTACTTTATCTATTACCTACTTCAGGTGATGATCTATAAAATTTTTGCCTCATCTCTCACCCTGAGAGAGGCAAAGAAGCACTAAAAATTGTTTTGAAAAAGGAAACCATTACAGAATTCAAGTCAGTATACAAAACGTTATATTAACAAGAATACCACAGAAATAATAAATAAAATATTCACATTATTATTAAACTTAATCATTAGTGGACAGCCAAAGCCACACCTCTATTGTAAAAGAAACAAAATCACCATATCTTAAACCCTATTATCAATAATATTGTCTTCATGTATGGTGGACACCATATTTCAATATATTGCGGACAGTTAACTAAAAACATAAGAGACATGGCATGACTTTTTCTGAACAATAGCTTTCAAATTTCAGTGTAATAGTGACCGTTTACAAAGTTCTAACTATGTATGAGATCTGGTGCTAGGAATTCAAATAGAAAGATAATAAAAAATTAATTAGACATTGTCCTACCCCAGCACTGTTATGAAAGGCTCCCAGTCTTGCTCAAAATGCAATAGACAATATCATCTTATAAGGGGTTTTCACTCCATTTGACAAACAGCAGTTCTGAGTAAACTGGAGAGAAGGGATATGACAAACCCAAGGAAAAGGAAGATTCCAAAATGATGAATTTAGGATGAGTTGTGGCAGTCCGAGAAGTTTTAAGTATCTCCATCTTATAACAGACAAATAACATTTCATAACACTTTTTCTAATTTTGATGATTCTGTTAACAAGTCACACGATTTCCATTTCTAAAAGGGTCTTTCTTGCATACATTAGCCTTTTAACATTCATATAGCAAAAGGAAAATATTATCTAATATTTTATTTGAAAGACAACAATTCACCCCAACATTAAAAAGACAAAAACTGTAATCAACTGCTTCTTTTGGTATACATTAAAACTGGAGGCAAAGCTTTTGGACCTATTTCTTAAGCCTTTCACAACCTCTTTTCTTGTGGGGTTGGGGAGTAATTCTATTATTTGGGAGAAGGAAAATGTTTTATGAACAGCTGTCTAGAAACTGTCATAATCAGGTAAAGTCTTATGAATTAACTAATTTGATCTTCACAAAATAGGTAGTATTTTTAACCTGGGCTTACACATGAAGAAAGTAACTTGCCCAAGGTTGATTACCTAGTAAGATGGAGGAGGCTGAAGGCATGTAATGCAGGTGATCTGGTCACTGAGCTCATGTTTCTCATAAGCGTAGTAATTTATATACTTATTTATTCTTCTCTACTCCAGGAATCCCCCTGATGGGGAATTTGACTTTTCTGACCTTTATTGTAAATTTCTGTTTCTAAATTCCTACAAGATTTGTTGCTTGAAAAGTGCCTTTTTGGGCGCCTGGGTGGCTCAGTTGGTTAAGCAACTGCCTTCGGCTCAGGTCATGATCCTGGAGTCCCTGGATCGAGTCCCGCATCGGGCTCCCTGCTCGGCAGGGAGTCTGCTTCTCCCTCTGACCCTCCTCCCTCTCATGCTCTCTGTCTCTCATTCTCTCTCTCTCAAATAAATAAATAAATCTTAAAAAAAAAAAAAGAAAAGTGCCTTTTTCACTTAGTCTTTAAAACCATCTATTCTTAGAAATGTTTCTGGCCTCTCTCCCCCAGCTATTGGTAGCCCTTCAAGGGCTTTGTGGGATGGTAATGGTTTGTTACAGTTGGCTAAATAATACCATTCAGAAAAGCAAAAATAGTGCAGTGCTTAAAAGCGGCTAAGATACGTCTTCATTTTCCCATCCTCCATAATAGTCTATCTTCACTCTGTATGAGGATTCCTTTTTAGTTAAGAAAATGAAATGGACCCCCATAATATAGTAATAGTACCTTATGGAAAATAACAAGATGCTTAGAATGCAGAAATGTTTTAATGTGAACTTGTATCTTACTATGTAACATATGGAAAAAACCAGTAACAAACACATGAAAAATACATTGTACTTTAGTGTGTTCTTGGGACTTTGCAACAGTTCTCAGCACTGCTCTATGCGGTGCTTCTGTGCACAGGTTGGGAATGGCTGATGTAGACCGATATTATTCCATCTCTTGTCTCAGTTTGACATTTCATATAACGGCGACAGTGATGTTAAAGTTGTTTCCTCTATTTTCCCCAAGATTTCTTTCCTGATTTACTTTTGGAAGAAACTATTACTTTTGGCCTTACAAAAGCATCTCCTGATTTATATTATTTTTAAATCCTACCTTTAACTTTAACCACAGTCATTTTATCACTGTAGTTGTGAAAACATCAATGGTTTTTGAAATCGGAGCATATTTTTAAATTAAGTCAGTTTTCTTAACAGTTAAAAAAGAAAATGTTTCTAAACTGTGTACCTCCAAAACTCTCTTTATAGACATGCTTTAAATTATATACAGGTGGCGCCCAGGTGGCTCAGTTGGTTGAGCATCCAGCTCTTGGTTTCGGCTCAGGTCATGACCTCAGGGTCATGGGATGGAGCCCTGGGTCAGGTTCTGCGCTCAGCAGGGAGTCTGCTTGGGGATTCTCTCCATCTTCCTCTGCCCTTCCCTGCCCAAAATAAATGGATAAATCTTTTTTTTGAATGATATACATATATTGATTATGCAAATGAACTAGAACTCAAATATGCTAGATTAATGACAATGGAATAGACATTCCTAAAGTGGACAGCTAGGGGGCACCTGGCTGACTCAGGTAGAGCATCAACTCCTGATCTCTGGTTAAGATGGAGCCCCATGTTGGTTGTAGAGATTACTTTAAAAAATAAATAAATAAAGTGGGCAGATAGGAAGTGGAAATAGAGAGTCCTGTCCACCACTGAATTCCAACTCTTTGAAAGGAAACTTAACCCTCTATCATGGTCAAAGTATGCTATTTTTTCATGGTGTTTTGGTTAGAAGTTCTTAGAGAATATGAAGTGGCATATATCTTAAGTATTTAAACTGAAAGTTCACTTCACGAATGTGAAAGAGAAGAATAGAGATTTAAAATTCATTTTAGTCAATGTGATAGAAAACATGTAGAACAGACATTTTCCAGGTAGATGAAACATGGAAATGTACTGAACTAGAGAACTATCTACATGTTATTTTAGAGCTTGTATCTCAATATCCCATAATATGAGGTCTTTATTATTTTATAGTAATATAACATAACTTTTTGTAGGTTGAATAACACTTTCACATAAGTGATATACATTGCCATTAACATAATTTTTATCTGTTAATTTGTTTTAATCATGTGGTGGGACGTCTAGAACGTTCTCTAAATTGTATGAAAATGACAGTGCAATGACTGGTATTTTCTATTTAATCTTTAGACTGTGTTTTTAGTATGTCCATAGGAAACATTACAAAGAATGGCTGGTAAGCAAGTTCACATGTAACATGAATGGTGACATTTTATGACAATTTATAACCTTGTGTACTCAATAGGACACCCCTGCCCCTCTACCACCAGCCCCAAACAGGACATATAATGACTCTCTATATAGATTTAGCTATTGAGTCACATCTTGAAAGCTGTTTAAATGAATGATTCATCAGAGAATATGGGGGAATGTTTAGAAAAGTTAATGCATGAAAACAAAACAAAACATTTTTATTTTGTTTTTTTAAAATCCATTGCTAAGAAGAATTTCATATCAAGCAATACAAAAATATGTGAATATCATGTTGAACCTGAGTGAAAAGTAATTAGTGACTTCACCTTATGGTATTGCTGAAAACCGAAGTATAACAAATAATTAAATCAGAGTATAAATTCCATGTTCACTTTAATAATATATGATTCACTTTTGCTACTGAACATTTGCTACTGAACAACAATTTCTTTTCCAGGCTTTGCTTTATAGTTTTATGACTTTATTTGCTATTCATGCTGGTAATGGCATCCCTATGTAAATGCTTTCAGGCCAATTTGAAACGGAAGCCAAATACTAGGTGGGAGAGCAAGCAGTGCATGAATTAACAAGGATTAAACTATCCTAGCTAATCTCATACAAGGAAGCTCTGTGTCCTTATACAATTTTGGCAGCTCACTATGTAGATACTAAGTTTCCCCACCAGTTTCAAGGTCACTGTCTATTATGGATTGCATTATAACAAACCTTTTAAATGAAAACTTTACAGAGAGGAAAGTGGTTCAATAAGGAGTAACAGTGAACATTTGTTATGATTTCTGAATATTCTAATTGATCTTGTGGGAGGGTAGATGGCCATTGTTGTTGTTTTTTATAATGTCTAAAAAGGTAAATAAATTGTAGATACTTAGGGTATTTTTCTTTTTTTTTTTTTAAAGATTTTATTTATTTATTTGAGAGAGAGAGAATGAGAGAGAGCACATGACAGGGGGGAGGGTCAGAGGGAGAAGCAGACTCCCTGCCGAGCAGGGAGCCTGATGCGGGACTCGATCCAGGGACTCCAGGATCATGACCTGAGCCAAAGGCAGTCGCTTAACCAACTGAGCCATCCAGGCGCCCTAATTAGGGTATTTTTCATTATATACAGATGTAAATAAGAAAATTATTTTACAGAAAGCTATATACTAAACTTGATGCTGATGCAAAAAAAAAACAATTCTGTCATGGATTATAAGATATTCTTTGAGAGTATTTAGAAATGGAAATAGTGCTCACTAGAGCAAGTTCTGATTCTCTTAAGGCAAGACAACTAACTTCATATATTTTTAATTCATTATTAAACTTTTAATGAAGGGAAAGCAATAATGTAACTAGATCTCAGCTAAACATTTGATATCTTCTGCTTTGCTTTAAATGCAATTAAATTGATTTGTATCTAGTGTGCCTTTTTTTGATGTAAAACATTTGACAGTCGCATAGTATCCTTCTAAAAGTAGTACTTCGTAAATGTAAGAAAATAATCTGTGAATTTAAGATAATAATAATATATCCTCATCAGAAAATATATATGTTATATATATGCTTATATATAGACCAATATATATATGCTTAACATAGACCAATTTATATTTCAAAGTGATCTCCAGAGATCTTTGGTGATACTCTAAAATATATGAATTTCTGTGCATTCATTCGAAGCTCAAGATTCCAAACCTCAGTATTCTTTCATTTGAGTATGAACTTTCAAGTTTGAATTATGTATGACCCTGAAAATATTCTTGGTGATCTCTATGGTTGTTTTTTTGACTATGTTAAAATTAATGACACTAGTAAAGTGATTGAAAATTCAAACCTAAATAAAGCAAGTAATCTAGCTCAACATAGTGAGAGTGCATGTTGAAGACTCTGATTCACGTTCCATTTTACATTATAAGCCTATTTTTGTTAAGTAGCAAGTAATTGCCATATATTAAAGGTTACTTTATACGTCATTCTTATGGTCTATCTCAGAATAAAAATACTAATCCTACATGAGACAAAACACTCTTTTCTATTTTTCCTGTGAAAATACATATTGACACCTTTTTATTTGGAAGAAAGACTATCACAAGTACTCTTAATGACCTGAGATTTATAGAAATGCATTTAAGTGTCTTTTAACAATGAGTAAATACTATGGATTCTTCTAAATAGCTGAGTTTAGCTCTCTGTTGCCAGGTGGAAACTATATTGTTCACAAAATCAAAATGAATAACCAGAGAAATCAATATTTCTTGGATTTAAAAAATGAAAGCAACATTATAGAGGGTATTTTCAAGGTTCTGAAAAACTGAGTTGTCCATGCCTGAGAAAAATAAAATAGGTAACCAGATGCTTGGCTAGTTTTGAGAAGAGAAACTGCTGCCTTATGATCGATAGTGGAAATAAAGTATGTTATCACCCTGCTGTGCGTGTAGATATTCCACAAATAAATATACCAAATGTACACTTACGGTTTTTAAAGGGAATTGCCCATGCAAAGGCTTACAAGGCTATTTCAGAGTTCTGAGGGCTCTGTTCAGTTTCTGTTTCTGTTTTCTCACTGTGCTGGGAGAGTGAACAACTTCTTCCAATTACTTTTTGTGTGTGTGTATGCACGTGCGTGTGTGCGTGTGCGTGCACACGCGCACACACACGCACTTACACTTTAAGGTCTTCATTTCCTCATGTATTTTGTATTATCTTCCTGATATTCTCTTTTATTCAGCGGAAACTCACTGCATAGCAATTAAGGAGATTCCCGACAACAAGATTTAGACACTCTTTTTTTTAAGATTTTATTTATTTATTTGACAGAGAGAGATATAGCGAGAGCAGGAACACAAGCAGGGGGAGTGGAAGAGGGAGAAGCAGGCTTCCTGCCGAGCAGGGAGCCCGATGTGGGGCTCGATCCCAGGACTCTGGGATCATGACCTGAGCCGAAGGCAGACGCTTAATGACTGAGCCACTCAGGCGCCCCGATTTAGACACTTTCATAAGGTCAAAGACTAAATAGGAATCAGTTACAGACATGGCATGGACAACTGAAGAACTCTCTGCTCTGAACCTCATGTGGAAACCCAGTAGAAAATTGTTCTCTGCTGAATTGTTCCCCAAGGTTATAACGGGAGTAAACTGAAGTATTTGGAGATAATGCTAGAAGGACACACATCTGGTCCCAAACACCAAGAAATAACTTAATTTGATTCATGAGAAGGTGGTGAAGCTTAAGAAAGATGACATGTAAAACTCTGCAAATGGGGGATGTTTTTTCCATAGCTAGCATTGGCTGCCTTCTAGCTTTCAGAGTGGCTCAATGTGATGTAGCCCAAGGTCAATCTCAAGGGCTTTCCTTGGCTATACAAGGTTACACCACATTGTTCCTGTGTAACCAAAAGGTAGAAATAGCACTCGCTTTCTCCCCTTAGCCTACTGAAGCCATGCTAGCTTTCTAAATCTATAAAAATAGTCTGTTAAGCATCGGCCTTCAGCTCAGGTCATGATCCCAGGGTCCTGGGATCGGCCCCTCATTGGCTCTCTGCTCAGCAGGGAGCCTGCTTCTCCGTCTCCCTCTGCCTGCCTCTCTGTCTATTTGTACTCTCTCTCTCTGTCAAATAAATAAAAATCTTAAAAATAGTCCAAAATTGTAACTTAGAAAGCATCAGCTATTGTATGTTGTTAGGGGTATGTTGGATAGAAGGAAGCTGGAAGTTCAACTTTTCTATTCTTTCCCCTCATGCTAAGAGATTCAAAGCAGAATACCACGGATCGTATTACTATGAGAGCGTAAATAAGAAAAGTTATTCAATATAAAGGGAAAATAAAATGCCTATTCTTCAAATATTTATACAACTTGAATTAGGCATTTTTAGAAGTGGATTTAACATTGTTATTAAGTACTTCTCTTTGTTTTTATAGCAACATCGAATATAATTCACATACCATACAATTCATCCATTTAAAAGGTACAATTCAATATGTTTTTAGTATATTCACAGAAATGTACAAAAATCACCCCCAATTTCTTATCATTTTCATCATATCAAAAAGAAAGCCCCCCACTTTCACCTTCAATCCACTCTTCCTACTCCCCAGCACTAGGTGACTACTAATAATTTTCTCTCTCTTTCTCTCTCTCTCTCTCTCTCTCTCTCTGCATTAGATAGATACTATATGGTAAACATATATATATTTTCCTATTCTAAGACATTTCCTATAAGTGGATTCCTGTGTCATCCTTTTGTGACTGGATTCTTTCACTTAGCATAATTTTTCAGGAGTCATCCATAAGCTAGAGGACATATCACTATTTTATTTCTTTTTATTGCTTAATAATATTCCATTGCATAGAAATATAGAAATAACACATTTTCTTTATCTCATCACCAATTGATGGGCACTTGGGTTCTTTCCACATTTTGGTTATTACGAATAATGCTGTTATGAACCTTTATGTATAAAGTGGAAATGCTGGGTCAAATGGCATCTCAATGTTTAATCTTGTGAGGAACTGGCAGTCTGTTTTTCCAAAATGACTGTACCATTTCACATTTCTACCAACAGTGTATGAGGGTTCCCATTTCTTCACATCCTCAATAACACTTATTATTTTAGCCATCCTAGTAGGTGTGGAGTGGTATCTCATCAGAATTTTGATTTGCATTTCTCTGATGGCTGTGATATTGAACATCTTTTTATGTGTTTGCTTGTAGTTTGTATATATTCCTTGAAGAAATATCTATTCAAATCTTCTGTCAATAATTGGGTGATTTGACTTTTTATCAATGACATAATATTTTTAATATTTTATATTCTAGATATACGTTCTTTAACAGATTTATGATTTGCAAAAGTTTTCTCCCATCTTGTGGGTTGTCTCTTCACTTTCTTGAAGTACAAAATTTTCTAATTTTGATGAAGTCCAATAAATCTATTTTTTATTGTTGTTGCTTTTGGTTTTGGTGTCATATTTAAAAAATGATCGCTAAATCCAAGATCAGTAAAATTTATCCCTATGGGTTTTTTCCCTAAGTTTTAGCTTTTAATTTTAGGTCTTTGATTTATTTTAAGTTTGTGTCTGATATGAAGTAGATATCCAACTTTGTTCTTTTGTATGTGGACGTCCAGTTGTTCTAGTGTTATTTGTTGAAAATAGTGACTTTTATCCAATTATGTAGGATTGCACCATTATTGAAAATCAATTGACTATGGGTGTGAGGGTTTCTCTGAACTCTCAGATATGTCCCATTGATCTATGTGTTCATCTTTTTTTTTTTTAAAGATTTTATTTATTTGCGAGAGAGAGAATGAGAGACAGAGAGCATGAGAGGGAGGAGGGTCAGAGGGAGAAGCAGACTCCCCGCCGAGCAGGGAGCCCGATGTGGGACTCGATCCTGGGACTCCAGGATCATGACCTGAGCCGAAGGCAGTCGCTTAACCAACTGAGCCACCCAGGCGCCCTATGTGTTCATCTTTATGCCAATACTACGTTGTCTTTTTTTTTTTTGCTGTTATTCCTGTCATTATTTTTCCTGTTTTATTGAGAAATAATTAATATATAACATTGTGTAAGTTTAAACTGTACAACATGATGATTTGATACATGTATATATTGCTAAATGATCACCGAAAAAGGGTAGTTAACACATCCATCAACTCATAAAATTACAATTTTGTATGCATGTCGTGAGAACACTTAAGGTCCACTCTCTTACCAACTTTGGAGTATATAATATAGTATTGTTAACTATAGTCACCATGCTGATTATTAGATCCCTAGAACTTATGCATTATATAACTGGAAATTTGTACCCTTAGACTAACATCTCCCCATTTCCCTCACCCCGTAGCCCTGGTCACCACCATTCTACTCTCTGTTTCTACAAGTTTGACTTTTGTGGATCCTACATGCATGACAGCATACAGTATTTGTCTTTCTCTTTCTGACTTATCTCACTTATCATGATGCCCTCAAGCCCCATCCATGTTGCAAATAGAATGTCTTTCTTTCTTGTGACCAAATAATGTTCTGGTAATATATATACCACATTTTTTCTCCCCCCCCCTAGATTTATTGGGATGTAATTGACATATAACATTATGTAAGTTTAAATTGTTCAATATGATGATTTGATACATATATATTACATTACGTTTTCTTTATCCATTCATTCATTGATGGACACTTAGTTTGTTTCTATGTCTTGGCTATTGTGAATAACACTGCAGTGAAGACAGGAGTGTAGGTATCTCTTCAAGATAGTGATTTCATTTCCTTCAGATATTTAACAAAAACTGGAGTTGCTGGATCATATCGTGGCTCTATTTTTAATTCTTTGAGGAACCACCACAATATTTTCCCTACTGGCTGCACCAATTTGCAATCCCACCAACAGTGTACAGGGTTTCCTTTCTCCATATTCTTTCCAGTATTTTGCTATCTCTTGACTTTGTGATGATAGCCATCCTAAGATGTATGAAGTGATATCTCATTGTGGTTTTGATTTGCATTTCCCTGATGATTAGTTATGTTGAGCACTTTTTCAGGTACTTGTTGGCCATCTGTATGTATTCTTTGAAAAAGGTCTATTGAGTTGTATGAGTTTCTTATGTATTTTGGATATTAACCCCTTATCTGATATGGTTTGAAATTATTTTCTACCATTTCATAGGTTGCCTCTTCATTCTGTAGATTGTTTCTTTTACTGTGGAGAAGTACACTATCTTAATTAGTGAAGCTTTGTAGTAAGTTTTATAATTGGTAAGTGTGAGTCCTTCCACTTTGTTCTTTTTTATCAAGAATTTTTTAGCCACTCTAGGTCCCTTGACTTTTCATATGAATTTTAAGATTAACTTACCAATTTTTGCTGAAGTATACTTTTATTACATGAAGATATATCATGAAACAAACTTTGAGGGAAGGATATATCTTGTTAATTTATATCTATTTATTTTCTAATTGCAGATGAATAATCTCAAATATATTTTAGATATAATTGTTCCATGCAACATTAAAATATATTAGAAATTATATTGAGGGGCGCCTGGGTGGCTCAGTTGGTTAAGCGACTGCCTTCAGCTCAGGTCATGATCCCAGAGTCCTGGGATCGAGTCCCGCATCGGGCTCCCTGCTCTGCGGGGAGCCTGCTTCTCCCTCTCCCACTCCCCCTGCTTGTGTTCCCTCTCTCGCTGTGTCTCTCTCTGTCAAATAAATAAAAAAAAATTTTTTTAAATTAAAAAAAATCTTAAAAAAAAAGAAATTATATTGAAAATGATGTTTCATATTGGAAGCATCAATGAATGAATCTATATATTTTTTTTTCCATTTTACAAGGGTCCATTAGGAGAATCTCAAAATCAGTGCCCATTAGAAATCTTCTTACTTATTTGAATTAAAAGTCATATCCAAACAACAAAATATCCAGTTTCAATAATTGAGAAGTATTAAAGAGAATTTAGCATTGTTTTTATCTCAATTCAGTATTTATTTATGAAATGTACATATTCAATATTTAGAAGAGAGCATAAGAATCACTAAGTCAACAATTTTCAAATTTTCCCAAGGATTTGAAAGGTATATGCTTCACTTTGTAGACAACATATAATTTAGTGAATACATTTATCTAAACCAAAAGAAGTATAAACTCAAAGGATAAATTCTACATATTAATAAAATTCATCCATCAACTCCATTGATAATGTCCATATTGATTGTTTTGATGCCTTTTTTTCCCACCAAATATTAGAGTCTGATTTTATATGTGAGGGAATATCTGAAGTATGTACCCGAAGAACACTGATTGTTAAATAAAGAGATTTGACAAGATCTTATTCAAAGACTTAAAATATAAACTTATTGAGGATCTATTATGTAGTAAACAATAGAGAATGTGACTTCATATTCATGATTATATTTAGTTCACTCTGTCTAGATAATAATAGCATGTCCTCACTTTTTTTTTTTTTTTTTTAATGAGGAAACCAAATTCCTACAAGTTTAAGTTACTTGGCCAAGAGCAGCTAAATAACTGGTAGAGTGGGGAGTTATATTCAGGATATAAGACTCCAAAACTGGTTTGTTTTTTTTTTTTACACTTACCATCCTGTCTCTCTCTTCTTTAAATTCCTTTCTCTTAATCTGAACTACTAAAAGGAAATTTACACCACCTATTTTTGGCTCCCTATTTATTGGAGCTCAGCCTTCTAAGACTCAATATGACAGATCAAACCATTTAAAAACAGAGAGTTTAAAAGAGGTTAGAAAAAATATAAAAGAAGCAAAATCAGATCCGTAGCCTGGGCTAAGCCTACAGTTCTCCAAAGGCTCAACCATAAGATATCCATATTCTATTAGCCTCATGAGTGTAGTTTGGCTCCAGGGAAGATAGAAGCTTTTACTGTAATCCAGAAAGGGTTTGGACCTTTTTACTTTAAGTTAACCATTCTGCTGGAAAAAAGATTAAAAGAAACACATGAAAAGGTTGTGGGAAGGGCACACCAAACAGCAACAATGATATTCATAAAACAAGAAAAGAAGGATAAATTCTGAATCACATAGAATAGATTGGATTAGGATCAGGGTGATACAGAAAAAATAAAAAAAGAAAATTGAGGGAGTGGAGTAATGAAGTAGTAGAATAAAGGAAAAAAAGAGCTAGAATTAAGAAAACTATTTTATAGTACTATAATTTAATACAAAATTTTTCTAATATAATTACTTATATCCTTTCATTTTTAATTTGTCCAATTTTACACAAAAATACATATGTGTATGTGGAAAACATTTACTGCAATAAAACCTAAATACATATATGTATAATTTATCTTCAAACCAAAACAATGCATTCAGAATTATTAATCAATATAAAATTAATGTGAGTTGAATAATAATATAATTATTAATTAATACAGATTGATGTACAGTCTTTATTTATGTTGAAACATACCTTTCTACTTCTTTTATTTCTTTTCTCTTTTGTTCAAGTTCAGCCTCTTGCATAAACCCTAGTATACTGAATTTACTGGGCTCAGCATTTTCAATTTTAGTCTTTTAATTAATAGTTATAATTAATCTGAATAGCATTAAACATTGGAGATCATTTAAAATATATATGTTTATTACTGAATGACTTGTAAATATCGGTTTTAGGAAAACATTAGCTAGAAAAATTGTAAAATGAAGATAATCTCTATTTGCATAGAAGTTGGAGCGGTTCATTTCTGTGGAGGGGGGACATAATCAATTTGATAATTATTGCTAATAATAGCTAATGTCCTTCAGAAATTTTTCCATTGCATATTCAACTTTAACTCAACAGGTGGAATATAAGCCAAGCCACAATGAAGGAACGGAGTGGAAATCTTGGCTATATATAGTTTCAAAAATAACATGCGATGCCAGTATTTCCTGAGGATTAATGATCAACTGGAATTGCCTGTGGTCCTAGGGCCATTAACTCCACACAGCCATTAATTCTGTTGGAAATTTCTTACAAGGACATTTGTAACACTTACTTCCCTTCTCTTAATACAATTTTTGGGCAGGATTTTTTTATTCTTCGTTTTTTGAAGATGCTCTTTTAATCCACACTGACTACTAAAAAACAATGACTTCCTGATTATGCATCAGAAGCAACTTCCGGTTATGATATTTCATGGATATTTTGGCAGTGGTTTCTTATACCACCACAAAGGCAAAGATGTATTATATCCTCATCAACATAGTAATTTAAACTCAAAGTTTAAATAAACAAGTAATTTAAAGTCAAAGCACCTATTTTTTTTCCTCTCCCCACCCCCAAAAGCACCTACTTAAATAATTTGCTATATAGTACTCATTGGCCAATAATAAAATTTGTAAAAATCCAAGTTACAAAATGTGGAGTGTTTATCTTCAGGGTTGTTTCTTATAGATTAAAATTCTGAGGAGTTGCCACTGCTTGAAAGATTTATGTTACTGCTTTCAAGATGCAGGTCAGATTTATGGTGAAGGTCTGGTACCTAGGTTTATGTGGGTTCTATAAAGAATGATTTCTTCCCAAAATCTATTTTTAGTTATTTTAAAACAGAAAACAGTGTCTTAATTTCCTGGGACCCATCACCATAATAACTAGAAAAGTACAAATAATCTACTATAAATTAATTTTATTAATTCTCAAAGATAAAAAAATACTCTTTTTGGTTATTACTAAGATAACAAGAATATTAGTAATTCTTTAAAGAAGAGATGCTTTTAAAAATCACATTATAAAATCAATATGAACATGCATGTAAATATTAATCATCACCTAGAAAAATACAATGTTAAAAAAGTATATAATTGCATGGTTATGCTATTTGCATAACTCAGTGTGTTATTATCAATTTTTATATTAGGCATGTATAGATAATCAACCTCCATCTTTAACTGATATATATATTGTTGAAACCAACAGGGAATATAATAAGGAAACTCTTAGCTGAAACAAGATGCAACAAGCAACTGAAAAGAACGTGCCAAAAATTAAGGCAGAATGAATCCCACACTGCCTAAAATGAGCATGATATTATAAAAAACCGACATTTTGTCTTATTGACAATAAAAATGCCAAAAGCATACATGTTAGATTAGAGTTAACCTAACTGGAGGATGTGGGACATTGGAAGGACAGTAATAGAAGCAGCCGCTAATCTCTGTCGTAATACGCCATGTCACCACTACTTGAAATTCCACTGGACAATATTAATTCAAGCAGAGGTCTGAGCTACTAATAAATGAGGCAAATTGAGTCAATTACTAATTTCATGCTTTTATGATTTGGGGTTTAACTAGATAATATCTGCAATTTAATACACTGCCCTCTAGAGATCTTGACCATTTAAAAGAACATGCTTTTACAGACCTATTTGCACTGTTCATTTTATTTAAGCTCCACACCGCCATGGGGCATGCAGGGGAGGGGAGAGCTGAGGCCATGATGTTATTTTCTTTCTTTTTTCTATTATTTATTTATTTATTTATTTGTTTGTTTGTTTGTTTGTTTTTATTATATTAGTCACCATACAGTACATCATTAGTTTTTGATGTAGTGTTCCATGATTCATTGTTTGTGTATAACACCCAGTGCTCCATGTGCCCTCCTTAATACCCATCACTGGGCTAACCCATCCCCCCACCCCCCCTTCCCTTTAAATCTTCAGTTTGTTTCCCGGAGTCCATAGTCTCTCGTGGTTCTTCTCCCCCTTTCTTTCTTAATGCTATAGTCTAGGTGTGACATCCCTTTGATTGAAATCTTCATCAGGGTTTATAGCTGAATTCCTTGCCTTCAAACAGTATTTACTTACCCCTATATGTCTTTGGGGAAAAGTAGTCACAAAAGATAAAGCAAAAATTCTGTATTAACATATTTTACAGGGATGCTGCAAGGGAATTTATGCCATTAAGAATTCATGCACTTTTAAAAATTTAGCTTGATCTTCCACTTTTTTTTTAGGGAGAGAGGGCACATGTGCATGCACAAGTGGGGAAAGGGGCAGAGGGAGAGGTTTGACCCAGGCCAGTCACAGGGCTCCACGCGGGGCTTGATCCCACCCTGGGATCATGACCTGAGCTGAAGGCCAACGCTTAACCAACTGAGTCACCCAGGCGCCCCGATCTTCTACTTTCTTAAAAAGCCAGTTATATTTTATGTTCAAATCAATAATTCTAAATTTCTTTCTTCTACACCCCACCCCCCAAATGATATCTTGGTTCTCACATGTTCTTTGTATCAGTGCTGATTATCAAGTTAATTTGTGCATAAACAGGTAAAGTTGCCCCAAATATTCATTCCATTTAGCTTACAGGATTTTTTTTTTTTTGCATAGCAAACATCTAATGAATTAAAAGTGTATTTATTAATATTTAAAAGGTTTAACTCTGGCACATATAGAAAATGAAGAACTAAAAACAAATCAGTATTAATCTATAAAGATCTTTGTCAGCATATATGCTTTTATTTTTGAAAATTATATTTTTTGCATTAAAATACACGTATATTAGCTATACTTTATTTGGTTGAAAGGTAACTATAAGACATACTAAAATTTTATGCAACCTATTTACTGATATGGTGATTACAGCTTTGCTCATCCTATTTCCTGTTAGAAAATCAGATTTTTGAAATAATCATATGAAGTACTCATTTGTACCAAATCTAAAGGTAGAGCTATAAATTTGTTTCCCAGTTTCACCAAGGACCAAATAAAACTATAGTTTAAATCAAGTATTTCCATCTGTGGTTAACCTGATTAGGAAGAGGTCAGTAAGGGAATGGATGGTTGCCAAAAACCCTCTTTGGCCACATCCCCACCACCAAAGTGAAGTAGTAAATTGAGAATTGAGTCAATTATGTGAATAAGTCAGGCTAAAAAGCACTTTCCAGACAACTCTATCAATAATTTACCTAAGTTGTGTTGTGGGAGTTTGGGCCATGGTCATGGTCAGGGTCAGAAATCTAGAAGATAATATGCTTATTTTCTTCCTCTTCCCCCTTTCCTTCCTTCCTTCCTTCCTTCCTTCCTTCCTTCCTTCCTTCCTTCCTTCCTTC
>NW_023270431.1:3681797-3702833 GCF_011800145.1 Mirounga leonina
TTCCTTCCTTCCTTCCTTCCTTCCTTCCTTCCTTCCTTCCTTCCTTCTTTGAGTTATCTTGTTAAATTTCTTTATTTTCCATTTCACTCTGCTGGTGTAGCCTTTACTTCCAATACCCTGTTTTTCCCAGCAGAGTAATTGTCTTTGCTACATAGAACTGAGACTTGCACGCCTCTGATTCTTTGTTCTGACAACAAAGCCTAAAAACAACTTCCTTTCTGAACTACAGTTTGTGCTCTGAGATCAAGTGGCTAGAGATAGTCCCATACTACATTTCAGTAGAGTTAGTCTAGAAAAGAAGTTGTTAACCCCAGTCCTGCCTGTACTACACATTTAGAGACCCACTTCAACGAGAAGCTTCAAATTTCCCCACTGTACTATTTAGAAAATTAATGTATGTAGAGTAAAATACTATGTCATAATTCAGGATTCATAGAAGAAATGTTAATCCTGTTTCTTCATATTTATTACCTCCTTAAAGTCCTTATTAACATGATCCTTAAGTGCTAAATATCGACACTTTCCATTCTTATTTTCACACACCAGTAGAAGAATTAGTAGTTTAATAGTTTAAAAAAGGAAAATCACTTAATGTGAAATTGCTAAAATAGGAAAACAAGTTGCATAGAGTAGATAATAATAGATAATATTTATTGAGGACTTATGCAAACTTGTGGTATTTAAAGAACTTTAAAAGAGATATTATTATATCCATTTTATGAATTAGGAAACTGAGGCTCAGAAAAGTTACATAAACTGGCCAGTGAAGTAGAGTACCGTTTGAATCAGTACAGGCTGATCCCACTCTTAAGCACTTGGTTATGGTCTAGTGAGTATAAGCAACATATAATGTGATAAGACTAAAGAACACAATTTCTATTACCCATTATTGTGGTAGTAAACAGTTTGGGAGTGATTTTGTTTTAAAGTTGATCTATGTTTTAAGCAACATTTGGGCTGAAATGTGTGTTATTAACATACCACTTTTTTAGGATAATATTTGAAAAAAATAGAAAAATAAAGTATTACACTATCGAAACAATATTTAATTTAAATTTTTAAATTAGTCCATGTTTTGAGACTATTTCCTCCGTTCTGACTTTTCACCTTGCTGCAATCCCAGTATCTCAATAAGACTCAGCATTTAGTGCTGGAACACTGATACAAGAGTGTGGAGAGAAATTTGGCAGGATATTTGGGACAAAACATTTCAAGTAGTTATAATGAAGAATGAAACAAAATGTCCTTTTTTTAAAAGATTTTATTTATTTATTTGAGAGAGAGAGAGAGAACACATGAGAGTGGGGGAGGGTGAGAGGGAGAAGCAGACTCCCCGCCGAGCAGGGAGCCCCATGTGGGACTCGATCCCGGGACTCCAGGATCATGACCTGAGCCTAAGGCAGTCGCTTAACCAACTGAGCCACCCACGCGCCCACTTGTGCTTCTTTTATACCTAACAGATTTATTATACATCTTTCTTCCTCCTGAATCTTATCATTAATATTAAACGTATGGATTTAAATTAGTGAATGGTTTAAATTTATACATTTTCTATCTTTCGAGATCCAATAGATCTCAGAATGGTAAGACTATTGTTTTCCTTCCCAACACCAGTAACTTACTTTATGAGGCTTGAAAGACATTTCTGTTTTAATTTCCCTCATTCTTTCCTTATTTATTTAAAAAATAAAATAAACGGGTGCCTGGGTGGCTCAGGTCACTATCCCGGGGTCCTGGGATGAAGCACCCCATAGAACTCACTGGGGGGTGGGGATCCTGCTTCTCCCTCTCCCTTTGCCCCTCCCCCCTGCTCATGCTCTCTTTCACTCTCTCTCTCTCAAATAAATAAATAAAATCTTTAAAAAAATAAAAAGTAAAAACTACAATGTAAAAATGAATAGGGAGGTTTAGACTTATTACCAACTATAAAGTTGATTTAATTGATTTAGTTTCTTCATTTCTCCTGAAATTACTATTCTGATAGCCTTAGCCATAAGTCTCTCTTTCTTCACCTTAATCAGGTAGCTCTCCTGCCCATATATTTCCAGTGGTGACATATGGACACAAGAATACACTGCCTATGCAAAATCATTAATAGTAGAAACATAGAACTTCTGAAATAACAAAGTTGTCTCATGTTTGAAGTTTTTCATGGATGTAACAATTCAGGAAATCAACATATTAAAGTTAAAAAACACTTGCTCTAACCTAAAGTTGGTAATTTTTTAAAAATCATGATATTCAGCGTATACTTCAATGTTATTAGCATTAGCAAATAAAAGCCATTGAAACTTATGGTTATTTTTTTTTCCTATGTGAAATGATGGTTAAGAGTTAAGTCAAACCATTGTGTAATATGCTGTATTGGAACATTCTAAATCATATAAGTAATTAATCTAAATGCAATATCATCTCACGGTGTACATTTCTAGTTTTCACTTTCTCTATGCAGTTTGAAGTCATCAATACCAATTACAAAGAAATGTAGCTCATATTTTTACAACCACCATCAGCTAGAATCTCTGTGTTTGTTCAAAGGAGCTGTATAAATCATGGTTCCACATTGCTGTTTTGTTTTGTTTTGTTTTTGTCATAGTATTTATTGAGTTTTGAGGATTTTGAAGAGATAAATTGGCAATCCAAAGAAGAGAAAAAGAATTTCTTTACCATAGAAAATATAGATAAAGCCCTAATGTTAGATTAACATACAATGCTTTTAGTGTATGAATATGCACAGCGTGAATATCCTGACACTTATTGATTTGCAATAAGAAACCAAGTGAATAGATCGTTAGTGGGAGTAGAAAGGCTTTAACTATCAGAGAAAATAGAGTATCATAGAGTTCAAAAAGCTCTGAATTCGTGTTTTTCATTCCAGTAAGGCTATTGACCCCAGCTTGGAGGACATATATCCTCAAAAGCAGGGTTATTTGAAAAGCTTTTAATCAGATATTCACTCTGCTGTACATATGGAAAACGATATAAATTTAAAGAGGTTGCCCCTTATAAATTTCCATGACCAAATAGAACTTCTAGGTCTTCCATGCTGATGCTTGTTTTTATTATGAATGTGAAATTTATGCCACCCAGACTATAGACCTTCCAGTCCTCCCCAAAATTACTTACTATCCTGTAGGGTAAGCAAAACACATTGTTAGAAATAAACTTACCCTCCCACAGAATTATTCATTCTATGCTAAAAGTAAGTGAGATAAGGGGCATGCAATATAGAGGAAGCATGAGACCAGTGGAATTAATGTGTTTTCACTCCTAGGTAATTGTCTCCACATACTCTTGCATACCTTATCAACCACTCTAAAGAAACTATCTATATCCATATAGTAGTAAATATGCATTTTAATTTTAACTTTAGTAAAAAAAAAAAAAAAAAAAAAACTAAACACATTTAAAGCTCTGCTCTCCTAAATGACAGATACATTACCATTGCTGAGACACATCAATGAAGACTTAGCATCACCCCGGTGAAAATAGCAGTGGGTTATTGAAGATCACACATTCTGAGACACATGGTAAGAAAAAAACAATGTAGTTGGACCAGTATTTCAAGAGAGAAATTTATTTGAAATCTTGGCATAACATTAAGTTTTTCCTAAAAATATGGGAATTTGTTTGTTTGTCTGTTTCTATACACAAGGACTGATGTCCCTATTGCTAAATAGAAATCTACCTCCCCCTGGCCAGGAGTAGCACCGAGTCCCAAGAAACTATAGAGTGTACAGGTCTAGTTTTCTGTTTTTAAAGAGACTGACTTTCTACCATGATCATTCTAAAAAATAAGAACTCAAATGTTATTTTGGCTAGAAAAATAGAAATGTTTTGAGAAAAACCAAAGCGTTCCTTGATTTCAAAACTTCTAACTTAATAGCAAATCTTCTATTCATCCATTTTTGTTCTATCTACCCTATAATAAGAGCTACTGATATAATATCAATGAGAGGTATTATTTTTTAATTATAAAATTAGATAAATTTACAACTTGCAGCTTTTAGTAACTCTGTCTTGAAAAATGGAGGAATAAAGAGTTTGTGAAATTCAAAGCTATCTTAGAGAAAATGATCTTAAAAATTGCATACAAATCATTAAAAATTAACCTTTATTAGTTCTAGCTAACTGCCCCCAAATGTCTTCACTCATATCATCTATTTATTTTTTTAACATTACTTTGAAATAGTGCTTGAAATCCTTTCAACTAAAGTTTAGTTGGTTTAATGACCTACTTTAAAAAACAAAAAACAAAAAACAAATGCAGATATCTCTCTTGAATCTTGTTAAAAGGCTTTTGGTCATTCATGCTTCAGTGTGAATTGGTTTAATTAGCATGTTTCCACCCTAATTGCTCTATTTAAACAGGAAGAGGAAAGAAAGGTAAGTTACTTGCCACACTTTGATGGGTAGGGTTCCTGAGACTTTTGGGGGCTCTGAAGTAGGAGAAAGGTAAAAAAAAAGAAAAAAAAAAAAAGCTGGTAAATGAGCCCAATAGAGAATCTATATATATTTTGAAATGTTAGCATTGGACAACTGTAATAAGAAAAGGAGAAAAAAGTCTTTTTTTTTTTTTCTGTGCTGTATGACCATCAACCATCAGAACTTTGAATTTAGACTTGTTCCAATAGTAATATAATTTAGCTACATTAATGATTAAGTAGGAATTTGTGCTGCAGTCTGGGAATCTAATTATTTATAAGGTTGTTTCTATGGAAAGGCACTTTTTTGAGTTCCCAAATACAAACTCTAAACCTTTTGAATGTGTTGTGTAACTTGGAAATTTGCTTTTATTGGTCATCCTTTTCTTTCCTAATTACCGATAATTGACTGGAACATGATTGCAGTGAGCAAACAGGATAATAACAGTATAATAATAATAATAAAACATTTGTCTGATAACTTCTGAAATTCTAACCTGAAGCCTGATTAATGACTTAATCAAGATAGCTAGTAAGAAATCTTTCATTCTGTCTTTCAATCCATCTTTATTGAGGACATATTATGAGCCAGAGAGTGTGCAAGGCTTTGTAGATACCCTGTTAAGATGTAGGTAGCTTGAAACCTGCCCTTGGAGAGATGGCACTCTTATGAAATTATATCCTGTTTCCCTGGAGAAGTCTATGTTAATATTTTGTCCTCGCCATCCCATAAACCACAAAAATGTACTAAAATTTCTATATTTCGTCAAAAACTAAACAATGTTTCAGTGAGCAACATAATAAAAACACAGCCTGATTTGGCAAAACCTTATTTTAATCAATAAGTCCCATTTTTTAAATTTGAAAATGTTACTGTCAAATCTATCCCAGATGCTAATATAGGTAGAGTTTTCATTCATTTATAATTAGGAATAATTTGAGCATAAGGCTGACATTTATTTTTACATTAGATGTAAATAAATGAGCACAATAAGGAATTAATATGATAACTATTTACAACAATCTTTAAAGGAGGCTCTATAAGCTATATTTGGCCACATTCTGAATTGCTGCATGCAAGAAGGAATGTAGGGAGGAAGGGAAGGAGGAAGGGAGGGAAAGAAGGAAAGTAGGAAACAGAAAGACTCAGCTAGATTGTACAGATATTAACCCAGGATGAGAGGTAGAGCAAGAGAAATTGAAGGTATTTTCAAGAAATCTGGATGACTGAAAATGTAAAGTCAAAAAACATAGTCTCAGACAATATGAACAATGCTTAACTTCCATCTGGTACTTCATAAAGTTTCAAAGGAAACTTATACATATATTTAATCCTTGCATGACAAAAATAATATATATGTAATCCTCACAATAATCAGTAGGACAATCAAAAACTAATGATGTAATGTATGGTGATTAACATAACATGATAAAAAAATAATCGGTAGGACAAATATTAATCACAATTTATAGGTATGGAAACTGAGGTTCATAACATACTGTGCATAGTAGTTATTTTAAATAAATCGTACTTCCTTTTAGGGAAAAAGTTATGCAATTGAGTGTTAAAACCCTTCACATCTTGATATTCTCTAGTGAGTGCACAACGAGCCTATGACTAATTTTCATGCCTAGGGAGTTTGGTGATTAATGAAGCCAACATACTGGCAATTCTTTGGAAGGTTTGAATTAAATGCACCTTCTCACACACTGCAGGAAGATTTGCCAAGAATATTGAGGGTGTAAGCCTGATTGTAGGAAACATTTTTATTTGCTTAATAAAACAGTTTTTAAATGACCTTAATAAACTTATTCTATTTATTGAAGCAGTCCCAGCAAGATTTCAACTTATAAGTATTTAGTTAGCTCTTAGCTCAAATTAATATTTATATTCAAAATCAATGACACTGTGTTAAAGTTAGTACTGGCCTCCCTCCAAATTCGTCCACATCCACAAGATTTTCTGTGTTTTGTGCTTAGGAGTACTGCTCCAATGATAATGTTGCATATGGAGTACATCTATAATCATCTACTAATGGAACAGAGAAGATTTGTACTGCAAAATGGGTGATGATGCCAAACACCTATTTATTTGTTGTGAAATACTTCTGGTTCTCTGCTCAGACTTGGGATTGGCACGGTCGCCCACAGCCCGAGTGGCTCTCCATCTGACCATGTGTGAGTTCAAGAGTGCCCTTGAGGTTACCACTAATAAAGTCAATAACCCTCTTGGAGATAAGTGGGGGTACCTATAAGACCCTTACTCCAGATAACAGTGCCCTTTAACTTAAAATGAAAAATGTGTCCACTGTTATTTACACTTTTTTTTTTAAACCTATGTCTTTACAACTTAGCAGAGCCAAATGCTTTTGTCAAATGACTCCTTGTTAAAATAACATTATATAGTTTAGAAATGTCATTCTTATTTTATTCCCTGGAGAAACTGTATTCTAGTTAATGGTATTCCCTCTAGTAATAATTACAGGAATTCCAGTTCTTGACTAAAAACAGAAAGACCCACATTTTAGCAAGAAATGTGTGTCAAGACTGATAACATACATGAGGAGCCCCTGAGATTTGTATGAAATACATTTTTGAAGAGTTGTACGCTTTCTGCCAGTGTGAAGGCTCCTAAGGCAGGCCTTATTTCAGTCCTGACCTTCAGCATTTTCAGTATGTGCTTTCCAATTCACTATCAAAACATATATACCTGTGTGTTCTGGGTCATGCACTGTTTCCTTTAGGTATTGGTAAACTTGAAGATACAGCTAAATTTCACTGCTTTTGTATCCTTTGCCTCAACTAGCACAAAATATAATACATAGTAGGCACTCAATATGTACTTCCTGCTAGATTTCTGGCAATCTATACTCTATAACTCTCAACATTTCCAGACTTATTTTATTCTTCCTTTATGTTATGCTTCGACCTGGGGCAAGATGGGCTTATTGATGTCCACTGAGAGAGACAGAGAGAGAGAGAGAGAAGAAAAAGTATCAATCTTTGATTTTTGGCTAAAAATACTACCCCCGACCTTTAAGAATCCTCCCATAGAAATAAGCCACTGAGAAAGAGTTTTTTCACACATGAACTCTAGTCAGATGTGGATGGACTTTCTCAACCATGTCCCCCTGTCAAATATATGACATGTTCCTGTTAGGTCACTAAAGGTCTTTGGGTCCAATAAGAATTATTAAAACAGCAAATATTAAATGCCAAAGACCTACCATACACATACTCTATCTCCAGAGTACCCCCTCCCCCCCAGCTTTGCCAGTGTTCCAGTCTGAACATCTTTTCCTCTATGTCTGTATTTATTCAAGGTCCTGCCTCTCCTGTTAAGTTTCACTTAAAATATGCCTTAGCTGGTCATTTCAAGCCAGAGTGGTCATTCCTTCTTCCGAAAACTTTCAGTATTGATGTTTGCGAACATTCATTAGGAACTTATTTATGGATCGCTGATATTTTTAGTTACTTTTCCCCTTATGGTTGGCCTCTTTAGATGTTTTAAAATTCCCCCAGCCAGGTGTTTGAGGGAATGGAAGGGTGAATAGGCTGGGCACAAAGGATTTTTCAGGCAGCGAGAATACTCTGTATAATACCACAATGGGTAATAAAATCCATATACATTTGTTAATCTCATAGCATGTACAGCACCAAGAATGAGCCCAAAAGTAAATATGAACTCTAGGTGATAGAAAAAAAACCTAAAGGAGAGGGATCATGTCTTACATATTTTTATATGCACAGTTATTGAAACAGAACTTGGAATGTAGTAGATAATTGATAGACATTTGTTAATGATAACACTGATCTGCTGAGAAAGGTGTCTTAAATGTAAAGAAGTGGAATCAGGGATGGAAACTGAAAAAAAAAAAAAAACAGAATGATATTAAGAAATGATATTAAAATAGGGGCACCTGGGTGGCTCAGTTGGTTAAGCGACTGCCTTCGGCTCAGGTCATGATCCTGGAGTACCAGGATCGAGTCCCGCATCAGGCTCCCTGCTCAGCAGGGAGTCTGCTTCTCCCTCTCCCGCTCCCCCCTCTTGTGCTCTCTCTCTCTCAAATAAATAAATAAAATCTTTATTAAAAAAAAAAAGAAATGATATTAAAATAAATATCACTCAAATGGACGCGCTTTTTAGATTAAAAGTACATTTGCAAATACTATCTCATTTGTTATATACGTTTATAATTTCTGAATAATGAATTGCTTTAGATGCAGAAGTACTCTCCAAAACCTGACCTGACATGCTATCTGTGTTAATCTATCCATTTCAGCACCATAGATTTAAAAGCCAGGATTAGGTTTGACAAGTTTACCCAACAGACACTGTGTGCCTGCTAACTTTCTATAATGAGCACAAAATCTAAAACAGAGAATGCTGGCTTCACCTAAGAACAAAGGAGCAACAGTGCCGCCCCACTTCTTTTTCTTCCTACAATTACGTTCCATAAATGAAATCCGATACTACTTTGAGCAAAAGTAGGGCAAGAGCAGAGCTATTACTTTAGAACAGACTCATTTTCAAGCAGAAATCAAAATTGGAATGTTGGCTAATGCCGGTAGTAGCAGAGTTTTGGCTACCAAACAATCAGTTTACGGACTTATTAACAGTTCATAAAATGTATGGCATTCTTCTGGTTCTTGTCACTGGTGAACATATGCTCTGAATTTGCAACAGATTGACGCGCCATTCCATAAATATAAAAAAGAATTGTGAGCATCACAATGGAAATATCTCAAACCACAGTATAAATATGATTCATATTCTAAGATCAGGAGATCTTTTCAGACATCGTCAATGATGGATAAGCACTGGCAACCCAAGCAGAGGGGGTTTTGAGAGGGGATTTTCAAAGGGGATTTTTGAGGTCTTCCAAATGGTGAAATTTGTAACTTCTGAATTTCACAGGGACATGATAAACCCCATCCTGTTTCAAATTTATGATTCTTCTCCACCAGAGTTTCAAATAGGCTACTGGCGCCAAGACTTTTTATGCGTGGGTAAAGGGGTCCCTCCTAATGTCAAACTCAAACAGTAATGTCATTATGAACATGTTTCTAATCCTGAATGAGCTAACAGTTGTAGAACTATAAAATTACTGCTGTCTTTTTGCTCCAAAAACACTGGTGCTTAGGGGCGCCTGGGTGGCTCAGTTGGTTGGGCGACTGCCTTGGGCTCAGGTCATGATCCTGGAGTCCCCGGATCGAGTCCCGCATCGGGCTCCCTGCTCGGCGGGGAGTCTGCTTCTCCCTCTGGCCCTCCCCCCTGTCATGTGCTCTCTCTCATTCTCTCTCTCTCAAATAAATAAATAAAATCTTTACCAAAAAAACCCCAAAACACTGGTGCTTAATATGTTTTGTTGTACACACGTGTGTGACCATCTTCCTGGTTCCTACTCAGTGTTAGTGATCCTGTCTTCTTTGGTGTTCTTCCCACCTACTTAATTCTAGCATAATGTCTAGCACAAAACTGAACATCAGTGAGAATTTTGTAAGTGACTGAAAGCATTTCAAATATATTATGTCATTGGAGAGAGTATGGTAAATACATCTGCAGAAATACATATAAATCCTGTATTACTAATTATCATGCATGAATTCATTTTCTTAAAATGAATTTTACCTTTCAACCACACTAACATTATAGGTTCTAAGTTTCTTACTGTTCAAATTAATGCTTTATTTGTCCTTAGATTATTTGTTTTATTTGTCCTTAGATTATCACTTTCAGCTCTTGGAATGACCTTTATATCCCATATTATGGGATTTGACAAATTAAATCTAAATTTATTAATGTAATTAGTATAGGCATTAATTTACACATCAAATAAAATGTTTCTTTCTTTGAACATTTGATCCTAACACTTATATAGTTCCAAAATCCAAATCTTAAGGACTCTGGCTCTATTTAAAGATGTGAATTAGGGGTACCTGGCTGGCTCAGTTGGCTAAGCATCTGGGATCGAGTCCCGCATCGGTCTCCCTACTCAGCGGGGAGCCTGCTTCTCCCTCTCCCTCTGCTGCTCCCCCTGCTTGTGTGTGTGCTCTCTCTCTCTTTCTCTGCCAAATAAATAAATAAAATCTTTAAAAAAAATGTGAATTATATTGATAATGCATTATTTTGTATTAAAATATTTGTCATATTCTGGATCATCTATTTTATAATCACAAATAATTATTTGAAATTCCAAAACTGATGCTTTATTAAGGTAGCTGAAAATATTCAAAAGTCCATTAATACTAGAATAATAAGATAGACATGATTCTACTTACAACATTATGTTGAAAGGGGACATCTTTAATTTCTAAGAAGACCTAACACAAATATAAGACTTCATTTCAGCTTTGAAGTTTCTAGTCTTGTCTAAACACTGGCAAAGGACTTCAATTTGGATTTTAATCTTCAGTGCTATCTTTTTGTCTCGGTCTCTAAATCCAACCCATAGATAATTATTAATTTAGTTGCAGTTTATGTTACCTTTTAATGTTTTTCTTTTTGATCTGGCACACCCATGAAAGCCAAAGAAATAGTACAATAATATTTACTTAGTACATGTCCAGAATAAATATTAAAGGAGGAGGGAGGGGCGCCTGGCTGGCTCAGTTGATGGAGCATGTAACTCTTGATCTAGGGGTTGTGAGTTCAAGCCCCATGTTGGGCATAGAGCTTACTTTAAGAAAAAAAAAAAAAAAGGAGGAGGGAAATATCTACTCAAACATTCATGTTTGGGGCGCCTGGGTGGCTCAGTCGTTAAGCGTCTGCCTTCAGCTCAGGTCATGATCCCAAGGTCCTGAGATCGAGCCCCTCATCTGGCTCCCTACTCGGCGGGAAGCCTGCTTCTCCCTCTCCCACTCCCTCTGCTTGTGCTCCCTCTCTTGCTGTGTCTCTCTTTGTCAAATAAATAAATAAAATCTTTTTTGAAAAAACAAAAACATTCAGGTTTAATGACAAGATCAAAGCATTCTGACAAATGCCTGTATGTCCAGGCATTTGCGATTAAGGTAGATGAATGGAAATATCCCCTAAGAATCTTGTATTGTGTAACCATGAATTAAAATAGAGGGAGAAAGCAACCTCACTCTTGAGTATATTGACTATATTATTCTCTACTTTTCATCTCCACGAGAGAGTGTCTAATATTTTTCTCTATGAACCTGTGAATATGGTAGATGCTGAATAAATGTTCTTTGTTCTGTAGCACCTCTATAGTTCCTTACCTGGCTTAGAAGCAATATCCTCTATGAACTAAGAATCAGTACATTACTTCTACAGTTCCAGGAACACGTCAATCCTATGATAATTACTGTCTCTACAGCTGGGGGTACATGGGAGCAAGAGATGTCCATATCAAGGAGTAATACAGAGGGGCAACAAAATAAGAAATTTCTTTCAGGGGAACACTTTAATGATGTTACCTAACTCACAGTGCTGTGAGAATAGATGAGATAGTACTTATTAAATAGTTACAAAAGTATGTTGCAAATACTAAATGCTCAACAACAACAACAGAACAATTATTATTACCATCAGTCTTTGCTCTTTTTCAAGCCACTTCTCCACCCAGTTAGACTAACTTCAGAGCAGGCATTCTAGAGATGGGGATTCTTGAATCAGATCTAGAGGATCTTTCCTGGGAACATTGTGAAATGTGTCTTTTCTCTCTCAGCCAAGAATTTATCTAATTGGCTGATCCGTTAGCCATTCATTATGAACTTGGCAGCCCCAGAATATACAGCCACACGCTTAAAATCGTGTTTTCATAGAAATACACGTTCACTTCTTTAGTTGTGTTTCAGCTGATAAACCAGCTTTTAAAAATCTTTGTAAAGTTTAAATTCTTATCTGAGTCAAAGATAATTACTTTGAATATGTATATTCCTATGTAATAAACTCTGGACACTTCAAAAGTGTGCCTCAATAACAGGATTATATTATTGTCATGTTAAACTTTTTAGAAACCTTGGGACTTAATGGCTATTGACATTAATAAAATCTTCATAGCTCTTTGGGTTGGCTTCTTAAATATCAGAACAAGCTTTGTGGCTTGTAATTCAGCCAATGGTATAAAATAAAGAAAAAAGGATATAAAGAAAATCTGTAGGCAACAATGGTTTCAGCTTTTAGTTCTTTGTTCCTTGCTGGCATCTAGTTGAGTAATAGTTCAGGATTTAAAGTAGGAGAGACTGTAATTGAAGGTATACTTACTTCCACATTTTACTCCCTCTGAAAATAGGAACTCTGGTTAGGTCAATCATTAGCCTGGAGCTATACAATGTCTATGGTATTTCTAACTTATCCAGGGAACCAATCTAAACCAAATGTCTGAATTCAGTTGAAAACTGCTTATCATCAAAGTTCTCATTGATTCTTTTGGGACCAGACTGATTACTGAGAGAATGGTGGCAAAAGTCGGAAGAAAGCCCCATTTATAGACTCTTTGCCTTTAAGTAAAATGTTTTGGTACTGGTATTTGTTTCTTCAGATATTTTGCAGATGATTACCTAATGTAACATCATGGTGATGACAGAAACTTTGCTTTTTGTAGATTCTACCTACTTTAGCAGCTTTTCCAGCCCTCTTATTCTGCAATCCTCATCTTGTACATTTTAGGGGCAACATTTCCCCCAAATATCATGCCTTTTGGATAGGCTTTTCCCATTAACTGCAAATTCCCTCCCACTGCCCATATCTTGTCAAACCTCTCTCCATTCAAATGGCATCCCTACTGGGACGCACTTTCTAACTGCCCTTCTTTGGTGTCTGACACTGCATTTTAAGTATTTGACGACAGAATTTGCTCCTAACCTCTCCAGGAGCTTCTTGAAGACAGAGCCCATGTCTTCTTTACATTTGTAGTGACAGCACCAACCATGGATTCTGGAACAGATTTGACACGCCCTATTATCCTGTTAAGTGAGAGTAGTGTCCTATTTGTTGGGCATACATTCCTTATATTTGTTAGATGATATATTTTATAAGTAAAATGGGTTTATGTTGGGGCACCTGGGCCCCAGTCAGTTGAGCGTCTGCCTCTTACTTTCGACTCAGGTCATGATCTCAGGATCCTGGGACGGAGCCACACGTCGGGCTCCCGGCTCAGCGAGGAGTCTGCTTGTCTCCCTCTCCTTCTGTTCCTCCCTTCACTCATGCTCTCTATCTCTCAAATGGATAAATAAATATTTAAAAAAAGCTTTAAAAAATGGGTTTATACTGTAAAGGCAGGTATCACTCAGTACTGATTAATTTTATTTGTTTTTCAATGGATTTTATATTTTGACAACGTTGATAAGCTAGGTGGAAAAGAAAAGAGCTTTGTTGAAGGCATTTATATGTATATGTATCCTCTATGAAGGCTAATAAAAAGTGTGCTTTATAAGGTTAAGGAAACAAAATAAGAATGACATAAATGACAGCAGAAAGCTGAAAGGAGGCTGGACTAGCAACTAATGGATTAGCTGTCTGATGTTGTTGATTCTATCATGATAGTAGATTATTTATGGTTTGTGTATATGATTCTGAGGAAATTTGACCAAGAATGTGAATGTGCTTTCCATAGCTGTCATACCCTCAGATTCTTAAAGAAGATTATACCATAAAAAAGGACAGAATCATTTCTCTTCTAATTGGAACCTTCTTTACACAAAACTTGAATATCTACCAAATATTCTGTCTCTTTGGCCTTCAAAGAACTCAGTGGTTTCTCAAATTTTTATCTTTTAATGAGTCAATTATTAGACTCGATGCTTTTCTTGAAAACTATAACCTTCTACTATATATTATGTAAGAAAATCAGAATAGCTTTACTTGGATTGTAAATATATTTTCTTGTGAAATTTTCACTATTAGTTAATCTTTAACCACATAAAAGGTGAGAATAGTCACTTCCGTAGTCACCCAAACATGAGCAATCTGAGAAGGTTGTTAACAGTTACAACCAAAGATTAGCCAGGAATATTTCTAGACACTAAAGTTATAGTAATTAATAAAACAGACAAAATCTCTATTCATGATCTCTAAGGATATGAATCATAAGGAAGCTTATTCTGGAAATAATGATAGCAGAATAACTTAACCTATGCCATAAAAATTTGCTCATGGTTTCTGAAAAGTGCTTGTTACATCTCAGGCACCATATCACATTGCAGTTTCTTTTTTTAAAGATTTTATTTATTTATTTGAGAGAGAGAGAGATTGAGAGCATGAGAAGGGGAGGGTCAGAGGAAGAAGCAGACTCCCCACTGAGCAGGGAGCCCAATGCGGGACTCAATCCCAGGACTCCAGGATCATGACCTGAGCCGAAGGCAGTTGCTTAACCAACTAAGCCACCCAGGCGCCCTCACATTGCAATTTCAACAGTGGTTATAGATGGGTCCAGCAGTGTAAGTTTAAAAGGAAAAAAGATCATCAAAAAAAGATGGCTACCACCCTACCTAAAGATAAACTAGGAAGGCTAATTTACATAATCAGTCATTCTGGCCCCTCACTTAACTATATAAGGAAGCTCTTCTTAGATACAAAGGAGGGGTGGATACTACTTAGATACTACAAAGGAGATTATGAGAATTAAGGTGTGATTAAAAATGGGATTGTTCAGATGTTTTCCCTTTTTGACAAAAACAACTCACCATGAGGTATGGCTTATAGGAAAACAATCTTAAGGAAAAAAAGTTCAGATGTCCTGTGGATAGGACATGATTGCTGGACACAATAGCCTGTTCTGTTATGATGGTCAAGGATTCACTATACCTTTAAAATTCGAGTATTGTCCAATCAAGACTATGTATGGAATTGATAGAAATACAGAAATCAAAGAGAGACACCAGTGACTTACACACTGGCCAAATGATGATGGAAAATGAATAGCAGAATATGTGTGCATGTGTGTGTGTGTGTGTATGTATGTATGGGTTCAAGAAAGCTGTGTAATTTTAAAATCTCCCTGAAAAGTTCTGATGTGAATTCAAGTTTGAGGGGAACTAAAGGAAAGTAGGAGAAATGTGACAGTATGTAAGACTTTTAAAGTTATTTTAGAAAAATACCTGTGAAAGTGTCAACAAGAGGAAATCAGGAAGAAAAAAATCACACAATGTGATGGAGGAAAAAAAGAAACGAAGAGGGGCACCTGGGTGGCTCAGTTGGTTAAGTGTCTGACTCTTGATTCCAGCTCAGGTCATGACCTCAGGGTCGTGAGATGGAGCCCGGAGCCAGGCTCCATGCTCAGCGGGGAGTCTACTTGAGATTCTCTCTCTTCCTCTGCCCCCCCCCACTTCTCTAAAATTAATAAATAAATCTTAAAGAATAGAAATGGAGGAAGTGATTTAGATTAAAATAATCCCAATTTGCTACTTACTGACTGTAATCAAGTTCATGTCTAATGATTTCTCTGAATCTGAGTTTTAGTTTTCTTTTTGTAAATTGTACACAAGTCTCTTGATTTCTCCGAATATTAGTGTTTTATTATGTTTTTTGTTGTGGTGGTGGTGGGGTTTTTTGTTTTGTTTTGGTTTGTTTTTAAGAATAACTATTTGATAGGACTAGTAAACTTATTCCATGATGATGTCTAAGAATGTACCTTATAGGGGCGCCTGGGTGGCTCAGTTGTTAAGCGTCTGCCTTCAGCTCAGGTCATGATCCCAGAGTCCTGGGATCGAGCCCTGCATCGGGCTCCCTGCTCCGCGGGAAACCTGCTTCTCCCTCTCCCACTCCTCCTGCTTGTGTTCCCTTTCTCGCTGTGTCTCTCTCTGTCAAATAAATAAATAAAATCTTTAAAAAAAAAAAGAATGTACCTTATAAATGATAATGCACTCTTAAAATATTTATTACCATTGCTCTATAGTAAGAAAAAAAATGAAATTTAGAGAAACTACTTTGGAGGTTTAAATCCTAGACATAAGAGAATAAAAAATAAAGGAAGTATAAAGTTTTAAAGTAAAATCATAAAACTGATATAATGACAAATGCATACATAATAAAAATATTAAAGGAAATTATAAAAATCAAAAGGGAGATAATAAATATAAAAGAAGTGTAGTTAATAATTATTGTAAGGTCTTCATTACTTAAGAAAAAGATCAAAAGTTAATATAGCTTGCTTAGGAACAATGAGGAAAATATATGGAGATTAAGTGGAAGGTCAAAGGGAATTTGTACCTTAATCTATTGAAACTTTAAAGCAATAGTCTCCAAGCAAGGTAATAAGAATTAATTCAAGATCCAAAAATAGAAACCATACTTTCTTTAGTCAACATGTATGGCTTTTATGAGGCGACAGAGTTTACAGTTAGTGGCTAGAAGAGCCATGTTGATGAAAGTGGGGATAGTTTTCTTTCAGTTGATACAGTAGCCTGCTCTTATCTGCAGGGAATACATTCCAAGACCCGCCGTGGATGCCTGAAACCATGGATAGTACCAAACCCTATACGTACTGTTTTTTTCCTATACATACATATCTATGATAAAGTTTAATTTATCAATTAGGCATAGTAGGAGATTAACAACAATAACTAATAATAAATAGAACAATTATGACAACATATTATAATAAGAGTTATGTGAATGTGGCCTCTCTCTCTCTCTTAAAATATCTTATTGTACTGTACTCACCCTTCTTGTGATGATGTGAAGTGATAAAATGCTTATGTAATGAGATGAAATGAGGTGAATGACATAAGTATTGTGACTTAGCGTTAAGCTACTACTGACCTTTTGACAATGTCAGAAGGAGGATCATCTACTTCCAGACCACAATTGACCTTGGGTAACAAACTGTAGAAAGTGAAGGGCAGATGAGAGGGACTACTGTCCTTGAAAAGCTGGGATGAGGAAATCTACTCCGATTCAAATTCTTTGCTAAAATATGTGATTTTTATAACTGTTAATATTTTATATAACCAAGCTATCACACATGAATTTATTAATTCAGGTGATAATTATGAATTCATTAAAAAATCAATACATGACCATGCTTATTTTACTTTCATTATATACTTTTCTTTTTTTCCCACCAGATTTTCAATTATATGAAATGTTAAAATTATGACCATCTATCTTCATATCATCCATCATTCCAACTACATTTCTCAGAGACTGAGCCTCAGTCCAATTTTGATAGGTCTCTTTTCTGTCCATATTCTCTGCATTTACTTACACACATAGAAACACAACTTATTTTATTAAACAAATAGGGATTTTACTAAAGATAATATTCTGAAAGTTGCTTTTTTAAAAAAGTCTTCAAAATATTTTCATGCTAGCATATATAAATATGTTACAGTTTTTAAGTAGCTGCGGCATATTTCATATTATGGATATATCATAACTTACCAATTTCTGTACCTCTGGATTTTAAGTTGGGTCTAATTTTCTTTATTGCAAAAAAGTCCTGCAGCATTTTGTATGTACATCTTTAAGCATGTATGTGAGATACATTTCTATAATTCCTAAAAGGGAAATCACTGGGTCTAAGTAAATACATTTTTTTAAACAATTTTAGTCAGTTCTAAAGTTACTCTCCAAAAAGGCTTCACTAATTTAGATTTGAATGTTAATTTTTTAGTAGCTAAGAAATTATGCAAAACATTATTATTTTAAATGGATTTGAACATTGCATTATTTAATCCAGTCTGATATATATTATTATCAGAATATATGTTTGATGCTAAAATTACAGATGTTTAAAATTTCCTTTCATAGTTTGTTTTTTCCCATCTAGAAACTATCAGGAAAATTAAATTCAAGTTCCCGGTGCTTCAAGCACACTGTATCAAAATTATTAGCATCATTGTGTTTTAAGAATATAACTCTATGATTTTTTTTCCAAAAATAAAAATAGTGGGAAAGTTTGGCTTGCTGAATGTGTAATCTAGAACAAACCCCAAATCCAAATTAAATTAAACATAGTTTTTGCACAATTGGTGTTACAAAATAATCAGTTGAGACCATAAATATAAGAAAGAGGGAGAGCAATATCTTTTCATTTGAGAACAGTATCCATATATAGAAACTGATTTTCTTTCTGAGAGAAATCATTTATAGCATCCCCATATGATTATTCTCATTGCTACATGTATGTATGTAACTGATGTATATTCTGAAGGAATTACAGATAAAAGTGGTAAAATGTACATAGTCGTTGACTAATTAGGTCATAACCTAATTGTTAGATGAAGTGAGGGAGATATATGTCAATTCTAATTCCAAATTTATTTCCTTTGCAATTGGGAGAATGATAATTCTATTGATTGAGCCACATAAAAAAAGGACACATTTGATTATAACTTTACCCACTTTGTACCTAATAAGATGGTGAGTCATATATGCAGAAAAGACAGAGGGTGTCTAGAAAAAAGTTGTTAGCAGTTATTACCAAAGATGAGCTAACATCTCTAGGTACTGAAGTTATAGTAATTAATAAAACAGACAAACCCTCTGCCCATGATTTCAAAGGACATAAAGCATAGGGAAGCCTACTCTGGAAACTAATGACAAAAGAATAGGCTAAACAACATAAACCATAGAAAGTTGCTCATCATTTATGAAAAGCACTTGTTCCTTTTATTTTTAGGTCTCTCCTATCTAGGCTAGAGGTATAGAATTGGAAAAATCTGTTGAGACATGAATCTTAGAGCCTTGCTTCAGGTTTGCTTAAAATCATCCAGAACGAAAGCACAATAAAAACTAAACAGAAAATTTAAAGGCCTTAAATGGGGAAACTCTACAAAATTTGAGATTTTTTTTCTCATTTTGTTCACTACTTTATCACTAGCACCTGAAATTATGTATGAAATGAAGTAACGGCTCAATAAATATTTGCTGAGTAGATATATAAACTATTGTTCACTTACTATTTTCCTACTCTGTTGATGTTAACCATTGAAAAATGAGAATAAATGCATTATAATAAAATCAGCAGCATGAAGGGGGGAAATCAGAGGGGGAGATGAACCATGAGAGACTATGGACCCTGAGAAACAAACTGAGGGCTCTAGAGGGGAGGCAGGTGGGGGGATAGTTAGCCTGGTGATGGGTATTAAGGAGGACACATACTGAATGGAGCACTGCGGGTTATACGCAAACAATGAATCATGGAACATTACATCAAAAACTAGTGATGTAATGTATGGTGATTAGCATAACATAATAAAAAAATAGCAGTAGGGACACTGAAGCATATTTCTGTGTGCTCAGTTTCCTCATCTGTCCAATAAGAATAAATTAAGACTTCAAAACATAGAATTAAGCAATATAACCTGTTTAAAGGATTTATCACAGTAACTGATTCATAATAAACACTATAATGGTTACTATTGTTATTACCATTAATGTTAAATTCAGAGTTTGTGATTACTTGTCCTCACTCTACCAGTAATTCACTAAAATACTGAGAAAATTCATTGAGGATCTGAGTTGATTTTTTTCTTTGAGTAAATCACTGTTAACCAAACTCACTTATTTAAAAGTTAAGGTAAATTTTTTAACGATGACTCAAACCCAATTTTTAAACAATTAAAAAAATAAAAATTCAAATCCAATGTTGTTTGTATTCCTGGTAATTTTAATTTATTCACTGCATAAGAATTATAGTTAAAATACAGAGTTATTTTGTAAACAGTGTTTAAGTGCAGTGTGATGGTAGTGACATTTGGCCACAGCTGGTATTCACAAATTTGTATGTTGTTTAGTTAGAGAACCCCAAAGGATAAAATCACTTTTGAAAGGGTTATTCCCAAATTATACATCTTTACCAAAGAATTACTAATGAAAAAAATCACTTGTATAACTAAGTCAGATCTTGGCTTACAGATATATTCAGCTTTTTTTTTTTTTTTAAAGATTTTATTTATTTATTTGACAGAGAGAGACACAGCGAGAGAGGGAACACAAGCAGGGGGAGTGGGAGAGGGAGAAGCAGGCCTCACGCCAAGCAGGGAGCCCGAAGCGGGGCTCGATCCCAGGACCCTGGGATCATGACCTGAGCCGAAGGCAGACGCTTAACGACTGAGCCACCCAGGCGCCCCGATATATTCAGCTTTTAAGTTTAATTGGTATAAATTCAGAATTTTATTAATTGAATTAAAATGACTGTTTATGCAAGCATAATCAGAAAGCTGACCCAAAGGATCAGTTATTAAGTTTAATTTTATGTCATTTTCACTGAACTTGATTGATTTCAGAAACAGGAGAGGGAGAGTTTGACCATTCAAAAGTCATAGTAGTTGTTTGATTTCAATAAAATTGAAATACACATATAGGAATGACTTTAAACCCACATGCTGAATCTCCTTGTCCTCACTCTCCCTACCTACCACCAGTCCATACCACCAACATCTTTAGCCTGGACTATTGCAATAGTTCTGTAACCGCTTTCTGCTTCTCTTGAAGGATGAATAGTCAGAGCAATCTTGTAAAAAACTCAAATCATAAGGGGCGCCTGGGTGGCTCAGTTGGTTAAGCGACTGCCTTCGGCTCAGGTCATGATCCTGGAGTCCCGGGATCGAGTCCCGCATCGGGCTCCCTGCTCGGCGGGAAGTCTGCTTCTCCCTCTGACCCTCCCCCGCTCATGCTCTCTCTCTCTCATTCTCTCTGTCTCAAAAAAAAAAAAAA
>NW_023270431.1:3702933-3802788 GCF_011800145.1 Mirounga leonina
CAAAAAAAAAAAAAAAAAACTTAAAAAAAACAAAACAAAACTCAAATCATAATTCTCCTACTGAAAACTCTCCAAAGACATCTGTTCTTATAATGTAACACTTTTCATAGTAAACCACAATTCTCCACGTGAGCAGGCCGTATCTTGCCCCTCCAATCTTATTTCCCATCAGACTCCACCATCTTACCGGCTCCTTCTTGGCCCTTTGTCTTCTTCCTTACATACACCAAACTTGTTCCAGTCTGAGGACATTTCCACTTGCCCTGTTTTCTTCCTGAGAGGTCCTTCCTCAGACTGTCCCATGGCTGGTTCTTGTATCTCACAGAGGCAGCCCTTGAGCTACTAACTTGAACACCACTGAAACCTATACCCCTCTCTACCTTTCATCCTGCATTATACTTCATCAAACCTATTGCACTTAAAATTTTCTGTCTTTAAAGATTTTATTTATTTATTTGACAGAGAGAGAGATAGCGAGAGCAGGAACACAAGCAGGGGGAATGTGAGAGGGAGAAGCAGGCTTCCCGCGGAGCAGGGAGCCCGATGTGGGGCTCGATCCCAGGACCCTGGGATCATGACCTGAGCTGAAGGAAGACGCTTAACGACTGAGCCACCCAGGCACACCAAATTTTCTGTCTTTAGCTATTTACATACAGAAGGCCCTATGAATGTAAGAATATTGTGTACTTGCTTCACTATTAGGTCTTTAGTGCCTAGCCAAGAGCCTTGCCCATAATAGGCCCTCAGTAAATATTTGTCAAATGAATGAATGGCTATCTGTACATACAAATCAATATAGGTATACATAGTAGTAGCATCAAAATGACTTGTTCCCTGTGTTGGTATCTTCTTGTTTACTTCTCAAGATCCATCTCTACCCTTCACCCTGTTTGATGCCCTGGGAGACTGATCCATTTGGACAACATCAACAGCTTGGCTTCTACTTGAGTTTGGCCAATGGTAGGCACTTGCAAGTGATTGTAAAGCAGGGAGAGCATGAACTTGGGAATTTTTGCCAGACTCCTTTTTAGACTTAATGACCCAAATTGGCTGCATCTCTTTAGCCCTCTACAAAAGGCTACAGTCCTGTCAGAGGGACATCTCCATATAGCTATCCTTCTTAGGACTAGGGGTGGTAATAGCTCCTTCTTGTGACTAGCCCCAGGGCAATTGTCTTTAAGCCTTACATAAACTTTTGTAAATAATCCCTTTTAAACTCTCCTCAAAATATCAGTGAGAATGTGCCATCTGTTTCCGGCTAGGTCCCTTATTTTGAAAATTCATTCAAAAGATTTTTCACCCAGATTTTAAAAAATAATGAATTGATTTATCATTTGGTGGCATGCTGTTTAAAAAAAAAAGGGAGATATGAGCACTCATTTAAAGCAATTTTTATATAATTTCTTATAATTTTTTATAAATTTCTTATAATTTCTTTGAACTGTATTCTCCTTCTCTAAGAACAAATATATATAAATACACACACACATATAGATACATATATATATATGAGGGATATATGAACATATAAAATGTTTAGTTCATAATATATTTGTGTCCATTTTAATATAAATATAATAAATAAATAAATTTGATACTCTAGGAGTATGCACATTTTATGCTGTGGTTTTCTGTATCCCTGGGTCTACCAGTGTATATCTTAGAATTACTCATGGTCCATGTTAAGATGTATGACTTCAGAGCAAAGAAATACCAAACAATGGAGATTTCCAAGGTTGTCTTTGGGATCTTACCTCTTTTGTTGGCCTTCCATTTCAAGGTGTCATGAAACTTCAGTATGAACTCGGGGAAGTTCATGTTAACAAACAACAAATGTAACATGATCCTATGACACTATCCAACAAATTTGAATAACATATGTGAATTTAGTCTCCTGGAAACAGTATGTATGCTTTGTTGGAAATTGAAGAGTTACCTGATAATAGGAATTTCAGTTATATGGATGGATTAGAAAGACAAGATGACCATTAGGTGAGAAGCTTTTACTGTCAAAATTGGTCTTATGGAAACTTATAAATCAATGATTATGAAATTTGGCTGATTATCAGAATTTCATGATAAAATTTTTAAAATACAGGTTCTCAGGCCCAAGCCCAGAAATACTGAATTCAAATACCTACGAGTTGGCCTGGTAATCTTTATTTCAATTAACTCAAGTTCTCCTGATGATCAGCCGCCGTGAGTACTTTCTATGGCATCTTCCTAAATCCAGTTCAGCTCTATTTTCCCTTTGCATGGCAGATTTTTATTAACTCCACTTTTGCATTTGCAGATTTCTGTGTCTAATACCTTTTCACTATCTGATTTCAGTTTCTTTAACAGCACCACTTTTTTTTTAGAAGAAATGTTTCTATTTTAATCTCAGATGTTAAAGTAAGAATTAGAAAATACAGTTGACTGGAGATACAGTCATTTAAGAAAAAGAAATAGAAATTTCTATAAAAATCCTTTTATCTTTAAGCATTAGCCAATATTAGTGTCATAATACAATTTGCAATCACTAGGCATCACATCACTAATCTAATAAGAATTGAAATATTTTTAAAGGAAAGTAGAAAAATAATGATAAAATAAATTAGATTATAGGTACACCTTAATTTATCAGATAGATGTGTTTCTGAAAGATTGGCAGTCAAGGTAATTTCTATTAACTGAATTATATTTTCCCATTGACTTGGGCTTATAATTACAAAGGCATGACTCTTAGAGTGGGATGCAAAGAAGAATGTGGTCTAGAAAGCAAATATAACTTTGATGTAAAGTTATTTTACAAATCATGTATTTAAATATAAATTATATTGTTTAAAATAATAATACAGTTGACCATAGAACAACAAGTTTGAGCTTCATGGGTGCACTCATATGCATATTTTTTCAATAAATATTGTATAGTACTTAAATGCATCAAGAAATAGTGCACATCAATCCCCATGTATTTAAGAGTCTAGACATAAGTGAAAGATGTGAAACCTGTAGGGAGAAACAGACTAGATAAAGCATATTGATGCTTCCTTTCTTTTGGGGTAAGGTAGTATCTCTGTGTCCTTAGTAAATATAACCTATTTTAAGATCCTAAAGTTAAAACAAATTTTAATTAGCACAGATGCCTCAATTATTTTCTTGTCCTGTGATATGAAAGGCTATGGGGATTAAGGGAGTATAGTTAGGAACAGTGTCTCTAAAAGTGGAAAATTTTTATGCATTTCCACTAACCTAGAACATTCCATAATATAAGTTACTCAGATTTAGTATTTTGATAAACATTAGTTTCTCTATGGTTACCTTTTTCCAGTGACGTCTGCCCAAATACTTTCAGGATGATTACCGTTGTGTGAAATCTCATTTTCCTTATTTTTGAGCCTGCATCTGAGAGGGTATAAACATTTGGTCTGACAGACTCTAAAGCATTAAAAAGTTTTTTAAGGGCCGCTAAACTGGCCTTGTCTCTTATTCAAGATTCCCTACACAAACAGCTAATGGATTTCTTTTTCATTTGACATTCCTCTTTCCCAAGCAACTTAGGTAATTTGTCCACTGGAAGACCGGGGTGAAACTCTGATTAAGCTCACAATAGCAACGGGGAGGGGGAGGGATGGGAGGCTTCATTCTTTCCCCAGCTACAGCTGCACTTGACTAGGTAGTGGCCCAAGCTACTCACAAGGTGAACTGCACACAAGTGTGACTCCAAATGGGGCTACCCTGGGATACAGATCCCAGCAGTTTTCACACTCACTTTCTAAGGTGTGAAACCCCTGAGAACATGACATGGTGTTGTTGGAAGTTCTTACTGTCAGACTCTTCTATTTTTACTTAAACTGTGGAGACTCCAGCTCAGTAAAAATGCGAGGTGCTAGATCAGAAAAGACCTGGTTTTGTTAAGGGAGGAACAATCAGGGCAGCTGGAGACTGGGGGTGGTCAAAAGACCACCTAAGTTTTATTCTATTATCACACACAAGCAAAGGAGTTGTGGGCTGATACTGGCCATTAAAGACACAGAGAGAGAGAGCACGCTCACCTAAATGAATAAGCAGAAACTTATTCAACCTTTGTGTTCCTGCTTTCTTACTTTTGCTGAATAATGAATCTTTCACTCTATTAATTTTGTTTCTATTGTTAATTTTGTCACATTTATATGATCACAAATCATAGATTATTTAATCATAAATATCTAAGGAATTCTCATGAACTTCAGGTATTTGCTTTCTCAATTGTATCCTTCCTACACATTAAAAGTTCAACTTACAAAAAGTCTTCTAAAAAAGAAAATAATCATTTAAGAGAAAAAGGAAACATATTTCTAGCCAGCATTTCAGGAGAAATCTTGTCATTTCCCCCCAGTGCAGCTCATCATAAAAGCTCTAAGGAAATAGTGTTTAAAGTCAATTAACCAAGGAGGCCAAAATCAATTTAATAAGAGTTAGCTAATGTTTTACTAAAGCAAAATCTCTTTTCTTTAAACATGATTAATATCATTTAGGGGTTGTTATTAGTGCTGTCACTTCTAAAAATTGTGACCAGTTTGTAATGAAAAGGCCTTTGTGTACACATAAGGGATTTATAGGAAGCACAGAAATGTAACGCGGTATTAGTGATTATATCTTTTCCTTGCCTTTGATATTTTTAAGAGAACACTCCATTTTTATTCTGTCTTCTTGGAATGCCTCCTAAAAGGTCACTGAAGGATCAAGAAATACTTAACCTATAACTACCCACGATTAAAACAACTCTATGCAAATTATATTCTGGGATGACATTTAGCAGTGTTGATATTGGGTAGAGTTATAAAAATCAATGGATTTTAGAGTTAGAAGGGGCTAAACTTATAGGCCAGTAGTCTCCACATTTTTAACAGCTTATTTCTTTTAAGAACCCCTTATATATACAATGCTAAAAATGTACCTGCTAAGACTGAAGGGAGAGGCTATCTAAGCTGGGCCTAGATGGGTTTCTCCAGCATCACACCCCTATCCCCAGCCTATAGCCCACAGTTTGAAAACCAGACAATGATCCCTTACCTTAACATAACAGGAAACTAAAACCTTAACATAACAAGAAAGGAAAACCTGTTTAAATGACTTGTCACGTTAGCACAGCATATTCATACATTTGAAATGAAACTTGATCCATATCTGGTATTAATACTTGGTTTTATTGACTTATTTATTTTGCCTCTCACTATCCATGTCCTCATATGTAGTTTTCACCTACAGTTTTACACTTGATATTAATTTGCTTTGTCGGATCATGGTGCCACTGTGAATTAGACCCACACATAAACCTGCATCTCTTCTTTAAAAAAAGAACAAAAAACAAAAAAACTAAAAATGCTTTACTATTGCTTGTGAACAGTACACTTTCACTATCTTAATATGTATATAAGATTCTCAGCCACCAAAAATGACATCATATTCATTTATCTTTGTAAGTCCAGCTCCTGGTGATAGTAATGTTAATACCATTAACCGATACATTACCTTCATATGTGTTAGATCAAAGCATAGGAAATAGTCAATATTTGAACTTTTTAATCTACCAAGACATGTTCATATCGCTTAATCTAATACAACCTCTAATACTTACGATAGTCCTGCAATGCAATTGCTATCTTCATTCTCTAGGTGAAGGCTCTGAGGTTCCTAGACAAGAGTTTTGTCCAAGGCCGCACTGCCAGGAGTGTTAGGGCGGGGATCTGGCCATACATATCTCTCCAAATTTCATGTCTTTTCTCTTGCACCATGCTACCCTATACGCTCAGAACGTTTGAATGTAAAGAAAGCAAGTTTATTCAGAGTAACTTAGTTCTATAGGAGCATGGAAGTGGGAAACTATTAATCTCAGACAGAATATATTTCTTTATGAAGTGAGCTTCATTTATTAAAACAGTATTTACTAAGCTTTTGATCAGGTATCAGTAGCATAGATTGTCTGAGACTTTAAAGCTACTCTAAAGCCCATAGCTACATCTGCTGTCAATCTTATTTAATTTACTATACAGCTCATGTGCTCAATAATCTTACCTCATGTTATTATCAAACCAGGAGATCTTTATTTTGTCTAGAATTTTGAACTAAAATAAAAACACATTAGACCAAAAAACAACAAAAGAAGGCTATTAAAACATGAGAATGTTGCCTTGGAATTTGCACCTAATTCCAGAAACCGTTAGGTGGAAAAATAATCAGACTTTGTGTCTATGACCTTTCATCTTTTCAATTCAAAGGAAATGAGTTAAAAACAAGACAACCACAACAGAAAACCTTCTACTGTAAAAGGAAGATAAAGTAAATAAGTGGGGAAGTCACACTGATTTATGAAAAGATTTGACCCCATCAGAGATAACATCAAATAGCTATCAGAACCCAAGAAATTAAAGTGTATATGAAGTAGATTGGACATGGTTTTCTTGCACAATCATTCTAGAGTATTAGTTCAATAAAACTAGTTCTTTAACAGTTACTTAAGCTGAAACAAAATGAAAAAAAATTCACATTTTATTATATTTCATCCCATCCTTAGAAAAAGACTTTTAGGTCTCTTATGTAAATCATTTACTTAAAAAAAGACAAAATTGAAAATGAGACACATCAGGAAGAACCATAAACCCATGAAGATTCTAATATTATTTACTATATTATTGCATGATTTTATTTATTTCACTTTATTTTTTTTTTGTGGACATATGTCTGAAGATCCCAACTTTATTTTTAAATATATGCTGTGATTCACACAATTTTTAATAAATATTCAATAAATATTCAATTTTTTTGACTTGCGCTGTACCTGATAATCAAAAATACTATGGGCATAAGGCTGAATCTCCTCACTTTGTTTTGTTTTTTATTTATATTAATAAAATATTGAAAGCCTAGCCCAAGCCCTGTATATTGCCTTCATATAGAAAAGCTTCTGAACATAATGTATACAGTGAGGAAAGCTCTTATCAGTTCAGAGCAATATCTTAAATTTATTCTAATTCTAACATATATAAACTCAATATAGAGATTTTTAAAAAAATACACATTAATGGAACATAAGGATAATCTGGTGGCATCTCCAACTATTGTCATAGTTGATTCTGCCATTCTGGGTTACCAAGAAAAAGCAGCTCTCCTTCTCCATCTCTGAGCCAGGGGTATCCTTTCCCATGTTGGTGGTTGGCCAACAAGGTCATCCTTCCAAAAATAGAACGTCTTTCTTTCTTCTATCACTGATCTAACATAACAGTGGTTCCTACTAGAACCTCAAAGAGCTTAGGATAAATTTTAAGTGACTGCTCCCCAAAATAAGTATTACAAAGGAAGAAGAGTTCTCTGTGATTTAAAGATATTAGGAAATTCTTCATAAACAGAGAGGTCTTGAAGGGATTGGAAGAAAGAAGGTAAATAGAAATGGTAAGCAGGGGATTCCAGGAGGGAAAATGTTACATGGGAAGGAAACAGTGAGGAATGTCCAAACAAACAGACCCTCCATTTTGAGAATTTCATCACTTTAAATGATTTTTGAGTGATTCTTTCATCTGCAAGTATTTATAACTTTGCTAAGAGATTGTTTCAAATTTCTGTGGAAAATGTTGAAAAACTAATCTAAAGAGACTAGTTGGTTTCTATAAAGTGATGTTTCTGTATTGTCTCTCGAAGTTAAGATTTTGGATCCTAGATTCAGACAGATTTGGATTTGAACCACAGTTCTACCACTTCTAGCTGGTTGATTTAATAAAGGGAATTTACAGTAATGGCGATTTGGTAATAAGAATCCAAAGGATAATAATCAAGTTCATATATATAAAATGCTTAGCATAGCCAACATAAAGCACAATCATTGATTCTAGTCATTATCATTTTCAATATACTGTTAGAACTACTAAAAGATACTTTGATGTTTCAAAAGTAAGAAGAGGAAGAATTATAAATAAATAAAAATTGAATAGGTTCCAGGAGACATAATTGAGATGTTCACATTATACTAAAATTGAAAACACATCTTGATTTTTACAGTTAAATGTAAAAAGAAAACCACAAACTAAGCAGTAAAAACTGAGAACTGAGTAGTTTATTAAATATTTGGATGGGGAGAACTTTCTATATGTTAAAGCGTTATTGAAACAGACACTCTTATTCATGGCTAGTGAGAGTGTAATTTTTTTTCTGTTTTTCTCAGAAGCATCTTTGCAGTGCATATTAAAAACCTTAGAAAGTTCATGTCCTTTGAGTCAGTAAGTCAATCTATTTAAGCAAACACTTAAATTCTAATGAAGAAATGAAAAATGTGCACAATGGCTTATAGAAAATATGTTCAAGTGAGTATTGTTCATTAAAGGAAACAAAGAATAATCCTAGAAATAACCTAAATGTCAAATAATAAGGGAATATTAAATAAATATGGTGCATCCATATTATAAAATATTATAAACCACTTAAATGGTGGTTATAATAAATTAATAACATTAATACAATATTATGTGGAAGAAAAGCAGAATACAGAATAATAAATATTAAACTCACAACTCACAACTATAAAGCAATATGCAGAGAAAATAGGAATATATGAAAACATTGCTTATTTCTTGCATGGTAAGATGATGAATCATATAAAATTTTATCCTTATACTTGTTAGTATTTAAACATTTTCTATAATAAGCAGTGGAAAAATCTACTTACCAAAGAAATCATGCAAATTCATACATTTTTTTTCAATTGTGGAAAAATATACCATAAAATGAAATTAAATCATTTTAACAAAACATAAAATTTACCATTTTAGTGATTTTTAGATGTATTGTTCAGTATATTAAGTACATTTAGATTGTTGTGCAACCATCATAAACATCCATCTCCTGCACTTTTTCCATTTTCAAAACCAAAACTCTGTACCTATTAAATAACAACTCATTCTCCCCTTCCCTCAGACCCCAACAGCCAACATTGTACTTTTTGTCTCTATGGATCTGATTATTTGAGGAACCTCATATAGTGAAATCATACAATATTTGTCCTTTTGTGACTGGCTTAAGAAATAATATTTTTACAAACCATTTTTTTTCTCTCCAGGAAAGTACTAGAAAGTAAACCAAATAGTGGATAAGGAAATAAAGTCATAAAAGGTCAAACAGCCTCCAAGAGATTGTAAAATAGTTGAGATATATTATGCTTGGATTTAAAATGTCACGATGTACAACAATTTTAATAACCATTTGTATGTCAAAGGTTTCAGTATTTTTAGAGTTCAAGGAATTTAGACACTGTGTTGAAAGGATTCAGCCTCTTAGAGACAAGTATGAAAAAACCCTAATTAGCCCCTTATCAACACAGAATTATTTTAAAACACTTCTTTCAAACATGTAACTAGAGAGAAAAAATTAAAATCTGCCCATTCTAGTGAATTCTCAGGCCAAAGTATTAACTTCTCATTTTAATGAGTCTGTTAGTCTATAATACCTATAGCCAAAGCAGTGTTTAGAAATATTCTGATTATACTTAAATTACAAAATATGCATAAAATGACACAGTAAAAGGCATCTATATTTTTTGAAAATTAAGAATATCTACAGTATGTTTTATAGTTACAATTAGACACCTTAATTTAACCTCTTGCAGTACAAAAAAATGTGGTGTTTAATATGACATTTTTTTCAGTACCAATAATTCAGATTCTCTGTATATCATGCACACTGATGACAAATATATGCATAGAAGGTCAGTTCTATGTTGAGGGAACACACAGGCCAACAGTGTTCACTTAGTTACTATAAGTTCTCAACCTTGCCCCCAAAACACCACTCTACAGATTGATTTAGCATGTCCCTGCCCAGTTAAATTTCTGAATTTAAGTTAGGCAGAGAATTGTCTGCATATTTCAGCATCGATCGAATTATTATCTCAGAAATCTTTGAGAGGAGATCAGATGGAAGAAGTTGCAGGATGGGTACGTTTGAGTCTCAGGGACGTCAGATGGAAAGACTTTAAGCCCTATATGTTTATTGTTGTGAATATTTGTGTCAGTGCAGAAACAGGTCTGGCACTGAGCACAACTGTGTGGAAAGTCAAACGGGCAGTTTGAGTAGCTGATGGAGAGGGACAGGGACCAACAAAACAGGAGGTCATCTCAGCTACAAAAAGAAATTGTCCGTGTATTCCATGAACATAAACATATATGATACCATGATCCAGTGTTTAGAGAGAATGGGGTACTTAGAGTAGAAGCTAACGTTGGATTTGTAGCCTCTCACCGTACTGAGAGAAATAACTAAGAGCTGGAGATGTGGGGATTCTGTATGTACCAGCTATGGATTGCATTTTGAAGAATAATGAAGCAAAAGAACAGAAAAAAGAAATTCAAATTTGCTGTTATAAGCTTAATCTTCGTATCACCATTTTGGAGCATTGTCTTGTGTTAATTATTGTCCCAGAAGTCTATCTTTATTTTGAATTTGTGACTGAATACTATATTGGAAGAGGAAAAGACATGATTTGGAATGTATGAATACCATAAAGTGAAGACATTGACGCATTAGTGAAATGACCACTAGTTTGACCTTTTCCTGTTTTGTTTTGTTTTGTTTTGTTTTTTCTCTTGGACTTTTTTGAAACGACAGAAGGTCTGTCCTTTGGCAGTAAATTAATTAAGTGTGCTTTCTTTTAAAGGCAGGAGACTGGGTGGCTAGCTCCTCCCTTTAGAATGTGTGATGGTTATGTTGAAAGGAAGTGGCCATAAACCTCTAACAAAATATTTTACTATAATGGAAAAATTATTTCTTTTAATTTTTGTTACTAGGTATTTTAGATCAATGAATATCATTTACATTCCAACCCTTAATTATTATTTTGAACTTGTCTTTACTAATGACTTCTTAAACCTGCCATCACCTCATAAGATGCCTCCAAAATTGCTGCTTTCTATTTAGGGTTTTGCTACGATGTTACATCTTAAGATACAATCAAACATGTCCCAAGTGACACCAATAATTAAATTTGTGGGAGCTTTTCAGTTCTCCTGGTATAACAAATTCAGATATAAATTTATTGCTAAGGTCAAAACCAGAGTAATGTCCTGTAGTGACTTGGAAATTTAGTTAACATGACAACTAACAAAAGTTTCTGAAAGAACAGACAAATTGCTCCCAACTGAACATAAAAGGGAATGACATAAGGTTAGACAAAAGATTCATGATTTAAGTGAATTTCTTTTGAAATGCAAACAACCTCAAGAATCTTTACAACTCTCTTAGGGAAAATCTCCTGGGTGGTATCATTTGTGTCGAGGGGTGTTAGAATAGGCTGGTAGGGTGCTAATGGAAAGTATTACAGTCTTAGTATTTAGGGATTAACATGTAAGAATCCCTGGAGATGCCCACATAATCTCTGCATCACTCCTTGAGAGGTATTTTCCTTGTTGCTGCTTTTAACTTGCTGTTTTACATAGTTTTATGCTTTAAGTGGTACCTGATAAAGAAATAGCCTTCAAAAGTGTCTACAGGCAGATGTAATTCTGCTATGAACACCCCAATGTTTTGATTTATTTATTTTAAAATTTTCCTTCCCTACAATCACCACAATCAAATCAACAGTCAAAACTAAATGTTCATTGTAAGTAGATAGGCAAACGACAGAAATGTACATAATGCTCATGCTAGGTCTTAAGTCTCTGTTTCTCATTCTAATCATGAGAGTTTACTATAATTTTCTTCCGTCCTATAGGCTTTAATAATGTAACTCAATGGAATCCCTAGAGACCACTTAACATCGACTGGTACGTTATATGTATGGTATGATACTTATATATATACTTATATACTTATACATATACTGTATGATACTTATATATATACTTATATACATATACATATACTGTATACTTATACATACTTATATATATATATCATTATAAGCTGTGTTATATCAGGGATGCTCATATCCTCTTTTATTTTAATAGAGGGTTGTGATATTAGAATAAGACAGGTACGTTATGCATATGTAATGTAACAGATGAACCAGCAAGCAGGGATGACCACACTTTCCAGTCTACACCTGCCACTGAAGAAAAACTGCTAACACTCGGACAGCTGGACGTCACCACAAGCATAAAGGATTGGACCAGACTGACCAATGAAAGACTATCAAAATAAACACGACCCCGTATCACAGCTTTCAAAGTAATCTTATTTCACAGAATCTGACACTTAAAGCAATGATTCTTTATCTTCTGCAAAGGGCTCAAGCCCAATTATTAATACAAGAGCTGAAATCCTTGGAAATACCTTCTACGTGAGCAAAATTAAGTAATAAGATATCTGTTCTTAGGAGGGACTACTCTTTTGAAGTCACTTGTCCAGCTTTCTCATTTTACAGATGAAGGAACTAAAGTCCAGAAAAGCAATGTACGTTTATGAAGCCGACATTATTTCTGTTACAGCCTGGCATGTAAGAGTACTCAGTAAAAATTTGTTGAGTGATTGAACAAATGAATAATTTCTTCCCCCGATCTTCTTTATTCTAACCACTGTAAGTTTCCCATGCCTTGGAGATTTATCCAGGAATAGGCACAGGCATTTTGACTAAGATAATACATTTTGGTGTTTGTCTTTGGCATAAAAACTACTGTTGTAAAGCAACAGCTTTTTGTGTGTGTGTGGGGGGGGTTAATGGATTTGTAACTAGAAGATAGAGTCATACTGCTACTTATCAAACATTCACATAAAAAAACTAAATTACATCAGCAGTGAAAAGTAATGTAGCTCAAACATCAATTCTAATTTAAAAGCATTTCTGGAGACAAGGCAAAATATAATTCTCTTCCTCAGTTGAGACAGTACTATTTTAAGGAAAATGAATATAGAAGTCTGACAAACAATAATGTTAATAACCCCCTTATATGTCTTTCTGATGACAGTAGTGATGACAAGATCATATTACAAAAAGAAATCTCAGTCTGAGGGAAACAGTTCGGAAGAAACCCCCCGAAGCTCCTAAAACAGTTAGGTCTCTTGTCAGACTGATGGCCCAAACACTCAGAAAGTGACATCTCCAAGAAGCTGACATTGCGTATGTGAAAGGGGCCGAGATTGAATTGCTCATCTGTTGCTTCCAAAGTTCATGCAAAAGCATACACAGACATTACCACTTTGGACACCCCAGAGAGCATACATTGCAGCGAAAGTAAATTGAACAACCAATGTAAAACCAAATTCTGAGCTGGAAATTGCTACATGACACTCACTAAGTTGCTTTAACTCTTTCACTATCATGACAGGAATGTTAAGGAAAATCTTTGCCACATTTATGTGAGCATAGTACTTGACTGAACTACAGCAATTAATATAATCCTCTGAGCGGTGAGAGCTCCCTTAAAGACCATGGAGAGTCAGGCTCAGATCTCTGGTAAACGGTATGAGTCAAGTACGCCTCTCTGACCCACTAGGGGATTTAATTTAGTGGGGGTGGGGTGGGGATTGCAGCTAAACTGGCTCAAAATCCGGTGGAGTAAACCAAGGATGCCACATCTCAGTTTTCTTACAAGACAAAAGTGAAGTGGGTAGAAGAAATCAGAAAGAAGATTACTAAGCCGAGAAGTGAAATTGCCCATCTTTCTCTTGCTTTTATCTTAGAGAAACCATGCTGATCCAACACTCGTCTCTACTGCTTCATTTTCCTGCCTTTCTGTCCCCCCACCTTTATTTTCCTTTTCTTCTGTTTTATTTCCTTATTCCTTTTCATTGATAAACAAGGAACTGCTCTGAAATCCCTACATCTGCTAATCGCCAGTGTTTTCCTCAAGTTAAAAGTGTTCGGAAAAAAAAAAAAATTTGACACACCCTCTTTATGACTGGAGAACAATGATCAACATTAAATTAGCACAACTTAGTGGAAATGAAATGGATTCTGATGTCAATCAGGATTCAGCACTCTTGTTTTTGCACTCTTGTTGACATTACTTAATTTCTCAAAATCTCAATTTTTTTTGTCATTCATAAAGAGTAATCTTTTTCCCTGTCCCTGATCTGTTTTAGGTCCTCCAAAAACTTAACAAAACCTTCTGATATCTCATCTATTTTTTTTTTCCTGGTTCTATGCACATGAGGTTTTGCACTTCCCTCTAACTCTGCTCCATACCACCATTCATGGGGCTGAAAATTTGAGGAATGTATTACTCCTTTCCAAAATCTTCTAACATCTATCTTTTCTTTTTTTTTGTTTTTGTTTTATTTTTGTTTTTTTTACTTTTGTGACTATAAGACAACTGATAAATTCTTTCTTCTTTCCACCACCTCCCTTTCACACTGAAGTTTTGCTGTGAAACATAGCACTAAGTCCTGTTATTGGATTGATTGATCATTGATCATTGATTGGCATATCTATTTATGAAGTTGGTCTGGACTTTATGTATGTTTCTCTGTATAAAATAGCTTGTGATACATTTCAGTCTTTGTTATTAGGGATGTTGCTTTAGACCGAAAGTAGCAGACTGATGAAACTATGTTCCTTCAACTTGGTAAGAGGCTCCATATCTTTATTCGTGTGAGGGGTAAGTGTATTTATCGCTACTTGTTAATGATCATGGTGATTGACTGGCTCAGGCCAGATCTACTATACATATGAAAAAAGTTGCCAGGATAGGTCATGTGTTTGGTAATTTGGGGAACTTCTAAATTTGGAGAATACATTGCTTTTTATTTTTAAAAAAGATTTTATTTATTACATTGTTTTTTAGAACATAGAAAGAAAACTGATGGAGGAGCTGGACTAGTGATATAGAAGCTGAGATTTGGCTAATTCTTTATTTTAAAACGAGAGCTGCCAAATGATGAGAGTGAAGCCTTCTCCCTCTCTCAAACTACATTCCATAAATCAACAGAGGAAATGACTTAAGCCTTCTATTCACTGCCATACTTAGTTGTGCAAATCCGGATCTCGGATGGCCTTTACTACACTGTGCAGAGGCATTCAGTTACAAACAAGAATAAAACCAGGACCAACTATTGTTATTTATATTTCCACATAGAGACTGTAGAATAAACCTTAGTAATTTCTTCTAATATTTTCATGATATAAAGTTACTTTTTTGTTTTGAAAATTCTAATTAGACAAAGAATTTAAAATGCGCTAATATGTATATAATAGATTTTAATCAGAAACCCACTGGCAATTGCAATGACAATTAACAAAAGACAATATCTAAATTCTAAAATTGGCTTGGTTAAATTAATATAAATTTTAAAAGACTAATCTATGAATAAGATGTCTATTATTAAATTAAATTGCCCTCTTATCCTTGAGCTGTATAATGCGATTATGATAGATGATCTTAAAGATTAACATTCAATTCTGAAATTCTAAAATGGATCTTTTCAAGTAAACTTTTTAAATTTCAATTTTTCTTTAATTCTAGTTTTCTTTGAATTTAGATATATATGTGTCTATTTGTGCGTATGTACATATAGGATAAACTTGTGATTTAAATAGATATATAATGCATATCACCATTATTTTCGAAGGCCTCTACTAATTTACCATCTATCCACTTGGCTTTATTTTATTTTTAAAGATTTTATATACGGGGGCACCTGGGTGGCTCCCAGTTGGTTAAGTATCTGACTCTTGATTTCAGCTCAGGGTAGTGGGATCCAGCCTTGTGTGGGGCTCCTGGCTCAGCGGGGAGTCTGCTTCTTTCCCTCTCTCTGCCCCTACCCCCTTCTAAAATAGATAAAAAAAATCTTTTAGAGAGAGAGAGTGCTTGCATGTGCAAGAGGGTGGGGGGAGGGGCAGAGGGAGAAAATCTCAAGCAGGCTTCCCGCTGACCACGGAGCCAGATCTGGGGCTCAGTCTCAGGACCCTGAGATCATGACCTGAGTTGAAATCAAGAGTTGGATGTTTAACTGACTACCCCACCCAAGTACCTCTTCACTTGGCTTTAGTAACTAAAAAGTTATGTTCCCATTTTGAATTGGTTAAAACAGGTAGTGGCTATATTAATTTCCTAAGGCTGCTGTAAAACAGTACCACAAATTTGGTGGCTTATAACAACAGAAATTTGCTCTTACAGTTCTAGAGGCTAGATAATCAAAGTGTGGCAAAACCATGCGCCTCTGAAGGCTCTGGAGAAGAATACTTTCCAGCTTCTTCCAGAGTCTGAGAGCCACAGGCATTTTGTATCAAATGGCAGCATAACACCAATCTCTGCCATTGTCTTCACATAGCTGTCTGTTCCCTGTGGCTTCTGTGTGTGTCTAACTTTCCCTTTTCTTCTTCTTCTTCTTTTTTTTTTTATTTTTTGTTTTGTTTTGTTTTGTTTTGTTTTAGAGGGAGGGAGTGCGAGAGAGAAAATTTTAAGCAGGCTCCATGCCCAGTGCAGGAGCCCAAGGCAGGGCTCAATCTCACAACCCTGAAATCATGACCTGAGCCGAAACCAAGGTCAGATGCTTAACCCACTGAACCACCCAGGTGCCCACCCTCTTCTTATAAAGACACTAGTCATTGGAATAAGGCTCACCCTAATCCACTATAAACTCATTTTAACTTGATTACATTTGCAAAGACCTTATTTCCAAATAAGATTACATTCAGAGGTTATAAGTGGACATGAATTTGGGGACTACTACTCAACCCAGTCCAGAATCATATAATAGTCAAACAGAGTTTCTCTTCAATTTGTGATAACCCATATTGGTGTAATAAATTTACATAATTCCTTTCAAAGCAAATACATCTATAGGAGATGGGTATGTGTGATAGTAAATAGAGCAGCTCAACAAGCATTTCCAGCTTTCTGCCATTCGTGAAGGGTGAATGGCTGGGTCTTGTGCCTTGCTTTGGCAACAAAACATAAAATATATAAGAAATAGGGCCATTTGTTTCCAGCCAGAGGATTTAACAGCCATATTCTGCCTTTCCGTTTGTTTAGAAAATGGGTTCTCCAGCAAACTAGGTCCTGGAATGAGGATGATGTAGAGCAGAGCCCCCAGCAGACTCACAATATAGCAAGAAATAGCCTTTGTTGCTTGAGATTTGGGAATTGTTTGTATGTGTAGAATATGCATTCGCAGTGGGAGTAATGTAAAATTGGTTCTTGAGGGCAAAATAAAATCTCACTTTTTTGTGTATAAGGTGCATACATGCATATAATATATAAACATATACACAGGGTCTGGTATTAAAATTCCATGGAGAGGTGATTAGAAAACAAAATGTCTAAACATGCTCCTTAAGGGAGTAACAATGAAAAAACGGTTGGGAAACTGTAGTGGAATAACCTAGTGGATTCTCAGTGATATCACAGGCTTTGTTGACACCAGCTAGGTTTCAGTTTCAAATTTTGACACTTTTCAAAGTTTCTTCATCAATTTGTGGTTACATTAACTACTCTGAATGATGGGGTTAAAAATAATACCACCTTCTTATGCTCTGTGATAATTAAGACAATCAACATAAATGTTTATTATAGTGCTTGCCACATAGTAATTATTTTTAAAAACTTAGGTATTATTATAATTTAATTGTTCTAACATTAATCATGGTTTAATGTCCTGTGAAGAAATATATTACATTTCCATTTATACTTTAGGCAAAATTCAAAGGAGCTGATTGTATTTGTCAGTATAAGCTAAGTGCTAAAACAAAGAATACTAAAACCTCGATAATTTAACACATTACAAGTTATTCATTGTTCAATTCATAGCCTCAAGTCTTTGAGAGAAAGTGAGATAGTCTGTGCTACACCACCATTCTGGGATTCGTTTTTTCCACCTGGTTGCTCAGTGTTTTCTCCAGGATTTGACCACTAAGTGAATGACAGAGAGCATTGAGGAGAGTAGGGGCAGACCTAGAAATGCCTGTATTCCATTGGCTAGAACTCAATCACGTGCCCTCATTTAACTGTAAGGGAGGCTGGGGCATCTGGGCAATTTGGCCAAGCTCTGAGTGAAAGGAGGAAAGATGATTCTAGGTTAACATTCAGCACTGCCTCTGCCATGAGGACAGAGATTCATTAGTATACTCCGATGACCAAAGTGTTGGAAACCAGTTAAAATGTATTTTGTGCCAAGGCCTTTAAGTGCATCATCCAAATGCTCTTCTGAGTGGACACTTATTATCTTTGTCTCCGTCGAGGCAGTTGTTATGATCACACTGTAGGTGGTAGAACCAAGATTAGAATCCAGATCTGCTTGATCCAGAGCACAAGCTCTTAGCCAGCATGCTAAATCTTTCCACACGTAGGTCCCCATTCATCATCCCTTCTAGCAGAGATAACAGAGTAGAAAGGCTACTTCACATTTAGATTAGAGAACACTAAAATTTTCCTGATGACAAGTGAATAGTTTACTTAAAAATATTGTAAAATTTCTAGATGTCTTTAAAATAAATTTTCATGTCTCTTTGATAGTTTAAACATGGTTCAGAATGAAGGCTGGAAAATAGACAACCAGAGATCCCGTAAATATTCATCCAGCCTTGTGATATAACGTTTTGTTTTGTTTTATTTATTTATTTTTTAAAGATTTTATTTATTTATTTGAGACAGAGAGAATGAGAGACAGAGAGCATGAGAGGGAGGAGGGTCAGAGGGAGAAGCAGACTCCCTGCCGAGCAGGGAGCCCGATGCGGGACTCGATCCAGGGACTCCAGGATCATGACCTGAGCCGAAGGCAGTTGCTTAACCAACTGAGCAACCCAGGTGCCCTGTTTTATTTTTTATTTTTTTAAGATTTATTTCTTTATTCATTCCAGAGAAAGAGAGAGAGAGCAGGATGGGGAGAAAAGGGAGAGGGAGAGAGAATTTTTCAAGCCGACTCCATGCTGGACACAGAAGCTGCCAGGGGCTTGATCTTACGACCCTATCACCACCTGAGCCGAAACCAAGAGCCGGGCACCCACCCAACTGTGCCCCCAGGTGCCCTGATATAACATCTTTTTAATGTGTGTGTTTGGTGGGAAGTGGAGAAGGAAGAAACTAAATAATAGATAAGTAACAACCTGGACTTAAGCCAGCTATAGTGGCAAGCTTATCCCTCAATGATCATCATGCTACATAATTTCCATTGGCCACATCTATATCAATCAGTACTTCAAACACTCATGTTTGCCAGATCACTGAAGGAAAGAATCCTAAATGTGTAATCTTTGAAAAAAAAAAAAAGGACAGAAATTAAAGGACAGAGATTTGGTGAAACTTTTCTCATTGTTGAAAACCATAAATTAATTTAGATGCCCAACCTATCTAATATTAGATAAAATGTAAACATACTTAAATTTCATATTCCTATTAAATGTAAGGAACTAGTTATTGGAAATAAAGACAATTTATTAAAAATGAAAACAAGCTAATGCAATAGGGGAACCACACAATTTGTATTAAGTTGTCAAAAATTGTACTAGCATTTTTCAATCTTAATCATTTAGTTCATTGATCCCTTGACATTAGTACTTGTACATAATAGAAAAGCTGAAATTACAAAAATCATTTATTTCTATACTCCTTTTCATCCAAATTAAAGTATTTTGACATGAAGTAATTTATGTCATATTATTCTTTCATTTGCAGGTTTGTCTGTAAAGTTGGACCATGATGATTTCATCCATATATTTCACTTTATCACTTAAGGAAGAGAATGTGTATTTACATCTCTCATGTTTTTAAGCAAAACAATATTATCTAGACTTCCTGATGATATCTAACTACTAAAAAAGCTAGTATTCACTGTTAAAAAGGACTCCACAGGCAGTCAGAAGTTATTTTATCAGGCAGAAATAAGATAATTTGGATATTGGAAATCTGCTCCCAAACAGATTAGTTCTTCTGTATGATAGAAACAGAGGCAGTTCAATTGGATTACATGTGCCCTTGGATTAATTCCATGATATTATTGTGAAAGAGAATAAGCAACTTCTTTTGAATTTGAAGAATCCATTATTAAATATGTCCTAAACACACTCGGTGAGCAGATAACTGTAAAAATCTGAGACCTATAGATATGAGAAGCCTCTTCTCACATCTTTGACAATCCCTTCTTTTTAAGAACAACATAAATTCTCTTTTGGATTTTTAAAAATCTTCCTTATTAGGATTACAGTTATGCATTGCTAAAATTCAATTATACAAAGCCCAGATTGGAGCAGATGGACTTGAAATAGTTTGGCAAAGAATCAAAGGGATTTTCTTTGGTTCATGATATTGTGATGTAAAAAAATAGCAAATAGTGTATTACTTAACATCATTGAAATTAGGCTATATACTAAAATAAGAACTCAAAATCTTTAAATAGAGATAAAAAAAAAAAAAGACCATGCAAATGTACAAAGCCTAGCCTGTCATGGTTAGAGGACCAAGTTATGCTTGTAGTTTGTGAGGTTGACAACTTTGCCTATATTATAAAAACACTTTTCTAATCTAGGTGAGAGGTTATCATCTTTGCTACCACAGAGTTAATTTTTAACTTTGGCAGAGGTTGAGGGTTCACAGATTACTCAAATGAAGGCAGGGTAGGGGGATGGACAACTGCAGAATGAGGAGTACTAACATCATGAGGGTATAATATTTTCAATGAACTCGGAGATTTTTGTGTGTTTTTAAAAATTCCAAATTTTAAGGTGAACACGCTTAGAGAAATTATGCCTCGATATTACACATTACTTTAATATTTTATTGATTCAAAAACTATGTTAAGTTTAAAAGTATCACTCAACTTTTCAATCAAGATAGAAAAAGATTTTCCAAATTGACTTTAATTCTAAAGAAAGAAAACAATTCTTCTTGATCACAAGTGATGGTATTTGGGAGGAAACACTTTATTTTTGTGAAAGATTGCCATATATTAGTCACCTTAAATTCCAGATTTCTAAAAACAAAATATTTTAAGAATTACAGGTAATGCAACCAAAGTACGAATCACCAATAGATACATAGGAAGGCAGACTTACTATGTATATAAAAGTATTGATGAATACTTGAAAGTGAACTGATTGCAATTAGATACTTGGAACATATTTCAGAAGAACAATAAGTAATCTATTTTGGTCCTCTCGAATCCCTTTTGAAACAAGGTGGACTGCAACAAAAAGTAACATAAGTTGAAACTGAACAGATAACACATGGCGATCTCTTGGCTTTAAAAAAATTCTTCAACTTTGAAAACAAAAACTGATTACATATTTCTGTATTTTGGGCGCATCAGGGATTTTCTTAAATTTATCAATCAAAGCAATTTATTAACATGTTTCTATAATGTGGAAGGTATCTCAAATTAATCCTGGGAAACAGAGCCTAACACTTAGCATAGATTTTGTGGTCAGATCGGGATTCAAAGGAGTATTGCACCTTTTATTAACTTGGGTAAGAGATCTAATCTTCAGTAATCTCATCTGCACAATTGGAATGATATCACCCACATAATAAAACTTTTATAGGAATTAAACACTATGATGAATTTTTAAAAACTAGAAAAATCCCTGACACAGAGTAAGTGCTCACCACATGGTGGCAGATATTAAAATGATCATCCTGGATCAAACCTTTGATTTGCCTGTATATACTATCTGACAATTATAACAAGAGTATATTGGAAAGTGAAAAAAAAATGGATTGGGGTTTTTCCATTTATGCCACATTTTTGAAAAATCTGATATGGAAAAGAAATATTTAATATTTTCCATCTTATATTGTGCAGATTGCCTTCAGATGAGTATTTTATGGTTCTCCATGAATGCCAACTTAGAAGTACAATCACAAAGAAGGCCATTTGATCACCTTACCCAAATTAGGGTTAATTATAGTCTCTTACACACAGTTGTCTTTAGATGTATTAAAATATATATTTATCTGGTAGGCACATTTTGAGTACATAATAATACCATTCCAAGTTTTACATAAATGGAGCCTAGATTTCTATGTACATTTCTCTATTCAGCTGCTTGTTTAGAGAAGAAAAGACAATTTGGATTTGGAAAGATATTGAAACCAACAGGCCACTTAATTTTTTGTATCTTAAACTCTCTGATTTAGTGGTGGTGGGGCTTCATTGTTCTAAGCCATTTCTAGCTTTTTGTCTTACTGAAAACCTTAACAAAATGTTTTCGAAGCTAAATCACTGCTAAAATTGAATTTCCAACATCTAGTAGAATGTTCAGATTTTAAAGATTTTCCTTTACTTAAAAAATTAGGGTGGGAAATCAATTTTTTACATAGACAGTGTTCACTGTAAGTGTGCTAAATTTAATTGAAATATACACATTTCTCTAATATGGATCTTATCAAATCTCCCAGAAGGAGATGTCTTTGTTCCCGGTGGACTTAACATTGTCCATATTACATTTCTGTCTGCTGACTTTCACTGTTGTTGACAGTGTGAGAGTTTTGTTCATAATCTTAAGCCATCACTTGGTATGAGATTTAAAAAAAAAAGTAACATCAGTTTTCCTGAATCATGTTTAATATCAAATGAGATACTGACAAAACATTCTTTTAAAATATCACTTATGAACTTATCTTGGAGAACAGCAGAAAACATGGACTCCAAAATTCCTTTGTTCTAGACATTATTACATAATGTAGGTAGCGTCTAGCAAAAAGGGGCACCAGGAAGAAATGACGGGCTTTCTTTGCCACTTTTAGTTGATAAAGTATTATGAATGCAAAATGATGATGCCTGGCCCAAAATGCCAAGTAAATATAACCAGAGGGATTTCCCTTAAATAAGCCTTTTCTCCCCATGAGCTCATTTGTTATACTCTACAGAAGGACAACTTTCTGTAAGATATGAGGCAACACTTTTCTGCCCTAGAGGACAATAGTAAATGGTAGGTCATTCTCTTCCAACCTATCCCCCCTTCTTCCCACACACATCCTTTCCGCCTCCGAGTGATTTTATATATCACTTAAGGAAAAGCATCTATAGGTGGTGAGTCTATCAAGTATAAAATGAAATCTATCTTTTGTCCTATAAATTAATAGCCATGAGAAAAGTCTTCCAGGTGAAATGTTCTAATATCTTCCTTTCTGAGATCTATGTTGAAGTTTAAGGGCTTAAAATCTATATCATTTTAATTTCTGCTTTCTTTTATTAGGGAGATCTATTGTTAGAGTATTTTTATTGAATACATGTAAGGAAATTTGATTGAGATAGAGATTGTGGGGAGGGGAGGGGGAAGGTAGACTTTATAGTCCCTTACTTTAAATCTCAGTCCAAAGGTTTAAAATACATGTTTAAAGAATTATCAGTTATTTTTCAGTATTACAGATAGATAAGAGAGATGTCACTCCAGTGAATTTGGGGATTTTCCCAGACTTTAGATTTGGCCCTTTGGGAAGAAACAAAAACAAAACAAAAACAAAAAACATGTGAACACGTATTTTAGCCTTTCTTTCATAGAGTGGTAAAACAGTAACACGGTCAGCATCATTACTGTGAGGATTCAAGTGATTTAACTTCAGCACGTTAATGCACTTTTTAAATTTTACAACTAAATAATGTAGATCAAAAGTGTGCTGAAATTACTCTTAATGCTTCACAAGAAAAGTGGTTTTATTCTTTTGCAAGACTATTTCATCACCATAATTTCCGAGCATGTTGAGATGCCATAAGAACTCTCCTAATTGCTTAAGCGTCGCTGACCATTTTTTTTTTTTTTTTGAAATACACAGTATCACCTCCATAATAGCCCAGGGAGACCTAAATTAAGTGGCAACACCAAAATGTATCCACCAAACAAAAGACTCTTCCTGCAGCCGCCTCAAACGGAGGGACTCTTTCCTAATATTTTCCAGTAGGGGGAACTAAAGACTCACTATCCAGCATTTAGCAGGGCTGGGGGACCTGCGTGAGTTCCCATAACCCGCCTTCTAATCACCGGAACAAGCATCAAACAGCTACCAGTGAGCCTGTGATCACACGTGGGTCTGGCCACACCGGCCACACCGGGGGCACCGCAGACACTGGCATCCCTTTGATCTGACATGGCTTTCCATAATCATCCCCAGTCCTGATGGCATTCACTTGGTGGTTTTTGCCTTCATTTTCAGGGTTTGTCATCTTCGGGCTGGAATTCGGCTCTTTTTGAGCTTCTTTTAGCTCAGTGGGTTTTCAGCTTTCCTCCATCCTGTGTTTTCCGAATTTCCTTTCAGAGGTGCTAGTCTCTGTAGGATAAGGGCTTCGGATACACCTCTCACCCCCAAGTCTCTGATCCCCTCTCCCCAACCTAAGCATCTTCTGCTGAACTCCTTGCATCCCACAGACCCGCGTCAAACTCATCTTTAAGGAATCATAAGGCAACTGAGTAACATAAGAGGGGATGCCCCCCCCCCCCCCCGGGATTCCTCAGAGGGCCATAGATCTTGGCTAAAACGAGCCGGTAGAGGCTAGAGATTTCTGTACAACCCCCCCCCCCCTTTTTTTTTCTTGTGCCTTTTTAACGACATAGGAAGCACCTACACACAACCTTCCCGCTCCAAAAGGTGGTTATATTTTGTTTCCGTTCCTTTTCTCCCTCCCGCTCAGCTTCTCATTTTGCTAAAAGGTGAAGAGTGAGTGTTTGTGTGATTTTAACGGGTAATGAGGCTGCGCCCTGGGTCCTGGAGGATGATCTTTTTCCAGAAAGCGCGTGCATCTCCGGCAGACGGAGGGATGAATAATTAGGAAGGGCTTCCATGAAATCACTCACCGAGAAAATTACCTGCCCATTAAACGGGACGCCGCGAGAAGCAGGAGACCAGAGCCCTCCTATCCTCTGCCGAGGCTGGAAGTGTGGAGGGATCAGGAGGCACGGAGAGGGGTTGGAGTTGACCGGTGGCTTGGGCTCCAAATTTGTTAATTTCCGTCCCCCTTGGAATCTCGGCTCCCCTCCCCTCCGCCTCCCCCCTCCCCCGACCGCCCAGCGGGCTGGCGCCCCCTGCACGTGCAGGCGGCGGACTCTGGAGCTGGAAAGCTCAGCGCCCCCCCTCACCACCCCCGCCCCCCTCCCGGGGCAGACTCCGAGCAGCTTTCATTCCTCCCCACCCCTCCCGCCTCCTCGCCTTCCCTCCTCTAAGTCCTTCCACCCTCGGCAGCTGCAGGAGGAGGCGGACGCTCGGCTGCGGGGCCGCGGGAGCGGCGGCGGCTGGAGCGGAGGGACCCGCGGCTGCGACCCGGGTGGGCGGCTGGACCGCGCGCTCCCTTTCGCGCCCGCTCTCCGGCTCCGGGGCTCAACTCGCCCGGCTCGGCGGTCGCCCGCAGCCGCCGGGGCTCACAGCCGCCCTGAGGCGGCACCGCGGGGGTGGCCGCTGCCTCAGCCCTGCCCCTCGTTCCCTCCCCCCCTTGCAGCCCCACCACGTAGGAGTTCGGATTCTCCACCCGAGCCGTCCTGATTTCTCTTTGCCTCTCTTTCGGAAACGGGAGTGGTGGAGGGAGGCAACGAGGCTGCAAAGGAGAGGCCCGCCAAGTCGGCCCGCCTGCAAAGTGTTGCTCTGACACATCCTTATTATGGAAGTTAAGTGAAAAAAAAAAAAATAATAATAACAATAAAAAAAAATAACTCTGGACGTGGAGCTGCTACCGAGAAGGAGACCGGGGAAAGAACACCAGTAGGCAGGCCAATGGTTTTTCGGCAGCGCGCTGGCAAGTTTGTGGAACACTTTCTAGGAATTAGGTCTTTTTCCTCCCCCTTCATCTTCTTGACTTCTGAAGAAAGAACTTGACTTTGGATGGTAATGGAGCCTGAGGAGAGAGGGTTAGACACACTTGAATAATCCCTCCGGCTGGGCTGAATTTGTGGGAATTTAGGAAGCCAGAGGGTGGAAATACAGCAGCCTTTGGAGTGCCCTCTGTTAATTTGGATGGATCTAAATGTGCCCCACTCAAGACCTCTCCACTGACCCCCTTCTGATCTTGCGATTTGCTCTTCTTGACTTTAATTAGCATCTAGGAAAGTCTAAACTTTGGACCTACCTCTTTTTTTGATACTTATTTTTGTACTTTTGCTCTCTGGGATTGGTTTCTTAAAACAATCGGGATCCTTTTTAATATGTCAAAATGAGTCGGCTGATGTTTACACAACTACTGCTCTGTGGATTTTTATATGTTCGAGTTGATGGTAAGTTAAAAATACTTTTATCTTTTCCCCCCACCCCAAAAACCATTTCTTTCTGAGCGCGTTGTGGGCTATAAATAAAATGACATTTTGTCTGTTAGTCCCTTTTGAACAGGCACAGGGGCTTTTGGGGGGCAGAGGTTTTAGGTCTTTGTTTCTAAACTGCTGCAAGTGGAACGTGTTAGTAGTCACCTATTGTTGTTATTGTTGTAATTTACTTAATTAATTGAGGAGTTGGATAATAAATAATGGGCTCTCAGTCTTGTTAGAAAAAGGAATATTAAAGCAAATCTCTCGGATACTCTTGTGCCTACTCCCTTTTGGTGTTTGTTCTTGTATCTGAACTTTGGGTTAGAAATTCAGGTGATGAAAAATAGTAATAGACACTTCAACGAAGGTTCAGTGGGTTAGGAATTTGAGACAGGGTATCTCGGGGTTCAATGGGTATCACTTGTGTGTGGCTGAGTGCTCTTCTAGTGTGAAATCAGAATCAAGAATTTAGATCATAGGGAGAAAACTGTCAAAAGTGAGACTGGGCGAGGCTCCAGGAAGGGGGAAACATAAGCTGTGGGCTGGCTGTGGGCACAGAACACTCAGCTCAGTCCCCAGTGGCAAACACAATGGGGATCTGAAACAGGTGCTGTAGGTGTCTCCCTCTGGGTTGAGTCAGTCTGTCAAGCAGACAGCATCCTGCCTCTGATTCTCCTGTCTTTTGTTCAGATATGCTTTCCTGGGATATTTTCACAGGATGTCAGTTTCTTGTGAGAGGATTGCAATTTTTTTTTTTTTTTTTACATGTAGCTCTTTTGAATGATGTGTGGAAGTAACCATTAACATGCGTTTTTGTTTATAAGAAGAAAGTCGAAAGAACATTTGGTATTAACCTTCTAGGGACTTTAATTTTTGAATCAATGGAAAGAATGTGTCTCATGAGAAGAGTAGAGCATGTTGTTGTTGTTGTTGTTTCCTGAAAATGTGGATTGTCGGACTTTAGGTTTATAACTATTATACTTGTAAAGAATCTGTGTATTGGTCCAAGTATTTGAGCCACTGTAGTAGCTTGTTGCTACATAAACTTTCCTCCAGCATTTGCATTGTGGACAAATTCATTTTTGGGACACTGCCTATTTCTGCCCGCCTGTAGGAGCTATCCTGGTTCCTCGCAGCTACTCCTCTGCTGCACAGAACCCAATGGATCGGAGGATCGGAGGATGGGAGGATACAAACAGGCAGGCTTTCTATAAACATGAGGCGGTACAGATGAGTTTACCTACTGTCAAGTGGCTGTTTTCAATCACAGGCTACATGAGTACCTTTGCCCCCAGCGATAGGAGGCAAGGCATTCATGTGGGCACACTGCTTTTTCTTTTTCCCTTCTAAGTAGCTGATGTGTAGGAATTAATCATTGTGAATCACACTGTGACAATATCTATAGTCATACCTAATCAGTCACCATACATTTCCTTCTTTAATCCATTTACCTTTACAATACATTTACATTGCCCTAACCGAAAGGTTTTCCTATTTTTCCCAAGTGTGTTTGATTATCATGATAAGAAGACTTTGATCATATATCCTCATAAACCATGAATTTACATATTTCAATACCAGGAATGCATGTATAAACTGTACATTAGACTACCGAATTACCACCGAGTTTTTTTTCTTTCTTTCTTTCTTTTTTTTTTTTTTTTGAATTAGTGTGTAGCTAAGAGGAATACAATTAAATTGCTCAGTGGAAGTGACAGAGGGAATCAGAAGAGCTCGGTGTTACAGAATGTAATTAATGTACCAGGGTGTTTGGAGATATATGAAACAAATGCAATTAACCAGCTTGCTGGAACAGCAGTAGCAAGGCATCATCTCTCTCCTTCCCTCTCTCCCTCCCTCCCAACCTGACTCCCTCCCTTCTTTTCCTCTTTCCCTTCTTCTCTTCCTTCTCTCCCTATCTCACCCCTCCTACCCAGGAGACACACCTAGGACCTTTGTTCTGATTTAATATTATAAGATAAGGGGCAAGTTTATGTCTGGATCACAATTATGCAGCAAAATTCACGGCTGTGTAGTGAAAAATGCCCAGGATTGAGAAGTTGAAAAGGTAATGGTAAATTTTTGTGCGTGTGAAACTAGTTTTTGTATTTAGCATCTACTACTTCTAAAGCAAAGGAAGCTGTGGGCACTTACTGAATGAGTACATAAAGCATACCTTTGACATTGGATTGCCTTTGGTTCACTCCAGAATGATGACAGCTTCTCCATGGGGATCGTCGAAAATTTGGGATGTAGACAACACTGCCCTCTAGGCTATTTCAACACACTGAGACCTAGCGTTCCCATATATAATGAGAGGGTTGGTTTGTAGGATCTCTAAGCCCTTTCTCTTCCAGGATTCTATGATTTCTATTTACTTATTATCCTTTCTTATAAGTGTGTGCTTATTCTCCCCATGAATTTCAAATTTAGAGAAGCTTGTACCATTTCAAAGATATACTGACTATCCTTGTGCTAGACACAGAAATTAATTTTATTCAGTGACAAATGATACATAGATTTGCATTGAAATTTGCTTGGTGGGTTATTTATATGTGCATTTTTATAGTATATGAAAAATGTTGGAGTTTTGCTTCCTCCTAGGAGATATGTGCTAATATTATTTATGATTTTTCAGTATCTTGTGTCTGTTGGAATCCATAGAGAGTAAACATTAAGTTAGTTGAAAACCACAGACAAACTTTTCTATTTGGGATGTAAATAAAGATTTTCTCATTTAATACAGATTCATGAACCACATGCATATTTTTCTTTACTGTTCCATAGGAGAACATGTATTGAGTTTAGCTTTTGTTCTCCAGATTTTCTTTATTTTTAGATGAGACTATGGTTCTACAGTCATTTACAGGGAAGTAAACATAAATTACCACAATGCTTTTTAATTACATCAACTTCCTGTGCATTGTGTCAATTTAGTAATTTTGCAATAATTGTGAAAAGATGTCTTTAAAATGAGAATAATGTTCTTATCTTTAATTTTTAACTATTCTTAAATGAAAATGGCACACATGGTATTTGGGGAGATAACGATAATGTGTGTGCATAGTGTAGATGCATAATCTCATACAGGTTTATACATTTTGCTGAAGTGTTCCTTTTAGTAATGGGCTCATTATCATAGCCATATGTAGTCCATTTCAGAACTTAAATTGCATATTAAGTAACCTGAAATTTGTTCTTGCAACTATGTAGTAATATCGCTTTAAACTGGCTTTGTTTGAATAAGCTTTGATTCTAGGCAACATGTGGACCATAAACCAAAAGGATTTCTTAGAACATAAAAAAAAAAAAAAAGAGTATCTTAAAGGAAAAAAAAAGTCATGATTATACAAAATAATAATAATAATAATTCTGGTCATCTCATCTCTGAGCAGCTTATATAAAATAGCATCTTAGACAATCAAAATATTGATATGTAAGCACATTGCATCTACTGGGATACATATATAGTAATGAAAGGAACTTAGTTATGTGAGATGTGTGTGTCTAGTGATATCTGCTTCAGTAGTTCCTGCAGTCTGACCAGACACATTGACGTCTGATGTTCAATTTGGTTTTTTGAGTTTTAGGGAAAAAAAGATTTTCCTTTTACTTATTTCTCCAACTTCTCTTCTACTCCTCGTCTTCCTCTTCTTCCCCCTCTTCCACTTCCTTTTCTTTCCTTCATTTCTTTCTTCTTTTCCTCCTCCTTTTTTTGGGGGGGACCTGGTGGAAAGAATTAGAGAAACATTTGAAGAGTGGAGAAAATATGTTTCTTGAAGAACAATTTAGAAAATCTGCCTTTAAAGGAGATACATTAATAATGTTTTACCTTTGGATATATCCAATTGGGCTCTTTTTTTTCTTTTATAATACTATATAACTTTATGCAAACTTATTTTGCATTGATCCTATCTTTTACCTGTTAGGCAAACAGAAGTCTACTGATCTGAGTTCAAACAGACAATGGAAATTTATAGAGTGCCATTTTATAGATTTATTTTTAAAGAAAAATATTGTTGGCTTCCTACAGTGTTTCCAGGTATAGACCTATCAATCTAAATCAATACATTGATATTGGTTTTCTTTTTTTTAAAATTATTGAATAAAGCACAAATGAATGATTACACAAAGTCTTTTAAGGGGGAATTCCCATCAATTCTTTCAATGTTTTAAGTGCATGTTATACCATCACAGAGATCTAATATAGCATCTAATGTATAGTATTCTCATCCCAAATACCTATTTCTAACTCAAAACTGTTTTAGGATAACCTAGGCCTTAATTCTTAGTGTTTTCTCCTCCATTTGCATTTAATCCTTAAGAATTCTTATCTAGTCATATGGGTCTTAAGTCCATCTTAATGCTGATAATTCTCATATTGCTGTAATCTTTGTGTGGGGGAATATAGCTTCCATGAGAATACACTTTGGCTCTTCTGTATACTCTTGTTTCTCCAGTGCCTGGAATAGTGTTTGGCATATCCAGATGACTACTTGACATTTTTCCTTGATAGCTAATAAGAATATATCAAACTTGGATGGTAACTGGACATACTGTGGTGATCATTTTGCAATGTATACAGATATCAAATCTTTATGGTGCATATCTAAAACTAATATAATATGTCAATTATATCTCAATTTTTTAAAAAGGAAAAATATCAAACTCAAGCTGAGGATAGAATCTTCTTCTCTTTCTAGTCATTTCCAATTCAATAAATGGATCACTATTCATAGAGCTTTTCATGACCCCAAACTAGAAATTATTCTTGACTTATTCTTATAGTTCATATCCAACGTGTTAGTAAACGCTTTGAAATATAGCTCGATACCAACAATTTTATGTGTGTATTTGTGATGTTCCCCCAACATTTTATTTTAAGCATTTTCAAACATACAGCAAAGCTGAAAGATTGTATAGTGAACACTCAGATATCCTCTCTTAGATTCTAGCATTATTTTACTGTGCTTGATTACCACATATCTATCCATTTATCCATTCTTCTAAGCATCCATTATATTGGTTTTATTTATAAAGTTTTTATTTTAATTCCAATTAGTTAACACAGTGTTATATTAGTTTCAGATGTAGAATATAGTGATTCAACACTTCCATACATCACTCTATGCTCACCACAAGTGCCCTCCTTAATTCCCATCCCCTATTTCACCCATCCCCTATCCCATCCATTATATTGTTTTGATGCATTTTCAAATAATAAGATACCAAACATTTCTTACTATTTTAACGACTATCAAACTGGACTATTACAATAGCCTGAGAAATGATTATGCAGCTTCCACTGCTGCTTCTCCAATCGCCGCCCCTTACCCCATCCCACTTAGTTGTCTACAGTAGCCAGAGGGACCTTTTAAAAGCATATAAATAAGATAATGACATCTTCTTGCCCAGAATTGTGTAATGGCTTCTACTCAGAACTCTTCACAATGGTTTACAAGACTATTCAGGCCCCTCTCTGCCTCTTGACCTCATCTGCTCACACCCCCCCACCTAGATTTAAAACTTTCTTTTTTGATGTTCTGTTTCTGACTTAGGGCTTTTGCATTTGTTCTTTCTTCTAACTGAAATGTGCTTCCTCAGATTTTTGCGTGGGCAAATCTTCCAATTGACTTAATAAGTCCCTATCCAATATCATCTCTTCAGAAATATGGGCATCCCTATCTAAAATTACTTCCCTTGAAACAGTATTGGGCTGCCTCCTTTACCTGTCTTAATTTTTTTTCATAGCACTTATCACCTCCTGGAAGTGTGTGTGTGTGTGTGTGTGTGCGTGTGTGTGTAAACAGCAGTGAAGGGACTGACACCTTACTCTACTTGCAAGCTAAGAAGTTAAGAATGCCACAACTTCATGAATGCTGGGAGGAGAAATGAGACATCTGGATCAGAGATGATGGACTTCATTAGTCGTGCCATAGCAAGCAGCATGATGTTATGTTCGTTTCAATTTACCTTGTCCCTGAAGTCATTTGGAGGCCGTGTAGTGCGGCCCAGGTAGATGATGCACACATAGTGGGTTAGCCACACAGCTGAGGAAGTCTGATCTTGGGAACCTGAATATTTTATAACAGGCAATAAGGAAACTGCCTAACCGTTGCCCCAGAGGAAGACATTGCCTTGACTATATTGAATAATAAGCAAATCTTCTTTCTGCTCTCAAGAGAGTCCATCTCTCCGTTAGAAGACTATTTGGCATATAAGTATACTTGAAAAGATAGTTTGTAACAAAAGAGTATTAGTGGCTCTGTTAGCAAGATGTGCAGAAACATGAAAGACCCATGGAGAATTTTCTCCCAACAGTAGATAGGTAGAAATGTTTATTTATTTTCTGACTCTTCCCCTGAGCTCCTAGGGCAGAGACTTACTTTTGTTTGTCATGCTTAATAATGTTCCTCTAGTGCCTAGAGCACTGGATGACACATAGTAGATATTAAAATATTTGTTGAATAAATTAAAATGTGCTCAAGGAGTGCTTTTGAGATGTTTATTTTCATGCCCTTCTCAACACATGAGACATTTGCCATTTGAACTAGGTTTATTTATTTATTTTTGGATCTGTGTGTGGGCACCTGTGTATGTGAGTCTAGTGAGAGACAGAGAGTTCTCAAACATGCATATTTTGACACAAAAGACATCATGATTTCCAGTGATTTAATATTCTGCTTTTCACCTGGCAGAAGACATAGAATTGACCATTTGCTTTGATAGGCTTTTTTTCCATCAAACCAAGAGTATTTTCTATAATGGTGGTTTTCATGGTCACTCTCCTCCTAACCCCACACTAACACTGCTGTGTTTTTAGCACATTATTGAATGGTACATGTATAAATAGGGAACTCTTTTAAATGATTCTGATGTGCCTTAATAGGAGCATACACGTTCCCGCCCCACTAAGGAATGTTGACTTGTATAATGATATCTAGTTTAGAAATTGAGACTTCTCTGTACATTTAGGGCAGCTTTCCATGTATGCATTAGCAACAGAAAGTGAATTTTTAGAGATTGAATTAAGTGGATTATTTCTAATATTAGTCTCCAAATATATGTCTCATTAATAATTGAAAAAGAAGAGGAAGATTAAAAGTAATACCTCAGTAGTGGGCATTGTCCTACCCTATCTGTTGTTGCAATCATCATATCCAGGGCCCTGTTCATCATCATTGACATTAAACTGAAGTATAGACAGGAATTAGGCAGGTTTGACCCTCTTTATAGACCTACTTTTGATTTTAAGAAAAAAATTCAAAGGGGTCTTAACTGGAAAATTTATTTTTTTTAAAACACTGAGATAAGGGCCAATATAGACATCCCTAAATTTTACTAATTGAATATTTTTTTCTCCCAAGTTTATTGAGATGTAATTCATATACCATACACTTCACCTACATAAAGTATACAACTCAGTGATTTTTAGCACATTCACAGAATTGTGCAACCATCACTACAATCTAATTTTAGAACTTTTTTGTTATCCAACTAAAGAAATCCTATATCCTATTCCTCCTCTACCGCCCCTTTGCCAGGCCTAAGAGGCCACTAGTCTGCTTTCTGTCTCTGTAGATATGTCTATTTTGGACATTTCATGTGATACAATCATATACTGCATGGTCTTTTGTGACTAGCTTCTTTCCCCTAGTCTAATGTTTTCAAGGCTCACCCATGTTGTAGCAAAATCAATATTTCATTACTTTTTATTGCAGAGTACTATTCCATATCATTTATCCTTTGAATTAATCAATTCATGGACATTTGGGTTGTTTCCACTTTTTGGCTATTATAAATATTACTGCTGTGAGCATTTGTGTACTAAACTTCATGTGCACCTGTATTTTCATTTGTTTGTGGTGTGTACCTGGAGTGGAGTTGATGGGTCATATGGTAACTCCAAGTTTAACCTTTTGAGGAACTGCATTTCCAAAGCAACTGTACCATTTTACATTCCTACTGGCAATGTATCAGGTGAATGGATTCTTTTAATTCGCCTTGGAAAGAAAGCATTGGGTGGCCTTTATGAGCTCGGTATGGTGTTTTATGGTGAAACAATTTTATATTATATTAATATACCTTAAATTCCCACCTGTACTAATTTCTGATCTCTTCAGTGATTGTCTTCTAAGTCTTCTCCAATCATCCTGTAAAGTCTTACAAATGAAATTAACCAAAATTGAACTTTTCCCTTTTAGCAGAGACTTCAGTAATGTTAAATATAAATCATGGAATGATAGCATCTCAGAGCTAAAAGTTTTTGCAGGTATGTGGTACAACTCTGTCATTGGCTGGACACATGGAAAACTGAAGCTCAGAGATTTTATGTGCCTTGTCACAGATCCCTTTGTTACTTAGTGGTAGAGCTATAACTAGGGTCCAGAGATGTTTATATCTATACCATGCTTCTCCTGAGATATTTCCAACTTCTCAGCCCTGGAACTCTTTAACAAGAGTTCTAGATTCTTGTTACTGAAATGACCAGCTGTATTCTGGACATGTCAACAGGAGAAATAGCTTGAGATACATTGAGGTTATTTACTTGATTTAGCGCATGCTTATTGAGCATCCACTTATAAACAAGGCAACTTGCTGTGGGCTCTGGGAGGAACATAATGACCTGTGGAATAGTTCCCACCTTCAACAAGATCACCCTTTGTAAGAGAAGATAACACATGTTTGAGTCGCTAAAGGAAAAGTAGTGTCTGATAAATCGTTGAAGATATGTACAACATAGTGTGGGAACTCAGAAGGAATAGATGATTTCCAGCTGGTGCAATCTGAGGGAAGTCAAGATCAAATAGGTCACTTAGAGGAAGTGGGGGTTTTAATAGGCAGAAAGATTGGAAATTGCATCAAAGCAAAAGGAATAATAGGAGGAATGGCACCTAGATGACAAAGGTGTGCTAAGGGAAAGGCAAGAAATCTAGTTGAATTGTAACGTAGTTTGTCCATAAGGCACAAAGTGTAAGATTATTGAAAGAGAGTCAGTCAACCAACACTACTGAGTGAGTTTGAATAAATATTTTAAACTTTTTATGCCTTTTTGTCTGTAAAATAGGCATGGTGATAATATGTATCTCCTAACAGTTGGTATGAGGAATAAATGTGTATATATATAGGAAGACACATATATATATGTATATATGTTATATAGAGACAAATCATATGTGAAATGTTCTGAAGAGTGCCTGGTACTTAATAAGAACCATTTAAGTGTTATATATTATTATTTTTATTATATCATTATTCCCTTTCCAGTATCGTCTACAAGCAATTTTCAGAGGACTTTGGCTATCAAGCTAATCATGAACTGTGTTTGAGATGCATTTCATGATAATTTTCATACAGTCTTTCTAGCATGAGTCTTCAGGTGACTGATTAAGAACTTTTGTTGCCTCTTAAGGGCAATCATCTGTGGCCACACCTGTGCAACTGTGACAAATGTGCTATGACAGGTGTGTTTCCATTGCATCATATGCTGATTACAGAACAAATGGGATTCCCAAGTGAGTGGCATTATGAATGAAAGGAATAAACAAGAGAGGCCTATTACAAATAGCATTTTGTTACCAAATAGATCATGCTCATGTAAAACTGCATTTTGGTTCATACTGACTGATTTTCATGTTATCCAGAATATTTTTACTTGGTGCTTTTGATATAGAGTACCATGAAGATCAATATTGTATAAGACAAACTTACTTTGTTCTAAGTAAACACTCCTAATATAGAAAATATTTTTAAAATATCAACATTCAGTCTGTTCCCATATTTTTTTCTCTAGTCCACTTATCCTTCTTTTATTTAGTATAGACATTGATTCTAATAATTTTGACAATGATCCATTAATTTGATTTCCATATTGAGCGGTTGTATGTATCAGAGGGGATCATCTGAGTGAAACAATATCATTACTATTGTGGAAGACCGCACACTTTGGGTGGCCAGAAACTCTAGACTGCAGTTTTTGCTTTCCTACTAATTAATTGTATGACTTTAGATCCTTACTTTAAAAAAGATGAGATCTGACTGTGTAATCTCCAGAATCCACTTAGCCTTAGATTCTATTATTGTAAGTAATTTAGTTTAATGCCTTATCATTTATGATTATGTTTGAGTACAATTGGAGGAGAAAATTTAGCCTGAAAAAAATTATCCAAAACCATGTACATCTGTCTTTGAAAATAATCAGTTTATTGTCCAATCCATGTAGGGTATAACCCTGTATTTTGGTGTGGGCTTCATGACATGAATACGGATGATAGGTAAAATTCACTAGTCTCATGATTTGCATCCACTTTTATCCATTAATGACCAGTGGAACTCATGGTTTCTTCATTAATAAATTGAATTAAAAATAATAATATTGAGAAAACAATAGTCTTAAGCCAATGTACTTACTTTATGGCCACTGTAACTAGAACCATATGCAAGCCAGCAGTTTCAGCTCAGGAGACAGAGGTAATAGCCACTTTTTAATTTCCATTGTAAGGATTGATGTGGGATATTTCCCCCTAGTTTTTGGTCCCAAGTCTTTTTGGAAATGAACTGGAGAACATGGAATATAACTCAACTATGCCATACATGTCTTTTCAAGTTTAAACCATTGAAAAAATGGTTTCAAATTGAAACCATTTTTTGTTTAGAAGATTTGTCTAAAACCTATGCAACAGTTATAAACAATTAAAATGTTCATAGGTATGATCAAAAAAGGAACTTTTGATTTTCAAAAAAAATAAATGAAGACGTTTTCTTTATAAGGAAAGGTTATAAATTCTATAAATCAAGGTTATGGGCACACTTTAAAGTTTTATAATATTTATTTCCAAATGCTGGCAAATGTTAAAATACAGTTAAACTAATTCATTTAGGCATATAGAATATAGTTTTCAGGGTAACATTAAATTAAGGGAAATTCAGTATGAACTTGGCAACAGGCCTTCTAAGATGTGTTTATATCTTTATTTTAAAGTGAACTTTAAGGTATTGTCAAATAATGTAGTTACTGACAACGAAGTTCATTGTTGATCTTTTAAACTAGGGAAGGATTTTCACCTTCCCCTCCTTAAATATGCAACAGCTTGTCTATTCTAAAATACCTTTGAATGTCAACAACTACAGCAAGAAGCCATCACCCAAATGCCAATTATGTGAACCCCCCACAACCTGGATCACTGATTGGAAGAGAAACTGAGTAAGAAGGATGTAACCTTTGAAAAAGAAAATGCCAGGTAACTGAGCAATTCCCCTGCACTTTCTTCTTCATGCAAAATGGACCGTGAAGAGTTAGAACATGAATTTGATGGTCTCAGAACTACTTTTTTCACTGCAGTGATATTCTCAAGAGTTAAAAGCTAACATTGAAAGAGTATTTCCATGGTACCTGAGCCCTGTACTCACAAATCTTCAGCCATCGTTCAGTTGATTTTTCAGCTTCCTTTTCTCCTCACAAATGCTGTTTAATAATTTCACCAGAAAAGAAGTGCTAACAGATTTAACTGGGGAGTTCCTCGCTCATCGTCATGAAAACATGTGGGTGATTTTGTAGTTAAGTATATTTTTAAATGTTTCAATCCGCCTTTGGATTGGAAAGCCTGGATAATGTCGACTCATAATACAAAATGAAAGAAAAAAGAATGAGAAAAATACGTACAACATGTGGGTGCAGATTTTGGGCAAAGATCCCTCTTCTCTCCCTGCCCCATACACACATGGCTGTAAGATATGAATAAACTTGAGTTGTTTGATGCCTCACAATCCAACAGGCAACTTTTAAGAAGAACAATTTCCAGGCTATAAATTATTATTGTTCTTTTCAGTTAAACTGTAACACCTGTGATGTTCATCAGTTGGATGTTATGAAACTCTCTCCAGATTTTTGAGGCTCCCAGTAAATGTGTCTCATTGTGTTAAGTTTAAATTCCACGTTGGTTCAACTTTTCTTTTCAGAAAGTGGTTTTTATCTTCTTAAGCAGCAGCTAAAGATGGCATGCGCAGTCAGACAAGCAGACCCTTGTTTTTATAGTCTGGCTTAGGATTCGTTTTAAGTGTTCTGAACATGCGGTGCTATAGGAATTTACATGTAATCTTTGTATTAGAACTAGTCCAGGAGGTGCAAGGATGTACCTGGGAGGGGCAATCTCTGTGAAGGATAAGAGGTTGGGGGTGGGGAGAATATTGGAAAAGAGAAAAACTGAACATTTGAATGAAATGAATTGGACCAGCATTTGAAACTCTACTATATAGCAAGTGGACAAGCTGATATTTAGTTCTATGGATTGTTAACATTCACATAAAACAGAATTATTTAGCATTTACTGAATCCTTTTTGATAATCAATTTGGGATCAAATGCAAAAGAACATGTGTCTGGCTTTGTATGACCCCAATTCTTCTGTTTTCCCTTTGAGCAAATGACATGCCTTCTTTGCTGACTGACATTGGTTGCTAGGAGAAGTGCACTGGGCTGGTCTCCTCTTATCCAGCAGTAAAACTAAAGAGTGTATTGAGTAAGAGAAAGAGAGGCAGAGCACAGTACAGGCCATGAATCATGACTTGTCTCCAATATGTCCACTTTACTCCCATTTTGTGTCTCTTTAAAAACTTTTGTTTTTACCAATGATGCTTTCTTTCAGCCACTATCTATAATCCTTTTGGAGCCTGAGGGGATGAGGGTTTGCTAAAGGGAGACTGTGCTGCTAAGAGTCCACTCAGAGCCATAATAAAAGCCTTGAGAGTTATTCATGGGGCCACATTAGTGAGAATGCCCTACTCAGTGAATAGCATCAGTCAGCTGCTTTTGAAATCGGGTGATTAATACCTTCTGTTTTTAATGGGGGGGAAAAGGCAGACAAGAAAGGTCTTCATACTACTTTGGCTCCTTTGCAAATTAGATCTTATACATTGTCAAAGCTTTAGACAAAGAAGTTGCTAAATTTTCACTACCTGAAATAGTCTTTTTTTTTTTTTTTAAAGTGTTTCATGAACTGTTAAGATACAATTGAATGGTGAGAATACCCAAGTGAACACTTATTAAAAAAAAAAATTAGCCATTCTTAGATTTTGGTGATGTTTGTGATGACCATCAAACTAAGAGGTGATATTAGACATTATATCCAAAACGTTGTCTAAGCTGATCTCTTTCACAGCATCCAAATCACATTTTTGTTTGTTTGATAAAGCGATTAATTACAGTACTTTTGAGATTTTAGAGAAGCATCTAATGAGAAAGTGTTAAGGGTGGCAGGTGTTAGTTTCCCAAGAGCACTTGGATGTAAGGGACAGCGTGATTTACAAAGAAGTTGTTATGTATGTATGTATGTATGTTGATATCTATAGGCTAGTTTAGCATAAGGGACTAGAGAGGTTATCATTACGATCTCTCTTCTCTATATCTTTCGATTACATTGGGTACATGGTATAGTTCAAATAAAATTGAGGTTTAGGAACTGTGTCAGTCATCTGAGATACATCATTAGAAAGCTCCCAGTTTTGATGGCCTGTGTATAGCAACTGGAAAATGCAAGGTGATGCTTTTTCATGCTATTTTTAGCATGATTCTCGTGTCATCTAGACTGGTAATATTTAGATGGTAAAGCAGGCCAGCCCTTAGTGTTTTTTTGCAATTATTCTCATTCTGCTGTTCACTTTACATTTTAAATTTATTTTTTGATGTAGCAGCCTAGTCTGGTCCTTGTACTCATGTTCATCGAAAAGCTTTTATTGTAGTCTGAATATGAAAACAAACAACTCTAAAAAGCTCAGTGTGATGCTTCCTGCAACCTGTTTTTCACTCTGTGGAAGTGAAATAGCTTGTTAAGAGGTGATAATACCCAAGGGCAATCAGAGATGAAAATGTAACGATTTGGTGGGTGATGTCTAGAGATCAGCTTCAATGAGGTCTGATTGAACATCTTTATTAGAGACATAAAGGAGAGAACAAAATGATAAAAAGAAATTATATATCCAATATTAGAAACCTATCGGGGCGCCTGGGTGGCTCAGTTGGTTGGGCGACTGCCTTCGGCTCAGGTCATGATCCTGGAGTCCCAGGATCGAGTCCCGCATCGGGCTCCCTGCTCGGCAGGGAGTCTGCTTCTCCCTCTGACCTTACCCCCTCTCATGCTCTCTCTCTATCTCACTGTCTCTCAAATGAATAAATAAAATCTTAAAAAAAAAAAAAAGAAACCTATCAGAACCCAACTCTCCCTAACACACCCCTTGACTCATGAGCATAGAAATGATTTGCAAAACTTCTTAGCAGAATAAGAACCAGTGCTTTATTTGGTATATAAATGTAAAAGAATTCTTCAGGGAAATAATCCGAAATCTAGATAGCTAAGTAGAGGGAGAAGCCAGCAAACCAATAACACTGAAAGGGCCCAGGGGATAAATATGGGAGTGGGTGCAAGGAGAGAATGTGATTCAGATTAGGAGTGTTGTGTCCCGGTTTAAAGGTCAGGAGAGTCTAGTCCCATTTATTTATTTATTTTTGGATTGTTTTAAATTTTATTTTTTAATTTTTTAATCCCATTTAGGTTGGAGTGTTGCATCACTGACGAGGGAGATCCTCTTTCAATGAATGTGGCTGAAGTGCAATTGAAATACTTCTCTCGTTTTGCACTTCATTTCTAGACCATAAGAGTGTGAGAGAGAGATTTTGGCAGAATAGAAAAGGGAGTGAGTACAAAGACAGATTCTTTTGGAAAATCCCTGTCCACTTAAGACTAGAGAAGGATTTACTTACTGTCTCTGTATATCCTAGCCTATGATCATGAGAAACAATATTAAGATGGATCCCATTAAACCTTTTTTAAATATTGAAGGAAAAGATCGACAAAAATGTAACCATGTTTAAAATATTTCACCCACTACTTTTCATGAATGAATCACAAAAATTTGGAAGCAATGAGTTAAGTTTAGGTGAAAAATACTCATATTTTAAAATTATTCTTGAATTAAGTTATAGGAGATGATTAATACAAAGATGTATTGCATTTCAAAAGAAAGGTAGTAAACAATATGAGTCCATTTTGTTATTGACAAGAATTTTAATCAGACGTGTTGGTTTAACAGGATCCAGAACATAATTCTTTTATTACTTTCAACAATAGTGAGGTCTTCTTAGGCATGCACCCTTTGTGGCTCTAGAGTTTAAGAGAAATGTGAAAAATTTTATAGTCTCTGTTCTATAGAGAGCTGCGAAATGATAACTGGATTGGAAAATAATACCTAAGGTTGACTACATGGGTTCAAATTCTTTTCTGTGTTTTTCTTCTGTTCTCATTATTTTTAATAAATTAATGGTAGTGGGCACAACAATATCCTGAAATCAGATTCTAAAATCACCTTTCTCTGTTGAAAACATTTTCAAATGTTTGATAGGCATCACATGCAAGCTAGTACCTGAGCTTTGGTGATTATTTTATATCATTCATGATAAGCCCAAGAGAACAAAAGAATGCAGAGCTGACTGCTGATGCCCATCAATGCCTTCCTGTTCTCGAAGTCTCCTGGTACCTCGGCTAGTCAGGGAAGGAGAATGATATGTAGACTGGGTGTCTTAAGACTATAAGGGCCCATAACTATTTCTGGCTTTGCGGATCCTAAGACCTCCTCTGTCCCAACTACTCAACTTTGCCTTTGTAGGGAGAAAGTGGCCATAGACAATATGTAAATGAATGAGCAGGGAGGGCTGTGTTCTAATACCACTCTATGGACATAGAAATTTTAATTTTTAAATTTTTTTTTACATCACAAGGTGTTGTTTTCTTTTTTCTTTCAAAATATTGTTTTCTTTTCACTGTTTCTTTATGATTTAAAAGTGAAAAAAAAAAACATTTCTTGTGTATGAGTCATAGCAAAACAGGGAGTGAAAAACAGATTTGGCCCAAAGGTTATAGCTTGTAGAATATAAAATACCCATTTTCATTAGAGGGGTAGAAGAAAGAATGGGATGGGGTAAGAGACAGATGGAGCCAGAAGATGGATATTCCCCTCCACACCCCATATTATTTCTCCAAATTCATCACTTTCATCCATCCTTTCAGCTTACATTTGGAATGCACTTACTACGTGCAGTTGATTGAGCTCTTTAGATCTCAAGCTGACTTAAATAAGGTCAGTGCCCTAAGTACTGCTGCAGTTGAGGTATTTGTACAGTCCGCTAAGAAACTAAAAAGCTGTCCACAGCCCTGTGAGAAAGCTTCACCGAACTTGGGCAGTCAAGGAGTGTTGTGGTTGCCATTTGGACAAGTATTTCTAGTGCAGCGGATATGGTAGAAAAGAGTATTGAAGGCATGAGCTTAATAGATATGTTGTTTTTTTTTTTTTTTGTAAGTTTTATTTTAATTTCAATTAGTTAACGCACAGTGTTATATTAGACATAGTGATTCAACAATTCTATGCATTACTCAGTGCTCATCATGATAAGTGTGCTCCTTAATCCCCATTATCTATTTCACCCATCCTCCCACCCACCTCCCTTCTGGTAACCATCAGTTCCTTCTCTATAATTAAGAGTCTGTTTTTTGGTTTCTCTCTCTCTTTCTTCCCCTTTGCTTGTTTGTTTTGTTTCTTATATTCCACACATGAGTGAAATCATATGGTATTTGTCTTTTGCTGACTTATTTTGCTTAACAGTATACTCTCTAGCTGCATCCACGTCATTGCAAATGGCAAGAGTTCATTCTTTTTTACAGCTGAGTAATAGTCCATTATATATATATATATATATATATATATACACATAAATATGTGTACATAATATGTATATGTAAATATACATACATATACATATATATGTGTATATATCTCTTACATTTTCTTTATTCATTCACCAATCCATGGAACTAGGGCTCCTTCCATATCTCAGCTATTGTAAATAATGCTGATATCCACATAGGGGTGCATATATCCCTTTGAATTAGTGTTTATATAGTCTTTGGGTAAATACTCAGTAGTGCCTATTGCTAGATCATAAGATAGTTCTATTTTTAACTTGTTGAGGAACCTCTGTACTGTTTTCTAGAGTGGCTACACCAGTTTGAATTCCCACCAACAGTACAAGAGAGTTCCCCTTTCTCCACATCCTCATTCATACCTGTTGTTTCTTGTGTTGTTGATTTTAACCATTTGGACAGGTATGAGATGACATCTCATTGTAGTTTTGATTTGCATTTCCCTGATGGTCAGTGATGAAAAACATCTTCTCATGTGTCTGTTGTCCATCTGGATATCTCCTTTGGAGAAATGCCTGTTCATGTCTTCTGCCCATTTTTCTCTTGGATTATTTGGTTTTTGGGTATTGGGTTTGATAAGTTCTTTATAAATTTTCGATACTAACCCTTTTTCAGATATGTCATTTGCAAAATCTTCTCCCATTCTGTAGGTTGCCTTTTAGTGTCATTGATTGTTTACTTCAAAGAAGCTTTTTATTTTGATGAAGTCCTAGTAGTTTATTTTTGCTTTTGCTTCCCTTGCCTCAGGAGACATATCTAGAAAGAGGTTGCTATGGTCAATGTCAAAGAAGTTACTGCCTATGTTCTTTTCTAGGATTTTTATGGTTTCAGGTCACACATTTAGATCTTTAATCCATTTTGAATTTATTTGTGTGTATGGTATAAGAAAGTGGTCTAGTTTCTTTCTTTTGCATGTTGCTGTCCAGTTTTCCCAACACTATTTGTTTAAGATATATTCTTTTTCTTATTGGATATTCTTTCCTGTTTTGTCAAAGATTAATTGACCATAGAGTTTTGGGTTTATTTCTGGATTTTCTATTCTCTTCTATTGATCTATGTGTCTGTTTTTGTGCCAATGTTTTGATCACTACAGCTCTGTAATATTATTTGAAGTCTGGAATTGTGATGCCTCCAGCTTTGCTTTTTTTTTTTTTTTCCCAAGATTGTTTTGGCTATTCAGGATCTTTTGTGGTTCCATACAAATTTTAGAATTGTTTCCTCTAGTTCTGTGAAAAATGCTTTTTGTATTTTGGTTGGGATTGCATTAAATGTGTGGATTGCTTTTGGTAGTATAGACATTTTAACAATATGTTTTCCTAATCCATGAGTGTGGAATATTTTTCCATTTCTTCGTGTTATCTTCAATTTCTTTTTTCAGCATTTTATAGTTTTTAGAGTACAGGTCTTTCACTTCTTTGGTTAGCTTTATTCCTAAGCATCTCATTATTTTTGGTGCAATTGTAAATTGGATTGTTTTCTTAATTTCTCTTTCTGTTGCTTCATTATTGGTGTATAGAAATGCAACAGATTTCTATACATTGATTTTGTATCCTGCAACTTTACTGAATTTGTTTATCAGTTCTAGCAGTTTTTCGGTGTGGTCTTTAGGGTTTTCTATATATAGTTCATGTCATCTGCAAATAGTGAAAGTCTTAACTTTTTACTTACTGATTTGGATGTCTTTTATTTCTTTTTGTTGTCTGATTGCTGTGACTAGGACTTCCAGTACTAAGTTGAATAAAAGTGGTGAGAGTGGACATCCTTGTCGTGTTCCTGACCTTAGGGAAAAAGCTTTCAGATTTTTTCCCATTGAGAATGATGTTAGCTGTGCGTTTTTCAAATATGGCCTTTATTATGTTGCAATATGTTTCCTCTAAACCTACTTTGTTGAAGATTTTTACCATGAACGGATGTTGCATTTTGTCAAATGCTTTTTCTGCATCTTTTGAAATGATCATGTGGTTCTTATCCTTTCTCTTATTGATGTGATGTATCATGTTGATTGATTTGTGAATATCGAATCACCCTTGCAAACCAGGAATTTGATCATGGTGAATAAATTTTTAAACTAATTGTTGGATTTGGTTTGCTAGTATTTTATTGAGAATTTTTGCATTTATGTTCTTCAGGGATATTGACCTGTAGTTCTCCTCTTTAGTGGTATCTTTATCTGGTTTTGGTAACAGGATAATGTTGGCCTCATAGAATGAATTTGGAAATTTTCCTTCCTTTCCTATTTTTTTGGAATAGTTTAGGACGAATAAGAAGTAACTCTTCTTTAAATTCCCCTGTGAAACAATCTGGTCCTGGACTTTTGTTTTTTGGAATTTTTTGATTAATGATTCAATTTCTTTGCTGGTTATCAGTCTGTTCAAGTTTTCTGTTTCTTCCTGTTTCAGTTTTGGTGTTTTGGTGGTTGTTTCTAGGAATTTATCCATTTCTTCTAGCTCGCCCAGTTTGTTGGCATATAGTTTTTCATACTATTCTCTTATAGTTGTTTGTATTTCTGTGGCCTTGGTTGTTATTTCTCCTCTCTCATTTGTGATTTTATTTATTTGAGTCCTTCCTTTTTTATTCTTGACAAATCTGGTAGAGGCTTATCAATTTTTATTGACTTTTTTCAAAAAACCATCTCCTAATTTCATTGATCTGTTGTTTTTTTTAGCTTCTATATCATTTATTTTTGTTTTAATCTTTATTATTTCCTTTCTTCTGCTGGCTTTAGGCTATGTGTTTTGTTCTTTTTCTAGCTCCTTGAGTTGTAAGGTCGGATTGTTTATTTGAGATTTTTCTTGCTTCTTGTAGTAGACCTGTGTTGCTATAAACTTCCCTCCTAGAACCGCTTTTGCTGCATCCCAAAGTTTGGACCATTGTGTTTTCATTTTCATTTCCTTCCATGGATTTTTTAATTTCTTTTTTTATTTCCTGGTCAACCATTTTATTGTTTAGTAGCATGTTATTTAACCTCCATGATCTGTGGTCTTTCCAGATTTTTTCTCGTGGTTGACTTCTAGTTTCATAGCGTTGTGGTCAGGAAAGATACATGGTATTACTTCAATCTTCTTAAATTTGTTGAGTCTTGTTTTATGGGCTAATATGTGATCTATTTTGCAGAATGTTCCATGTGCACTTGAAAAGAATGTGTATTCTGCTATTTTAGGATGGAATGTTCTGAATATATTTGTTAAATCTATCTGTTCTAGTATGTCATTCAAAGCCATTGTTTCCTTGTTGATTTTCTGTTTAGATGATCTGTCCATTGATATAGTTGGGGTGTTAAAGTCCCCTATTATCAGGGCACCTGGGTGGCTCAGTTGGTTAAGCGTCTGCCTTCAGCTCAGGTCATGATCTCAGGGTCCTGGGATCAAGCCCCAGGGCTGGCTCCCTGCTAAGCAGGGAGTCTGCTTCTCCCTCTTCTTCTGCCCTCCCTACCACTCCTGTGCATGCACTCTCTCTCTCAAATAAATAAATAAATAAATAAATAAATAAATAAATAAATAAAATCTTAAAAAAAAAAGTCCCCTATTATGATTGTATTATCATCAATTAGTTCCTTTATTGTTAACCGTTTTATGTATTTGGGTGCTCTTATGTTTGGGTGCATAAATATTTACAATTGTTATATCTTCTTATTGGATTGTCCCCTTCATTATTACATAGTGCCCTTCTTTGTTTCTTGTTATTGTCTTTGTTTTAAAGTCTATTTTGTCTGGTATAAGTATTGCTACTCTGGGTTTCTTTTTCTTACATTCTTTCTTTCTTTCCTTTTTTTTTTAAGTAAGCTCTATACAGGGCTTAAACTCATGACGCCGAGATCAAGAGTCACATGCTCTATCAATTGAGCCAGCCAGGTACTCCTTACTCTGGCTTTCTTTTGACATCCATTGGCATGATAGATGTCTCTCTATCACCTCACTTTCAATCTCTAGGTGTCTTTAGGTCTAAAATGAATCTCCTCTAGGCAGCAAATAGATGGGTCTTGTTTTTTTTATCCATTCTCTCACCCTATGTCTTTTGACTGGAGCATTTAGTTCATTTAAATTCAAAGTAATTGTTGATAGATATGTATTTATTGCCATCTTATTACTTGTTTTGTGGTTGTTTCTGAAGATTTTCTCTGATCCTTTCTTGTCTTTTTCTCCTTCATGTTTTGCTGATTTTCTTCAGTGATTTATTTAGATTTATTTCTCTTTTTCTTTGTATATTTATTACTGGTTTTTGTTATGCTTACATTAGGTTTGTATATAACCTCTTCTGCATATAGCAGTCTATATTAAGTTGATGCTGGTTTAAGTTGGAATGCATACTTTTCTCCTCTCCTCCCCATGTTTTAGGTATATGCTATTATATTTTTATAGCCTTTTTTGTAAACCCCTTGACTGATTTTTTACAGAAATATATTCATTTTTCTGCTTTTGTGTTTTCTATCTTTATATTGTTACTTTTGGTCTCTCCTTTCACTTAGAGTCCCCTTTAATATTTCTTGGAGGGCTGGTTTAGTGGACATGAATTCCTTTAGTTTTGTTTTTCTGGGAAACTCTTTATCTCTCCTTCTATTTTGAATGATGGCCTTGCTGGATATAGTATTCTTGGCTGAAGACTTTTCCCATTCAGAATTTTGAATATATCATGCCACTCTCTTCTGGCTTGAAAAGTTTCTGTTGAAAATCTGCTAGCTTTTTGAGTTTTTCCTTGTAAGTTACTGACGTCTTTTATCTTGCTTTTAAAAGTTTTTCTTTATCACTATATTTTGCCATATTATAATATGTCTTGGTGTGGATGTGCTTTTGTTGATTTTGATGGGAGTTTCTGTGATTCCTAGATCTGAATACCTCTTTCCTTCCCCAAATTAGGGAAGTTTTTAGCTATTATTTCTTCAAATAAATTTTCTTTTTTTTTTTTTTTAAAGATTTTATTTATTTGTTCATAAGAGACAGAGAGAGAGGCAGAGGGAGAAGCAGGCTTCCCGCTGAGCAGGGAGCCTGATGTGGGACTCGATCCCAGGACCCTGGGATCATGACCTGAGCCAAAGGCAGACGCTTAACCATCTGAGCCACCCAGGCGCCCTCAAATAAATTTTCTATCCACTTTTCTCTCTCTTCTTCTTCTGGGACTCCTGTAATACCAATATTAAGTACTTTTGATGAAGTCACTGAGTTCCCTAAGTCTATTCTCATTTTGCATAATTCTTCTTTCTCTCTTTTGTTCAGCTTGATTACTTTCCATTACTCTGTCTTCTAGGTCACTAATCCATTCCTCTGCTTCTTTCATCTTGCTGTTCATTCTATCAAGCGTGTTTCTCATTTCATTTATTGAGCCCTTAACTCTGCTATGTTATTCTGTATCTCTATATTAAGGGTCTCACCCATATCTTCCACTCTTTTCTCAGGTCCATTGAGTATTCTTATGATCATTGCTTTAAGTTCTCTATCAGCATGTTACTTATATCTGTTTTACTTAGATCTCTGGCCATGGCCTTGACTTGCTCTTTCATTTGGGAAAAATTTCTCTGTCTTCTCATTTTGTCTGCCTTTCTGGTCTGTTCCTCTGTGTTAACAAAGGTAGCTATGTATTCTCTTGAAAGCAGTGACTTTGTGAAGAAGAGGTCCTGGAGTGCCCTGCAGTGTGGTGTCCCCTGTTCACCAGAACCTGGCATTTCAGGAGAGCATCCTACGTGTGTTGCTTTCACCCTGCTGTTGTGTCTGAGCCAGTTTTCCTTTCAGTGCAGTGGACCGTGCTGACTATCTGCCTATTGTGGGCTGTGCTTGCTCTCTGTGGTGTTGGTGGGACCCAGGCAGGCAAGGGGGCAGGGATGTTAGGAAAATTTGCTCTGGGCCACTAGTTCTATTCCAGGTACCTAAATCACTGTGGTGGCTGGGGGCTGCAGGCCAGGGCAGCTAGGGGCACAAGGCTGGATGCAATGCGTGGCAATGGCTGGGTGCAACTCAGCATATTAGGGCAGCTGGGCATGGTTCATGGTGGCAGCTGTGAACCCCTAGGCTAGGCGGGGTGTGTGTACTAACGAAATTTGCCCTAAGCCCAGGACCAGGTTAACCTGGAGTGCAAGAGTCCTCAGGAGAGGGGCGCCTGGGTGGCTCGGTCGGTTAAGTGTCTGCCTTCACCTCAGGTCATGATCTCAGGGTCCTGGGATCGAGTTCCGCATCAGGCTCTCTACTCTGTGGAGAGCCTATTTCTCCCTCTCCCCTTGCTCTTCTCTCTCTCTCTCTCTCTGTCAAATAAATAAAATCTTAAAAAAAAAAAAAGAATCCTCAGAAGAATGTGTGGGCCTGGCACACTGCTAGCAGGTTAGGCAGCAAGTGTCTGTGGAGCCCCGCCTCCCGCAAATGGCCCTGTGTTTATGCTGGGGGGGTGGGGGAGGAAAATGGCGCTGCCAGCTCCCTCGGTTTCAGAGAAGTCCCTCAACACATTCCCAAATCATCATGAACATATCTGTCTCCCATTTGCCCCCAGGTGCTGTGTAAACTGCTGTTTTTATGTTCCCTCTCTGTGTAGGGTGCTGTCTCTTTAAGAACTGTGACCCAACTATCACTCATTCTCCTGGCTGGCCCAGTGCTGAGTCAGCTGACTTTTAAACTCCAAGAATTCAGCCCCTCTGGATTTTAAAGCCAAACGTTATGGGTATGAGTCTTCCCCATGTGGGCTCCCTGGTGCAAGCGCAGGTTTCTCCACCCTCTCCATGGGCACAGCTCCCTCCCTTGTGCTAGAAGCTCCCGCTGTCTTTCCTAAACTTTCAGATGCAGATTCTTTTCTATAGTTAGTTGTGGAGTTTGTTCTGCCAACCTTTGGATCACTCTCCAGTTTACTGACTTGTATATGGATGCTATCTAGTTTTAAATGTGGGATGGGGAGAGCTCTGGGTACTCGGCCATCTTCCTTCCAATTCGCAGTGATGTGGTGTTTCTGGCTGAGGTATAGGGATAGAGAGGAGATTCCTCTGGGGAGCAGACTTGGAGGGTTTCTTGAGAAAGGCTCAAGAAAAGGCTCATGGAAAGAAGGTGACAAAAACCCATCTAGAGATTTTAAATTGGGTTAATATTATTCAAAAATACAATATGTGACCTCTGTCAAAGTGTTATTAAAGATGAAAAGATCAAAGGCAGAGAAAGTCTTTTAGGGATAAAATGGTGAGAGAATAAACAAACAATACCACTAGATATGCAGGGAGAAAGACTGATTCAAAAAGTATAGTGGAGGTAGATTTGACAGAATTGGACTGGGTGTGGGGGAATACAGAGAAAGTACAGGAGTAGATATATTTAAGGGTACAGGTTTAAACTGGGTATTTGAAAAGGTGAGTCAAAATTAAGACACCCTCAAGTGTACCTATATTAATGATCTTTCAGACTATATAAGGAAAGATTTTTCTTCATGTCCTTCTTTGCTGGTCCTCTAAATTTGAAGACAGCGGTGTGATTTCCTGTCTTTCTACTTGTTTGAGCTTATATAAATTTGAACTCAGCTTTAATTTGTAATTTAAAAGTATAACACCAACTACTGTATACATGCTTTCCTTTGACAAGTTCAAATAGTTCCATTTGTAGAGAACATAGTATCTTCAAAATCAAGAACAAATTCACAAAGCTTTCCAAGAAATATCTCTACCTTCTGTCAGGATACAGGAAGGCCCATGTTTACATCTTGGTCCTTTTTATATTTGTAGAATTGCACAAAATAGGTCTCTATTAATTTTGAATGAATTAAATTGTTCTTTATAAACAGTTTTTGTTTTTTTTTTTTATGCAGAAGCTGAGGCAGTTTATGCCATCTGACCCCAAATATGCTCATGAGTAAAACTTCCTATTGAAGTCAAGGACCTTGCTTCCTTCTGGTAGAAGAAGGAAGTACGTCACAGACAGGATGAATCCTGGGCAGTGACTTTTCAAAGGAAATATGTCCTCTGGACCAACTTGGTGGTTAATGAGCTATGCAGCCTGAGAATAACGGTCCAGGGAAGATTGTACAAGTGAGATTCTTTGCTTGCTGTAAAACTGTGTTGGCTTCTTCTGCCCAGCCTTTAGAATTCCTCATATTTTTTGTTCCTGGTGTAAGATAGTGATAGACAGGAATAGAATAGAGCCAGTATCTCAGTAAAAAGAAAGTAAAAAAAAATAAGTTAAGATGGACATTGAGGTGAAGGAGGCCAATTCGTAGAGTTTCTAATTGGTCTTATTTTGTCAGTTTTATGTTACTGTCATGCTGTGGGGCCACATCATAGCTCACATTTGAAAGCATATGGGCATTGTGCCAGAACATCGCTGCAACCAGTGGTTGAGAGGAGTCTAACTCTACAAAATTTCATCAGTATGTGTGTTTTTATATATATTTGCCCAAAGTGTAATATATCAGTACTGAGATAAGCACCCTGATAATTAAGTGCCTACATATTAAATTTGGGATTAAGATACAGGAATAACTAGAATAAGAGAGGCATTCTTTTTTTTTTTTTTTAGAAATATCACACAAAACCTACTCACCTGGAACTCACCCTTCTATGTTTCTATACACTACTTTTATAGTTTAATTTTTTTTAAAGATTTTCTTTTCTATTAAACGAGCACCACCTCTTCCCACTAACATCAGATCCTTTTGCATCTGGTATCCATCATTCTATAACACAGAGCATATAATGTTGAAAACAATGGCCCTGATATTAGGAGTCTCTGCATAAAATTCATTCTCCTGGTTTTGTTTTTGGGCCAGTATATTGCATATTGTATTGATGGAGGGGCTTTGATTTTCATAATAGTCTGTGAACTCTGGAGGGACTGGTTTGTTGACAAGGCGTATAGAAATGATTAGAAGTATTGAGTTGTCTTATAATGAATCTAAAATAGAAATATAGATGCTGCAAAAGAAGATATAGTAGACCTTTTTTCCTATGCATTGTGATTTCCTAACTTGTTATCATATCACAATACTCCTGAGTACCTTTAATTTCCATTCCATGCAAGGGTTATACAGAGTTTGAGAAAAATATGCAGTTGAAGGACTCATTTAAGTATATATATATCCACATATAAACTGATATGAGTTGGATTGGACTGTAACTTGTGTTATATAAATATAACTAAACTACATTTTTGTACCCTGAGGAACTAATCAAAACGAGTGGGGGTAACTTTATTACACCCTATCCCAATCAATTTATTCTGTAAATTTATATAACTATCATTTCTTACTTTTCCCACTCTAATGTTAAAATTAGGGTCAAGTTAACCAAAGAAATGTTTATAAAGTAAACTTGGTTTGGCAAAACAGTAATTATTATAAAACACTATATTTTAAGCAACATTAACTCAACCAGGTAAATAGAGTAATTGAAGTATCCTTATAAATGAGTGCATGATATTAATAATGTCTTTTGGGAGAGGATTTAGGACATGCTTTGTATGTATTTATCTCACACAAAGAGGAAAGTTTCCTTCTGTGGGAAAACATTACATCATAGGAAGGCCTGAAATATTTGAGAAGCAACTTTGTGAAGCCACATTCAATCTAAACAAGTTCCAACAAGATAAAGTCCTCAGAAGAAGAAAAGGGATGATGGCCACAAAGATCCACTATCTCGTTTCCCAGCTTTCTCTATAATGTAGCTAAGACTCTCATTGATGAAGTCATCCTTTCTGGATCCATCTGTGTAAGAACTTGTTCTTCCTCCCTCTTTTTTTTTTTTTTTTAAGATTTATTTATTATTTGAAAGAGAGAGAGAAGGAGAGAGAGTGTGGTGGGGGGGGGAAGGAGAGAGAGAAAATTAAGCAGTCTCCGTGCTGAGCAAGGGAGCCCAATGCCAGGCTTGATCTGGAGGCCCTGAGATCAGGACCTGAGCTGAAACCAAGGATCGGGCACTTAACTGACTGTACCATCCAGGTGCCCCTGTCTTCTGTCTTTTTTCAAGCAAATTTGGTAGAGCTTTTAAAGACCTAATTTTGTTTGATGAGATTCATTAGGATTAGGCTACATAAATGTAAAATGAAAGATTCTACTCCTTATTGTTAATATCTTAATTCATGATATGCCTTGATATATAAGAAGACATGAGTATTATGTAATATTTCATTTTGGATTGTGAGAAACTAGCAACTTCTTATTTATATGGATAATTTAAAAAATTAACGACTGCATAATATTGGGAATGAAGCAGTTGCAAAGATATATAGTATATTTGGTGTAATTTTGACAGCTCTAAATATATAGATAACTCAAAACTTAGGTATAGGACATGATTTTTATGACAATTTTGTTCAAGGCTTGTAGATACAATAATATAAAAATAACACTGTGTGTGTTTGTGTGTGTGTGTGTTTACCATTAGAAAAAGAAATACATTTCTTCCAATTTTCTATTAAGAAAATTCTATTGCAATATTGGAGATAAGAAACATCTTCAGTGTCTTTTAGTAAGCTCTCAAATACCACCTGAATCAAGTAAATGAATAAAAAAGTTTTAGGCATAGATTATTTTAGCTTGATAGCAACCTATCTTTATTTAGTGGTTTGAGGCAAAACTCATATAGAAATTAAAACCATAGTACTCTAATGTTTAGTTACCTGGAAAGTTCTAACGGAATGTAAGTAATATTTGCAATAGCCTTGTTATTGTAATTGAAAGAAAAAGGTTATTGTGTGTTCTCTGGTACAGCTGCCCACCTGTCCCATTACATCCCAGAGAATGAGTTTGTATCTCCTCTGATGGTAAGTGAAGACCATAAGTGATATTGTTAGTACTCTTGAAAAAGTAATGGAAAATAGATCTGCAGAATATGGCATTAAGGGACAAGTTGCTATTTTTTAAAAAAATTCATCTTGTTTTGCTATTTCTAAGTTTGTGACATTTCTTATTAGTTTAGATTATAGCACAGATGTGCATTCATTCATTAGTCCCTTCCAAAGATATTTACCAAGCATCTGCATTGTTCTGGGGGCTTATAATAGTGTAGTGAGCTTTCAATTCAGTGAGAAAGATAGATAATAATCATACTGAATATGTTTGTACTTTTAATTGAATTTAAGTCGTATGAACAAAAAGTACAGTGTCACCAATGGATTTAAATATCTACAAAATTTCGTTTGTTGTGCCTGGAGGCCTTCCCAGGGAAGAAGTAATGTTTCTATTGAGGCCTGTGGGATTAGGGATAGTCATGTGAGGAGTGGGATCAGGGAAGAGCATTCCAGGCAGAGATGAGGTCCTGAAAGGAGTGGGGAGGGGAGACCCTGACACCACTGAAAACTGAGAAGAATAGAAAGGACAGTTGTGGGCAAAGGAAAGGTAGAAGAAGGCTGGGCTGGATGACCGCAGATTATGTAGGTAAAGATTCTAAATTTTATCCCAAGACAATGGGATTATTATGCTGCTCAGGGAATTTCCAGGCTGCTAAAAGAGGTCCAGTGATAAATCTGAATAGTGTACATAGAATGTGATCAGCTCGGGGCGCCTGGGTGGCTCAGTCGTTAAGCGTCTGCCTTCGGCTCAGGTCATGATCCCAGGGTCCTGGGATCGAGCCCCACATCGGGCTCTCTGCTCAGCGGGGAGCCGGTTTCTCCCCCTCCCACTCCCCCTGCTTGTGTTCCCTCTCTCACTGTGTTTTTCTCTGCCAAATAAATAAATAAAATCTTTAAAAAAAAAAAAAAAGAATGTGATCAGCTCTAGTTTAGAGGTGGCCTTGGGGTGCCATGAAAGCATATTATATGGGAGCCTCAGCCATTCTGGGGATGAGAAAAGGATACAGAAGGGGTTACCTTGGGCTGAGTCCAGAGTTAGATTTAGCTGGATGCTATTCCCATCTTCCACCCAGACCAGTTACATTAAAAAGGTTTACTTTACTTTATAATTATTTACATACATGCATTATGAATCATATTTATGTCAGGCTACTTCATGTCAGGAACTGTTTCCTCCTTGTTATTTCTTGCTGTGGGTAGCAGAGAACCTTGCACATAAAAAGGGTTCCCTAGGGGCGCCTGGGTGGCTCAGTTGGTTAAGCGACTGCCTTCGGCTCAGGTCATGATCCTGGAGTCCCAGGATCGAATCCCGCATCTGGCTCCCTGCTTGGCGGAGAGTCTGCTTCTCCCTCTCCCGCTCCCCCCTCTTGTGCTCTTTCTCTCTCTCACTCTCTCTCAAATAAATAAATAAAATCTTTAAAAAAAAAAAAGTGTTCCCTAAATACTTGTTGAATTAAATAAAAATGCCCCATTTAATTCAATTCTTCTTGGTCTTACTTGTTTCAGACTTAGCAAAAACTACTCATTAACCTTGGTTTTACTGAATTCATCAATAGTGTGTGCAAATTTAAGGTGATCTATTCATCACTTTTTGAATATACACAATTTATGTATTCTGAATTTGATGGGACTATCTCCTATCTATATTGGTGTGAATAAATCCAATTTATCATTCATCGCATACATTTAGTGTTAGAGTTGTTAGTTTGCTTACCTAGATGGAAAGCCACATCTGTTTTCTTTTAATTTTAAAGTCAGCAGAGGGACGCCTGGGTGGCTCAGTCGGTTGAGCAGCTGCCTTCGGCTCAGGTCATGATCTCAGGGTCCTGGGATCGAGTCCTGCATGGGGCTCCCGGCTCATCAGGGAGTTTGCTTCTCCCTCACCCTCTGCCCCTCCCCCCAGCTCATGCTCTCTCATTCTCTCTCTCTCAAATAAATAAATAAAATCTTTAAAAAATAAAACCAGCAGAAAAATCAATATGCTTATGTTACTGTTTTTAAGCTTTCTACTTTGTAATGTCATGAAAAGAAATGCCTGAGTTCATTGTATTTATTATCACTTTTTTTGTCAAAGAGAATTGGCTTTATTTTTAAAATATACTTTAAGAGGAGAATGTATTAAATTATGTCAGTTTATTCCTTTCAAAGAAAGGAGATTAGGGACGCCTGGGTGGTTCAGGTCATGATCCCAGGATCCTGGGATCAAGTCCAGCATCAGGTTCCTTGCTCTGTGGGGAGCCTGCTTCTCCCTCTGCCTGCCACTCCCCCTGCTTGTGCTCTCTCTTACTTTCTCTCTCTCTCTCTGTGAGAAATAAATAAATAAAATCTTGGGCGCCTGGGTGGCTCAGTTGGTTAAGCGACTGCCTTTGGCTCAGGTCATGATCCTGGAGTCCCTGGATCGAGTCCCGCATCGGGCTCCCTGCTTGGCAGGGAGTCTGCTTCTCCCTCTGACCCTCCCCCCTCTCAAGTGCTCTCTCTCATTCTCTCTCTCTCAAATAAATAAATAAAATCTTTAAAATAAATAAATAAATAAATAAATAAAATCTTAAAAAAAAGGAAAGGGTATTAAAATATGCAGATTAGTTTATAAGAGCATATAAAATAAAATTCAAGCATATGAAAAATTAGTGGTAAATATATTTTTGTATAACTTCAAATTTATATTATATATATTTTAATAAAATTAATAGTTGAATGCTAGTGATATTTCAAGATATAACACAAACCTATTTCACTGCAGGATAAAAAGTACAGAAGTTTGTAACAATTTAAAAACTGGGGACAGATAAATACTTGAATCAGAAGCCAGTCTATATAATAATGATTTGTGCTCTCTCACTCAATTATTTGGATTTTCTTCCTTTGGAAAAAGAGAAGGTGAATTATTTCTATAATAAAGTATTTGCAATAATAATTCCCTGATGTTCTCATTTCCCATTTTTCCATAAGGTTGATGATCACCAGAGGGATAGGAAGGTCTTGATAGCACTAATACTCAACTGAAGGCAAGAAATGGGTTTCTGGAAAGTGACCAGAATTGTGTGTCTCCCCAGATTTGGGTGGCAGGAGTGCTCACAAAGTATTTTTATTCAGCGATTTAAGTGACAGGTGGGTCTGGCTTAACCAAGCCAAACTAAATTCGTTTAGGCCAAAAACCTGAGGGAACTGCAAATAAAATAATAACAATCACAATAATGTTTAGTAATATTGTACCACTCTTTCCCTAAGGAGCTTCACGCGATTGGCAATTGTCTCATTAATTCTCAGAAGCTCCCCGGGAAGGAGTAGTGCAATATAGTACATGTTGAAAAGAAGATGTCTTAAATAGGAATAGTTGTATTCTTAGTACAGATAGGTTGTTCAGCAAAGGTTGCAACACATTTTTATAGAAATAAAGTTTTTGTTTTTCATTACAAGAAATGAATGACCAAATCAAAACTTTCTTCAAAATTAATTGTGAAAAATAGCTCATTGTTTCGCTTTGTATTTTCATTTAAACCCAATTACCTGTCATTCCTGTGACCTATTTTCAAAATTCCATTAAATTCAGTGAGTAACAAGACTCTTAGCAATCTTTAGTCAGATGTCATTTGACTGTCAGTGAGCAAGATTGAGAGCACCTTAAATGAGGAGTTTCAATCAATGACCATCATCCATACTATTGATTAAACACTTTGTTACCTTAGTAATGGCCCAAATTTTAAACATTTCTTAGAATTGGTTAAGTTTAAGGGACAATTAAAATAATCAAATAATATCATTGTTTGCATTAAAAAACTAGTGGAATATGAAGGCAAGTATGTATGTTTCTCTTTGAAAATAGTGCCTTGTGCTATTATTGGATATACAGATGACCTTTCCACTCTGAGGTCAGAGTTCAAATTAAGCCTTGGGTCCTAAGTAAATTGAGATGAATGGTTTGGCCTTTGTCCCTGGTGTAAAATAGTCCATATTGCAAAATCACCATACATCTGTTTTTGTGAAATTGGCGTAATTGGCATTCTCCTAGGATTTTGTTGGCATTGAAGCTGAAGGTATTTCCTGCAACAAAGGTGGATTCTTGTCTAGGTCATAGGTTTTTTTTAAAAGTCTATACAAATGGCCTAGGATACGTTCATTCACTTTGAGAAGTAGAGAACTATGTCTCATCATAATAAATATGGTAATTGGTAATAGCACAATAACTATCTAATACATTTACTAAGATGGGAGTGCTTATGTGGAATGATGAGAGAAAAAAGTTGGAATAATTTTGAAGGGGACATCTTCTTGATCTTGCTAGTAGTTTTATAACTATCTTCACTCAATTATAGTGAGAAAAATAAAGATTGCCTTTACATTCCAATGAATTGAAAGTTACTCAGATTTTTCATCAACTTTAAAATTTAAATGTATAGGTATGATATTAGATGTCAAAAAATTGGGAAAATTTGGTTTCAAAATCAACTCTTTGTTCCATAAGTTCCTCTGTTAATAACACAGTTTATATAGCTGTTCAAAATTTTTATCATGTATATTAATAGCAAATTAATTTGAAAATGTTCCTTAGAAAAACTCTACGTGGGAAAGGTCTTTGTATGTAGTGTCACCCTGTAAATCACACAACAATATGTGAACAGTAAATTAAAGGACTGAGAATGGAGGTGTATACATTAATGCTAAAGATATTCCTATTTCATTTATATAGTTAATCTGGATTTTTGGGGGAAATGACTGCTTCTGTTTTTAAGCAGTTTTTGGTAGTACAGATTCTGAAGTATGTGTAAAGAATGGTTGCTTAGTGTTGGTATTGGAAGGTTGTATTAAAATATATAAGTTACCCCCATTATCCATTTATTTACTCAGAATAAAACAAAAAACAAATCTTTGGTATCCTTGCAGTAATTTTTAAAATTAACACTCAAGTTTGGGTTATCAAGTTTTAAATTCTTTATAGGCTTTTGGTTTAAATATTATTTCAAGCAAAATAACCTCTTGCCTCCTTCCCTACCATATACCTCAATCCCCCCCACCCCCACATGTCCACCCCCCAAAACAAAAACACAAAGCAGCTTGCATTTGTTGGTAGGGCTTAGCAACTTTTACACATATTTTAAGAATTGTCTTTACTTCATTATTAGTGACTACCAAAGTTGTGATGCTGGATGAATGAAGCCATCATTTCTGTTGTAAATCATACTGACTGAAGCCAGAGTCCTTCCAGACATACATGGCTTAAAAGGGTGGTCTAGTGTGGTGGGCTCTCATGCTCCCATCAGCTGAGTGGTATACTCAGTAAGAATCAGTTTTCCTTGTTCTCAAACGTAATTTTTTTTTTTTTTGCTACTTGTTCTCAATATTTTATCATCCTTATTTATTGAAAGTTAAGCAAATGGACAATTGTGAGTAAAAAAAGGAAGAGTTTTATCCATACATACCAAATTAAAAAGAATTTATATATGTGTCTCTAAAAAAACTACTTTTGAGTTAGATGTGAGTAACATACTGAGAAGACTGGGGACGATGTCATGGTATTTTTGTGAGAACATTAACTGAGATAACACACGAAAACAACTAGCAACATGCTTGGCATATACTCAGTGCTGAATTGAGTATTTGCTTCTTCTTTTCATAAATTTTTTGACAAATGTCATCAGTTCTCTACTGATATATTATCTTCAGCCTCAGAGGTCATAAACTTTTAGGAAGTAGGTGGGAAAACCAGGACTGCTCTTAGCATGAAATTCCCGGGAATTAATTTGACATGGCACATATTCATTCACAAATTACCAGGTTATCTCAGTTTTTAAAAAGGATATAGAGGATACTTCAAAAACATTTTTGTTTCATTTTTCTTTTATTGATGACTACTTCATATATTGATTTTTGAAATCGTCATTACTCATTTCTTACAGTGTATACCTGTGGAAGATATGTTCTTCAACTCTAACCAGTCCTGTTGAAATCTTTGCTTTATTTGTATTTCTCTTGCTGCTATTTTTTCTTTTTTCTTTTTGTTCTTGGCACATTTTAAGTTGTTTTCAAAATGATTATAAGAGTATATTTGCAAAACTTTCCAACAAGGCACCATTAGCTTTTGTCCTTGTTGTAATGTCATAACTGGAGGGCAGACACTGTCCTATTTTGGAGCTCTACTTCTCTCTCACCACTGTGAATGCACAGACTTCTTGGTTGATATTTATGTTAAGGGTGTGAATCTTAATTTGATATGAGAAAACATATTTTCATGATGAAAGAAAGCTGTCAGTCTTATGTGTCAGAAGCGAGTAAAATTAAGACAGCACTTACAAAGATGTTTCCTTCTGTTGTGCCATCATTTCCCAAGGGAGTGATAGAAGCCATTTTGTTTTGATTCTGAAATGAGAATGAAGAGATGCCCTATTGAGAATAATCTCTGTTTAGATGAGCATTGTATAGAATAAAGCATAATCATTTTTGTTCTAGTGCTAATTTCTGAAGCCTCCTACCAACTAGTCACTTAAAAGTCAAGTTTCATAGTCACTTTATTAAAGAGAAAACCTGGGGCGCCTGGGTGGCTCAGTTGGTTAAGCCACTGCCTTCAGCTTGGGTCATGATCCTGGAGTCCCGGGATCGAGTCCCGCATCGGGCTCCCTGCTCAGCGGGGAGCCTGCGTCGCCCTCTGACCCTCCCCCCTCTCATGCTCTCTCTCTATCTCATTCTCTCTCTCAAATAAATAAATAAAATCTTTAAAAAAAATAAAGAGAAAACCTATCTTGAAATATAATTCAAGCACATTATTCATATATGGAATAGGGTGAATGGTATCAAAGTAGCATGAGAAAAGGTAGGATTGGGAGTAGACTATGTGAACCAAGACTTTAATGTTTTTGTGAACATTCAATTCAATAATATTCCACAGTATGATACGCAAACCACTTTCTCATGCTAGTGTGTTCCCAGAGCTTAACGAATACATTATCTGAAATAGAGGTGGTCACATTGCAGCCTTTGGGCCAAATTTGACCTGCCACCTGTTTTTATATGGCCCACAAACTATAATAATGTTTCTTTTTCTTTTTTATTTACATTTTGAAGTAGTTGAATAAAAATCAAGAGTAGAATAATATTTCATGATAAGTGAGAATTTTGTTCAATCTAGTTTTTTTGTCCACAAATAAAGTTTTATTGGAACACATCCATGCTCATTTGTTTACACACAGTCTATGGCTACCTTCCTGCTACAAAGGCAGAGTTAAGTAGCTGTGACACACAGGGTATGACTACCATAGCCTAAAATATTTACTGCTTTGCTCTTAAAAAAAAAAAAAGTTTGCTGATTTCTGATTTAAAATAAAGGAATGATGCTTTTGTTCTACTGTGTGCTGTGAGACCATATACAAAAGTGCTAAATTTTAAGACAAAAATAGACAAACTGGAATTCATTTAAGGAGATCTCTTAGGAGAGAGGAGAAGGAAGACTGAGATGGATTTTAAAACATGATATGAGAAATGGTTGAAAGAATGATGATGCTTTGCCAGAAAAACTAGTTAGTTGGGATCATAGTCATATCCACTTCAAATATCCACCATCATGTGGGAAGATTGCTAACTCGTTATATTTAACATAAAGGACTAACGGACTCAGGAGAAATAGGTGGAAATTTTACTGAAACATATGTTGATGCAATGTGGAAAAAAAAGAGAATAGGCTAATAAAAGTATATTATAGTGGAATATCTTTTTTTTTTTCTTATGAGTCAATGACTTCTAGTACAGCAGTTATTCAAACATAAGGACTTAGGTTCTTGGTCAGAATGTCTAAAGGTGGTTAGATTGAGTGAGTTTCTTATTTTCTCATTAATTAATTCAGCAAATATGCATGGGGTACCTCCTTTGTTTCACACATCCTTTTAGGCCCTGGGATTAGATGATGAGCAGCACAGACCAAATACCTGCTCTTCTAGAGCTGATGAGCTGGAGTCCCTGAGGAGAAGAGAGACAATATGCAAGCACTCAAATCAATTGTTAGATCATTTTAAAGACAAATTGGTGTTTAAAGATACTATATAGTGTTATGACTGGGTCAGGCAGCCTGGGCCTTCTCAGATAGAGACATCAGAAGTCTTGATGGGAGGAAATGTTTTAGCTAACCTGTATAAGGGCCAGTCTTGCAAAGATCTGCAGGCAAAGCATTTCAGAAGAAGGAAGGGCCCATGCAAAAGCCCTAAAGTGGAAAAGAACTTGTGTTCAAGAACCAGAGAGGAAGCTAGTATATTTGTTTTCTAAGGCTGCCGTAACAAATAACCACAGACTTTCTGGCTTAAAAGCAACCGATATTCATTCTGTCATAGTTCTGGAAGTCAGCAGTCTAAAACCAAATTGTAGGAGGAATCCTCATATGTATTCAGTTGTGCTCCCTTAAAAAGATTTGTTGCGATCCTAATCCCCAGTACCTCAGAACATAAACTTCTGTGAAAATAGAATCTTTATAGAGATAAATTAAAATGAGGTCATTAGGGTGGGGCCCTAATCTAATATGACTAGTGTCCTTATGAAAAGGGAAAATTTGGACACAGAGACAAAGGGAGAATTCATGTGAAAATGAAGGCCGAGATTGTAATAATGTATTTACAAGCTAAGGGATGCCAAAGATTGCCAGCAAACCACCAGAAGCTCGGAGAAAGGCCTGGAACAGAGTCTCCTTTGCAGTGCTCAGAAGGAATCCATCTTACCAATATTAGCATCCCGGACTATGAGATAAGTTTCTGTTGTTTAAACCACCTGGTTTGTGGTACTGTGTTAAGACCACCTTCCTTGCTTCTTCCAGCTCTTGGGGCTCGCATGCATTTCCTGGCTTGGCAGCATAAAGGCAATCTCTGCTAACATCTTCACATGGACTTCTCCCCCATGTCTCTGTGTTTCTTTTTCTGTTTCTTATAAGGACACCCTCATTGGATTAGGAATCACTATAACCCAGTATGACCATATCTCCATCCTTACCTTAATTACTTCTGTAAAGACCCTATTTCCAAATAAAGCCACCTCATAGGTTTCTGGATGTTTATGAATTTGGGCAGGATACTGTTCAACTCTCTACAGGTTTCTATGTCCAGAGAGTTGTCAGCAAAGGGGATAGGGTGATACAAAACGAAGGTGGGGAGAGGCAAGAGATAAAATAGGGTGTTGTAGATCCTAGTGGGGAGTCTGGGTTTTATTCTAATATAAAGAAAATAGCTTGGAGGGTTTTAAGCACAGAATTAGCATCATTTGACTTACATTTTAAATAAGTATCTCTGGCTGTTGTGTAGAGGATGGGCACAAGTATCTCTGGCTATTGTGTAGAGTGATGGGACAAGAGTGGAAATAAGGGAAAGCTTGTTTGGCCCTTGTAAGGAGGAATGGCAGGTGCTTAGTAGAAACGGGAAGAAAGTGGGGCCAGTTTTGGAAGACATGCTGATGGATTAGGTATGAACTAAGATGTTCATGAGTGGCATGTTACCGAGTGGGGAGAAATCGTGGGTGATTCCTTTATTAATTGGCTTCTTTGCTTCCTTATTTGCAAGAGTACTAGCAGACTGTAAATCTTCCGAATGTTACAGAGGGTTGTGCTGTGAAAAGGAAGTCTCCCCTCTAGCCCTGTCTGATGGTCTCCACTCTAGGAGTGACCATTGTTAGCAGTTCTCTCTACAGGAAATATCCTAGGTAACCTTCTTTTTCTGAGATGACATATATCCTCTTCTAAACTAGAGCTGTTCTTTCCCCATAAAATACAATTAATGAACAAGTCTCTAGCCCAGACAAAACTTACTTCTTCGAAACACCTGTTCATTCAGTAAAAAGTATGTCAGTAAACTCTAAAGTAGGATGAAATTAAAATGAAACCGGTACTTTCAGTATAAATGTCCCTTTATGATTTTTGTGAAGTTGCCTAAAACTTTGTAGCCTAGGCTTTTTGCCTGGAAATGAGAAAAGCGATACCTATCTGCCTAATTTGTAAGTGAAAAATGAAATGAAGTCTCTCATCCATTCTTTCTTCTCTCATTCCTTTGAAATGAGGGGTGGTGGTGGAGCATGGCCAAGGGGCATAGAGACTTCGCAGCCTATTCCACCTAAGGTGAAGGCTGGGGTTGGTGGTGTGTGTAGATGCTCCCTCATGTGAACCCCTGCTGTCTTTGTGCGTGATTCAGGGTCTTTCTAGGCCGTTTAAAAAGTAATCAAGGAGTCATCAGCTTCCAGTGGCGAAAGGACTCTTCTCTGGGTTATTGAAGAGCTGCCTGGTTGATATCCAGGCTTCCACGGGACTCTTTTTTTTTTTTTTTTTTAAGATTTTATTTATTTATTCATGAGAGACAGACAGAGAGAGAGAGAGAGGCAGAGGGAGAAGTAGGCTCCCCGCGGAGCAGGGAGCCTGATGCGGGACTCGATCCCAGGACCCTGGGATCATGACCTGAGCCGAAGGCAGACGCTTAACCATCTGAGCCACCCAGGCGCCCCCACGGGACTCTTCTTAGAGTGGTTTTTGAAGATGTGAACCAGATGATGTTAGTTTTCTGAGGAGTTTAAAACACCTCAATGGTTTCTGTTGCACTTATGATAGGATTATAATCATTAACGGGCCTTATAAATTCCTACATAGCCTTGGCCCTCACTACCTACTTTTTAAACTTTATTTCACTACCCTTTCCCTTATGGTATGCTGGAGCTACACTGATGTTATTTCAGTTTCTAGAATATACCAGGGTCTTTCCCATTCAAGAGACTACCTCTGCTGGATACTCTGCCAGGAATGTTCTTTTCCCCTTCCTACATCAACTAACTCCATTTATCTTTTAGGACTCTGCTTAAGAGTCACTTATTTAGTGAAACCTTTCTTGTCCAGTAATCCAAATGAGTTCTTCCTGTTAACATCCTTCTTTATGGCATTTATCACCATTTTTATTTATTTATTTACTTATTTATTTATTTATTTATTTATTAATCTTTTTTTTTTAAAGATTTTATTTATTTATTTGAGAGAGAGAGTAGGAGAGAGAAAGAGCACAAGAGGGGGTAGCGGGAGAGGGAGAAGCAGACTCCCCGCTGAGCAGGGAGCCCGATGCGGGACTCGATCCCGGGACTCCAGGATCATGACCTGAACCGAAGGCAGTGGCTTAACCAACTGAGCCACCCAGGCGCCCTTATCACCATTTTTAAACAGATGCTTACATTCTCTATACTTACATACAACCAGATGGTAGTCTGGTATATACCCAGTGCCAGGCTGCTAGTAAGTGCTCAACATATATATTTGTGAATCAATGTTTTATGGTTAACATGTATTAGAGATTGTAAACATTCATTGTCCCTAAAGTTTGTGTGCTTTGAGGCTGCATCCCACAGTAATCTGTTTTTTATTTAAAATCGGGATTGCATTTATGTTTATTTACTATAAACATAACAGAGTGAAGTTCATTTTTTTTAAATGGAAGAACAGTTAGGCCATCATGATTTCGTTAAATGCAATGATTACCGGAAGTCAAAAGGGAAATCATTTACGAAACATAAATAGGAAATGAATCTGCCAAGCCTTTATTATGTTTGTAATATTGGAGCTTTTGAGTGGTTTCATAGATAGGTTTTGAGGAAAATGTTTGATATGAAAACAATTGCCCTTTTAAAATTACAGCAAACAAGTATTTAATCCAAAGGGGGTTAATAAATTGCTCAAGGGAAAGGGGTTATAATTATATTTAATCACTATCATTAAAAATAGTCTTTATCAGGTTGAATGCTTTTAACTCAGTATTCTGAATACCTGGTAAACATCGGCCATTATTTTTCCTATGTTTACTTTGCCATAAAAATTGAGCAGAGTGCGAGGAACACGTTTTTATTTGCTAAGAGAAAAAAAGAGCATGCTGCTTCTGAAATCACCTGTAGGGCGAAGTAAACAGGAGAGGAAATATGCTTTATAATTGTTTAAAATTCACTGAAAAGATTGCTTTTCCATACCAAAGAGGACAAAAGGTTGTGAGAAGCACATGCCAGAAAACAAAGATCAATGGGACAATATGATTAATTTGAAGTTAAAGTAAGGAAGGTCCCTCATTTGTCACCCAGTGCCAATTTGCAGTAAACCTTAGCATTTCATCAAAGGGTTGCCTGTGAACTATTCCAAAGCAATCAGCTTTTCTGGAGCTGGAACCTCGGGCCTTCCTGAGTCCTCTTTGAGAGCACAACGTCCCCGCGATTAATCTTCTCTTCTGTCAACATGAATATTAAGTGATTTCCTCCCAAGTGCATTATTAAGTTGTCTTATTTAATGCTACTTTCTGAGGATAACGCCGCTTGACCCTCACACTGAGGGTGAGCAGATAGGATTGTCCTATGGACATGGTGTTCTCCTTCAATGTGAAATTATGCAGTCAGGTGGCTTTATGCCTAGCCAGAGATTATGACCTGAAAATATACTCAGAGAAAGAGAGTAAATGAAGTTTGTTAATTAGGGCATATATTTTAACTTATTCCAGGCTAGCTATTTTGATAACCATTTGGGTATATAGATCTTAATAACAAATATAAAAGTGTACGACAATTACATTACAAATTAAAATCCCGTGTAGTACAAATGAATGCATTCTCATTAAACAGGTAGTGTTAATATTTCATCTTTATTACCAGCACTAGGCCATTTATGGATTATAAATACAGATTTAAATTTAGATGTAGCATAAATATTCACGTATGTTCTATGTTTTTCCAAGTATTAGTATGTGATGTAATTGCATTTTCTGTTCTCCCCACCTGTGAAGGCTAACTTTAAATGTCACAGTATCATCCTAACTTATGTTCTCTCATCTTTTCTCTAAGGTCTGGTTTTAAAATCTGTCCCCTTCCACCTGTACAATAACTCTAGGACATGAAAGAAGCAGTTAGGAACAGACGACTTTTTATGTGTCTCATTTCCTTGCAAATGTCTACTCACACAATTAGTCACATTCCGGAGAGGGCCTTTGTATTTATCTATTACATTTTGAACGGATCAAGCCATACTCTTCCCTAACACATTAGAGTGTTTATTAGTTCAGCTGGTTTGCCGACAGATGTTTCCTTTAGGATGGCAGAAGAACTAATACAGCCAGTTCAATTTAAAAAAATCGTGCCCTGGGTGAGTTCGTAGCTTTGTAATTCTGTCTAACTTTTAGAGTAACCCTTCCTAGAGAAAACATCACCTTTATTGTTTTCTGTTCCTTCTGGGATGTATATTAGTCACTGGCACGTTACCTATAAATAAATAAATGATGACTGAATGAATGCATGCAATCCTTTGAAGAAATAATGTGATTTCAACGTCAATGTTCCTAAAGGCAGAGTGAGATCATAGTGTAGCAACCTTTTCCTCCAAAGGAAGTATTCTTTTGTATTTAAAGTGTTACGTTTTTCTTTTTCCAGTCTTGAGAAGAAAGACTTAAAAATGTCAAACTGTACGCTCATTGCTTTCAATGAAATAGTTTCAGTTCTTATTTTTCTGTCATATCACTTAAATTTTCATAACTGAAAATTTTGAATACAGCAAAACCTAGCTTATGAAAAATGGGCCGTAAGTAGAAGGGGAGAAGTCACTTTGCTTGTGGTCAGCAATAAATACGTACACATATACATAAAATGCAACTCTTTCCATGTTCGCATTGTAATGTATCTGTTCGCATTCTGTATCAGCATGATAGCCTGACGAACTAGGTTTATTATCAGTCATATCTTTCTTTCCTAATTTCACTTGAGAATATGTTTTTGGTCATCACTGCTCTGAAGGTACAGTATGTGGAATGCTGTGTAGAAATAGGAATACCTCAGATAAACACACTGAGGAATTTGAGTAATAAAAGAAATTGGGAGCATCAGTAAGATTTTATTTTTTATTTATTTATTTATTTATTTTATTTTTATTTTTTTTCATCAGTAAGATTTTAGAGTTCAGAGTAATGTTTCCTCCCCTCTTACCAAGGCTGGGCAGTGCATTGAGATGATTTGGGATTCCTGTGCATGTGTTTATTAAGAACTTGGAGGTGAAGGGGGAGGAGAGCTCTAAGACAGTCACTGTATCAGGGTTGGGCCTTACTCTGTTCCCTCTAATCAACGACCTCCAAGAAAGTACCCTTTTGTGTTTTCCTCATTTTATAGTAATATATACACCAAAATATGGTCGACATATTTACTGTTAGAGGGACACTTTAATTATGTACTATGATTTCTTTCTGGCACACTAATGGGACTTAAAATTACTGTTTTTTTCCTGAGATCAGGAAAAAAATGATAATAGCTGGAAAACAGTTTGAAAAGCTCAAGTACATTTTGTTATTTTGACATTTTATTTAAAGGTTTCATTATTTTTATAATTTTCTTTTTTGACCATATCATGATGTACTATAGAAATTCTGTATTCTTTTCCCCTACACTGTGGTTCTTGTACTGAAGTCATTGTACTTTTTTGTGTCTCCTGCTTTGTCTTATGAACAGTCTTTAACTTCTTCGGGATTAAATTAGACTAGTTCATATACATAGCACCTAATTTAAACGTCTAAACGTGTCCAGGGGAAGGGAGATGTTTTAGCAAATATGGCAGAAAAACATCCCACAACAATTTGTGTTTTGGGTTTTTGTTGTTGTTCCTTAAAGCTTGCTTTTCTAAGTGATAGAGATTTTATTTTATTTTATTTATTTATTTATTTTTTTAAAGATTTTATTTATTTATTTGAGACAGAGAGAATGAGAGACAGAGAACATGAGAGGGAAGAGGGTCAGAGGGAGAAGCAGACTCCCTGCTGAGCAGGGAGCCCGATGCGGGACTCGATCCAGGGACTCCAGGATCATGACCTGAGCCGAAGGCAGTCGCTTAACCAACTGAGCCACCCAGGCGCCCCTAAGTGATAGAGATTTTAAAAGGGAAAGGAAACAAGTAAAAATGGAGGGAAGACAAATTGTCTTCTCATATCAAGCTGTATCTCACCAACCACCAATTATAAATTCTAATTTTAAATAATGTGGCACTTCGCATCACATATAACTTACTATCACTTACAGATACATCTATATGAAATGTTACTCATTTGCCTTAATTAAAACTATAGGTTTGGCATTTATAGAGAATTTTGAGCCTTCTTCTCTAATAAAAGAGCCCCAGGCTATGAGCTTTCAGTTTTGCCTTAAAGAGTTCAACAGAGTGATATTGACCAGTGCAAATTTTGTAAAGGACTCTGTAGGGGAATAAAATATATTTTCCTGGGTGCCTGGGTGGCTCAGTTGGTTAAGCGATTGCCTTCGGCTCAGGTCATGATCCTGGAGTCCCTGGATCGAGTCCCGCATCGGGCTCCCTGCTCAGCAGGGAGTCTGCTTCTCCCTCTGTCCCTCCCCCCTCTCATGTGCTCTCTCTCATTCTCTCTCTCTCAAATAAATAAATAAAATCTTTAAAATATTTTTTCCTTCTACCCTTCTAAGTTCTTGGCTGAGGCTCCTGTAACAAAACACAGATTAACAAAAGAAAAGCATATACATTTATTTAATGCATGTTTTACGTGACATGGAGACTTCATAAGGAAATGAAGACCGCAGGAAGCAGTTAAATCTAAGGGTTTTTATGGTAGGTTTGATGAAGAGTAGAAAGTCCTGGGAAAGGGTGATAGGACAGAGTATGAGGTAAGTGTAGTGAATTGAGGGAAACTTAGCAAGGCGTTTTCCTTGAGATTCCTCTTGGTGTCCCTTAATCTTCAGAGATAGAGATGCACCTTTCCTTCAGGTATAAGGAGGGTAACTTTCCCTCTGGTGGTCTGAAGACCTCCTTCAGGGGAAGGTCAGCAAGTCGTTGGTGCACCTGCCACTTCTCAAATTCCTTCAGCACAAAATATTCAATGTGTCAAAGTACCCTATTTTGGAGTAGCATGTCCTTAACCCTATCAACAGTTTAAAACTGATGATGCTGAAATTTTTAAGTAAGGGAGTTGAAATGGGGAGCTTCAGGATGCTACTGGAATAGCTCATTTAAACAAACCAGTACTCTGTCCTGATAAATGTACTGCCTCCTAAAATCTTGGGGGAAAAAAGCACAATAACACAGCACATTTGAAGTGTATATTCTTCTTGCCTTTTGAAAAATAGAGCACAGAATTTTCTATTATGTTTTGCTAATCTTGAGTACTATGGATATGAATCTGTATAAGCTATTTAAATTCTTGGATTTCTCATCTGTAAAACAGGGATAATAATACAAAGGTTGTACTGAGAATGAAATAAAATAATCTTTGTAAAGCACCTGGTACCTACCCAACAAAATATAACTATATTGATCATTGTTGTGATTATTGAATATTAGTATTATTGAAAATGAGTTAATATTTGTTAAACATATGCGTATGTCAGGATACTGTGCTAGGCACCAAAAATACTAAGTTAAATCTTGTAGAAGAAACAAGATCTAAATAAATAACTAAAATTCTAGGACCACAATTAATAAAAATAATTCCTGTACTCTTGTATACAATTTACCAGCAAGGCTGGTCAATTCTGGATTTAGTTCAACTGGGTGATTGCTGGGATGGGGCTTGGCACTGAGAGGTCATCGGTAAAAGGTCAGATAGGAAATGATTGGTATCAGGTGGGACGATGACCCTTCACCAACTGAATCTTCCAGTCTTATCTAGATTTTCCAGGTTTTGTTTTTTGTTTTTTCTTCAGAGTAGCATCTGTTCCTCTTGGTTCTTTTTATAGTATCTATGAATATGAATATATTCTTTCATAAATCCATATACATGTATTCTTATGCATCCAGGGTTATTCTTATACCCTGTTGCATGAACAGGGTAGCCTTTGAGTGTATAGGTGGCTCAGCAGAGTACAGAATCATTCCTGCATGTTCTAGAATCTCTGCTCATTTCTACCTCTACATTCTCCTTGGGGCCAGGATCATGAAAGTTGAGTTTTTGATTTATACATTTACAATTCTGAGTCAGTTATATGAGCTTCCTCGGCATTCAAGGAAACCCATGACATGTCTGCTTTAGATATTTTACTGCCCAGAAGAGAAAAAAGGTTTAATCAGTGTGTCGGGTCACAAGACTCTGAACTCCTTGACGTTGGGGCTCCCTCCCTCGAGCACAGTGCCTGACGCATAGGATACAGGAAGTATGTCAGTCATTAGTAAAATTACTGATCTCATCGAGGTCACTAATTTCATAGGAGAGCCAACTAAAAGTACTTTATAAACTGTATTTTCTATCGATAAGACTGTAGTGTAGCCTCTGAAATCTATTCGTACAACTCAGTTTGCTTTTAATATTGAAAAGAACAATGCCTTTGAGAAAGTAGACACCGCTCTTTTGCCACCGAACAGTTAATGCACCTCCAAACTTATGTGAGAATTGACAATACAAAGACAACTTCCTTAGTTTTTATCCTACACCTGATGCTTATGTTTTCATGGGACACTCTGTCTCAGGCACTCCTCTAGGTATATGACATGTATCAATCCATTTTCTTCCCCTAATATGGGGGAGGACATATTATCATCATGATTTAACCCCAAGTTACTAAGAAGGTTAATAAGTTGCCTGCACTTCCCCAACTCCTAAGTCTGGATCTCGAATTTGAGTCCAGACTCCATGTTCTTCAACAGCCCTGCTGTCTTATATTTATTTATTTGGTGACTTATAATTCAAAAAGTGCGGTTTGCATGTATGATCTCCTTTTATCTTTAACACGGTATATAGAAGCAGAAGCAATTTTCAATCCACGATTCAGGCTAAGAACAGCAAGTGTGAGACTCAGCTGGGTCCAGAAGTGGTTGGTTTGACTCGCTGACTGGTTGTGTCACTCACTATCTTAGTGCGAAGACAGAGACATGGATCACCAACTCTCATTGCCCCCCAACTCCCCCAGTTTACTCGTTCTTATCAGTTTCTCAGAAGGTCCAATGATGTTGCCCTCTGACTTCTCAAACTGGGTTTCTCTAGTTATTTTGGATGCCACTCAGCCACCTCAAAGCCTCGTCTTCTTTATCTTATTCTAGTCAGAACTGAAGAAATAAATTCACTTTCTCTTATTTAATCCATTTGTTTATACTTTGTTATGCTTTATGAAGGCATTTTGACACTTTTCTGTTTCATAATGTGAGTGAGACCGATTTTTTAGACATTCTTCACTCCAAAATAGACTATGTTGTAGAGCTAATGGATTTCTTGGCTAATCTTTCAGGTTTTTCTAACAGCAAAAGGTTTTTTAAGGCCAATTCCTTATGTGGCCAAATTGAATATTGTAATAGTTCTCTTTACGATGCTTTGAAATTTGAAAAAAAAAAAAAACACCTTAAAATATTATCAAGACACATTGTGTAAGAAGAATGGCTATAAATTAATGAAACCAATTTTCATAAGTCTTCACATGAAAATCAATTCTACCCCAAAGTAGTTCAGTATGTTTGTCTTTATATGTCTTCATCCTTTATTTATTTACATTGTTTCTTAATTACTGTGTTTTCAGAATGGTGTTTATTCCACAGGTAGTGCTGTCCAGTCTGCTCACAGGGGAACATTTAAATTGTGACATTAATTATGGATTACAGTGGAACGTCCATGGGAGTGAAAGTCAATGCTAGCCAGGGGCTGTATTGTTTATATCACATATGTTCTGGTGAATAAATTAGTGCGCAGTTCTGAAATTCAGAAGCTTAGTTTAAGAATATGTTTGCTAACCAAAATTGGGTCTCAGTATGACTTTGCGATGATGAGATCTGATCCCATAGCTTTTGAGAGCGTGCACTATGAAATAATATTTCCACCCCACTTTTGTTAACCTAAACAGAAGACAGATTGAATTGTAAAGCTCATTTGACAAATGAGCACATTTTGCTCTCTTCCTGTAGTTTTCTTCTCTTCGCTTTTGTGTCCAGTGTTTCTTCCCAAGCAGTGTTATGCAAATGAACCAATTAATGATAGATAAAATGGTCTTCCTACCTCGCAGAGTTTGTAACTGGAAGGGCAACACCGTAAGTCACGTACCTATTCAGGGGATTCTATAGGCCACTGTGAGGGTCTGATTAGCTTGACTGTGGAATACAATCGCAGAGGCATCTGCTCGGTTAATTTTGAGAGAAAATTTACCAGATGGAGACTGAAGATTTAAGTGATTAGAAGGTAGTAGATTGGAATACAAATTGGATTAAGAGAAATTAGATTGATATAAATCGAATTGAGTCACAACAGTTTGTGTTGTTCGTACCAAGGGGCAGTGGATTATGGGAGAAGCAGATGCTCCAATGAGATAGGAATTAATGTGGCTTTGACAGTCCATCTGCGAAGGTCTGAATATCGAGTACATCCCTAATCTCTCTCTCCATTTATCAATGCCATAATGTTAATTAGTACTTCATTCATTAAGTTACTTACAGAAGAAAAAATCTCACCCCTATCCCCTCTCTGCTTGAGAATTTGTTATTCTGCCAAGAACTGGAAAGCTCTCTTCAGCTGAGTGAGCTACAGTTGACTATAAGGGGAGACCCATGTCCTTTTCCTCATGCATACAAGGCAAGCGTGCGGTGAGCTGGAAAAGCTTTGCTCATATATTTCTCTTCATAAATATATATTTATTTGAAGTCTTGCATTAATAACTAGACACAATTCCACTTAAAAAGAGTGGCTATATTAATATAATTATATCTATTCTATGTTTTGTTTTTTTAAGATACTGGAGTTGTGTGTTTTGTTTAATGACTCAAGTATTTAACATTAATGTTGAGTGTCAGTTTCCTACTTGAAGAGAAAAATGAGAAAAATTCTGTTCCCATAATTCTGTGACTGTGTTTATACCGTGTGTGTGTGTGTGTGTGTGTGTGTTTGTGAGAGTGCTGTTTATATTCTAGTTGATGGAAAATGGCAGGTTGCTGATACCATCATCAATTTTAGTATACAGTATTGGGACCTGATCATTAGAGAAAAAAGTTGAATGAAACAAAATTAAAAGAAACACAACATTCAAGGTGCCTATGCTTATATTGGGAACATGACCCTGTAAAATCCAAAGGTATTGATGCAGGAGCCTCATTATTACACCATTGGCCACAGCAGTGAAATTCAGCATAAGGCAGTTCTGTCTTGGGTCTCAGCCGAAGGAACTGAGCCAGTGGAGATCCAAAGGTGATCTCTCCTGTAAGGCAGCCCAAGAGTATGGAATCTAAGGACAGCCATGCAGAAGTGGCCCTGTGTATTAATAAAGATCAGGCAAATACAGCTTCTGGAGGCTGAAGTAATGAGATGGGCAAAAATGGAACATCGAATCCTATGATGCAAGAAGCATACCATTAAAGGTTGTGCCAAGTCATTCAGAAATAATCATAGTACGGGCAAACGTGGGCTGTCTGCCAGTGTGCAAGCAAGAAGAATTTCTATTTTTGTTATGTGGAGGAAGGCAATGACTTGTGCAAAAGTGTATTGTTTTAAAATTTTTGGTTTAGCAGAGAGAATTCTCTAGGCAATGAGTTCTTCAGGCAATGTTTTTTATTTTTTTTTAAGATTTTATTTATTTATTTGAGACAGAGAGAATGAGAGAGAGAGAGCACATGAGGGGGGGAGGGTCAGAGGGAGAAGCAGGCTCCCCGCCAAGCAGGGAGCCCGATGCGGGACTGGATCCCGGGACTCCAGGATCATGACCTGAGCCGAAGGCAGTCGCTTAACCAACTGAGCCACCCAGGCGCCCGGCAATGTTCTTAATGTAGGAATAAGATATATGATATATATTTATATATATCATGTACTTATATATGTATCACATATTTATATATATATATATATATATCTTATATGATATATTTATATCATCTATAAATTGCCGCTCCTCCTCCTCCCCCATGCGGACCTGGGGCTTCTCCTACATCCTTCCCAGACTCCCATAGTAGGATAGCTTTTGAAGACACTCTTAATTTTGGCTAAAGAATCTGATGCTCGTATCTTCTACTTCAAAAACAACCTGCCCTCTAGAAGCCAGGGTTGGGCCTGAGGTCTGTCTGAATCCAGAATCTATGCACTATCTGCTTAGGGTCTTATGTTTAAACACTGCATATGGCCTATATTTCTGTGTACTCATTGATACAAGCTGATCGTAACGGAAGAGTGTATCAAGCTAGATTCCAGCAACACTTAGAAGCTAGTAGATAATCAAGCTAAGACATAAGCCTGCAAAATGTAAAGTGTAAAGCAGAATTCCTTGTTGTAGTAAAAAGGGATCCCTAAAATTTGTCTTTTGTTATTGTGAGAGTGATTAAACGCCACCTAAAAATAATTTAGTATTCAGGGGTCAGTCCCTTGTTCCTGTTTTCACACTTCAGTTTTCAGCCTAATTGTCAGTCATCTAATTGGGGGCCTTGTCTTCATTAAGAACCATCAGTATATCAAGGTGGTGCTCACTGAGCCTGGCAGAGGCATTGTGCTCTTATTCATACCTTTGTTTCTGTGATGATCATTGGGTGTTTAATACCTTGTTGAGCCCCAACGAGGATAATTAAAGGAATCACTTACTTGTCAACTAATGACCAGATATACAATCTCCTCAGTTTTTGATTGTCGAAAGACTTTAGACAGTGGGTATATTTTTGCTATGAATTGTGTTTCAGTGTTTGTGCATACTTGAGTTCAAATCCCATAAACCAGACATGTAGATACTGAGTCTAGTGAATGTGTGTCAAGTACATCCATGCTACTACATGGTTTCATGTTCTTTATTATTTGTTTTTGCTAATCATCTCACCAAAAATGTTCAGAAATTAATCTGAGACCCCTATTTTTTTTAAAGATTTTATTTATTTGACAGAGAGAGATACAGCGAGAGCAGGGACACAAGCAGGGGAAGTGGGAGAGGGAGAAGCAGGCTTCCGCTGAGCAGGGACCCCGATGCAGGGCTCAATCCCAGGACCCTGGGATCATGACCTGAGCCAAAGGCAGACGCTTAATGACTGAGCCACCCAGGCGCCCCATCTGAGACCCCTATTTACTAGGTAATATTTCTGTGTTTTACATTTAAAGGTGATGGGTAGGGACACCGGGGTGGCTCATCGATTAAGCGTCTGCCTTCAGCTCGGGTCATGATCCGAGGGTCCTGGGATCAAGTCCCGCATCAGGCTCCCTGCTCCGGGGGGGCCTGCTTCTCCTTCTGCCTTCTGCTCCCCCTGCTTGTGCTTGTGCTGTCTCGCATTCTCTTCCTCTCTCTGATTAATAAATACATACATACATACATAAATAAATGTGATGGGCATTAAGGAGGACACATGATGTAATGAGCACTGGGTGTTATATGCAACTGACGAATCACTGAATTCTACCTCTGAAACTAATAATAGCCTGTATGTTAATTAATTGAATTTAAATAAAAGAAAATTTTTAAAAAATTAAAAAAATAAAGGCACTCAAAAGCCAAATAGAAAAAAATCAGCCAGATTTTATCAATACCTGCATCATCATTTTTGGATTCATATAAAGCAGCTGTCCCTCTGGCTTGATTTCAGTATGGGGTAGTTTAGATAGCTATATCAGGTATAAGCTACCTCAGTGAGATGGAGGGTTCTGCATCCTGTAGAATCCTCTTTCCCCTGTAGTTGACGTATTTTTTTCAAATTTGCAGTGAATTCAGAAAATGGAGAAACATGGCCAACTTTTAATATAGTAAGTGATGTTCTGGCACCTTTGACTATAAATCAGTGTTGCAAAGACATTATGGCAGCATGAGGAAATACTGTCCAAATAAATGCTGAGCCTTGGCACACTGGCTCAGAGTTTTATGCTTCATCATAAGACTCACGGGACAGTTTGCTTAATCCTGGCCGCAAAAGCTGGAGTTAAAGACGTGCAATTTGTAATTCAGCTGGCTGAATAAATGGATTTCTACTGGCCAAGGGAATGAGAAGAATTTAGAACACACATGGAAGTTTGAGATTTACTTGGCTATCCTCCTTCTTTGTTTGTTTAAAAAAGTTACATCTAGCTCTCTAAAATCCTTATATATTTTTTCTGGCTACAGAGTGACAAGGGAGAGGAATAGCATATACTTAGAACGATTAAACTATGAAGCTTTTGGAATAATGATAGTGTGAAATCGAGTCTAGACAATGATGGAACTGAGAGAGGCGGATATAAAGTGAGAGAAAGAAGGAAGAATCCACAGGAATCTTTGCCAAATGACTGTGAAAGAAATTAGAGAGTTAATCCTTACAAGTGGAATTTCTATCATTAGGGACCTGAAGGAAGTGGACTTATGTCAGGAAGACGAGAGGGTTGAGGTATAGAACAAGGAGAGAAGTGAGGGATTTCTTTTGAGATTTATAGAATTTGAGATTATAATTGAACATTCATGGGGGCAACTGAACCAAGTCAAGAGCTTTCCTTACCTGGAGATTTGACTCTTGTGGTCATAGAAATGATACCTGTCACAGTGAGTGGAAATGGGGTCCCTGTGGCGAACATCGAAGAAAAGAGGAGATGTCTAACGTGACACACCATAGAGACATTAATGGAGTCAGAAATTATTAAGCTCAATTCAGACTTCTAATTCAGTAGTTTACATATAACTCAAAGATTTTTTCTCCCATTTGTGATGGAGGTTTGTAATAAAACTAACTAATAACAATGTTGTGTAATTTTGTTAAACATCAGTAAGTCGTTTTTGTATCCCTTAAAAAAAAAAGCACTGTTATTATTGGCTCTTTAGAAAGTACCATCCCTACATGGAGCATTAAGCAAACATCATTATACTCTTTTACAATTAACATACTTTTCATTGTCTTTCAGATTTTCAGTTTCTGCTTGTTTATAAAATCCAACTTGTCAGAGTCTGATATATTGAGTGCTGGACGGTAAAAGCAACTTCCTACATTTAAAAAATAGCACCCACTTCTAAGCTATTGTTATTCTTGTCTTTCATAATTGCTATAACTCTATACATTCTTATTCCCCTGCCTGTCTGTGTTTTCTTTTCTGTTAGCATAATCCAGAATAATTCTGTGTGTTTCACTCCTTTTGCTTTATGAAAAGAAAGCATTGCATTTTGAGAGTGGCTAGATGGAGGATAATTCCATATCCACATGGTAATAACCTGGCAAAACCAGGGGATGATTGGTTTCATTTGATCCCTCATCTGATAAGACTTCAAAAGTAAATGAACTGAGTGGGAAATAACATTTTTCGTGAGTTTTCTAGAAACTGCGAATGTTTTCTGAGAGACCAAAGGAATTGAGTCTCTGATTTACTTTAGTGAGACATAATTCAAGCAGAAAATTATCATTTTAAAACATATATAGCACTCCCATTTGCTGCTTTCCTCCATTAAGTAGAAAAACAAGCTCTTTTTTCTCTGTGCACACCAAATCTTTTAACTGAAAACTATACTCAGTATTTCTGTTGCAGCAATGATGTTATCTGGTGGTCATTTTGCTCTGAAACAAGACATCCCTTGAAAGGAAATTTAAAGTTTTATTAAATTACTCACTTTTTAAAGGCATCAACAGATATGGCAAATAAAGAAAAATGAAGACAAAGTAGGTCCCCAAATGAAAAGTATCCTGATAATTAAGGTAACTCATATTCTTTATCTACGAGACTAAAGCAACTCTGATTTTCAGTCTAAATTTAACCAACCATTTGTATAGCCTTACAACAGATGTCATATCAAATTCATTATGGTTTACTAAATAAAACTGGAATTTTTTTTAAAGAGATTACCTTAAGTTTATATTGATTTCTTTAATTCAGTGCAGTACATACAGTGAGGCACAAAATGCTGACCTGAAATTTTTCTACAGTATCCTAACGATTTAGAAACATATTTCATTCCAAGCTTAAGAGCTATTCGCAGCAAATTAAACATGGCCTCTTTTTCAGCCTCTTCTGGATCAAAATTTTGTCCAGGGTGTTTTTAGTGGAATAAACACTTTAAAAGTGAATTTCAGTTGTCTCCTGCAAATAACTGTGCAGAAATATGATGCTGTCGCTTCCATTCAGTTTGGTCAACTGTGAAAACCCATTCACCCTGAGTGTGACAGTGAGAGACAAAGTGATAAGTACAAGTTGTATTCAGCTACCTTTATAAACTGCCTTTACTCCCCAGGGTATAGGCTTCAGAAAAAGAATTCCAACCTGCCATTGCACAACACAAAAAACGCCGAATATAATATGGCTGTTTCCACCACTCAAGAGAAAAATCTTTCTTTTCATCTTTGGGGTCACCATACTCATCATTGACTTGGATCTTTTGTTGCAAGAGGTTTGGCCTTATTTTAAAGATACACAATTTCATAAAATTGTAATTTAGAGATTTCAAGGAAGAAATATTTTGCTTTAAAAGGAAGAAAATGATTTGGTTTTAACCACCCCTTTAAAGGACTGGTAAGTTAATTTTAAACAATATTCTGATAATATTCCTGTTACTCTCTTGTCATTTAAGTTAAGTCACATTATTGTGCCCTCACAAAATTTGTTTTGATATTCTCTTATTCTCTTTAAACTTATGATGGAAAACAACCCCAAAGTAGAAACTTCCCATGTATTCATCACACAATGGTTTTAAGATTTTTATTAAGAAAAGTAATCGATATTGATATAATCTATTTCAAGAAAATATTTAAGAGGGACACAGAGAATTATTAAGCACCAATATTTGATTAAATTTCAAGGACTAGAATCTACAAATAATTTCTTTAGCATGCCTAGACAGAAATGTCTGGTACTAGAATTCCACATATCCAATTTGTCATGAACTGCAGTGGAAGCATTCTTAAGCTGTTACAGAGTTTTTTGATCAAAATCTAGCTACCTATAGCTCCATTAACAGAGTAAAAAAAAAAGGAATATAGTTATTCATGCATTTATATCAGATATTGATTGAGCACCTCATATTTTCATCTATAGAACATAATGCAGTATGGGGCAAATCTGAGTGCCAAATCATTGAAAACATGGATCCTTCAGGGAAACGTAGGTAGGGTATATCATTCAGAATGACGTTTAATTGGTAGGGAGGAACAAGCAGTCGTAGAAAATCACAGTACAGAGATAGAGGCTATATTTTGAACGACATACTTTTGCATAAAAAAGACTGTATTTTGTGGATGGGAGTCCTTTTTTTATAGGGCCGCAGATTCCTTTGAGTATAGTGATAGAGGTTATCCTATTAAAGTAATTACACTTTATACTAACATTAATGGAGTAAACATTTACTGAGTACTTACTTTGTGCTCAGCACAGGGAAAGAACTCCTTCAGCCTTCACAGCCATGTTATTAGGATGGCACTGCTACATTTTATATATGAGGAAAACAAGATGTGGTGAGGATAAGAGACTTGCCTGCATTCACAATCCTATCCAGCTTGTAGAGAAGAGCAATTTCAAGTCAGAGTCCTCGTGTTGAAGAGAATCTCTATTAACTGCCAAAGATGTGCCTTATCATTTCTTAAAAAGGCATATGCACACATGCTCACAAAATTTTGTGTTCGATTTTTGAGGTGTCCTCTCTTCCATTCCACAGAAGCCCATCCATGGCTTCAGAACTGTATTAGAAAATGATAATGTAGCAATGCAATGAGATTCATGTGTTAGTCCAACTTCTTAAGTACAACTACAGTTGGCCTTTGAACAACATGGGTTTGAACTGCACGGGTCCACTTACACATGTTTTTTTTTTTGTTTTTTATTTTGTTTTGTCCTGGCTGTAAAAAGCTTTATTGTTTTCACGTGGTCCACATTTTGTGCGAAGGCTGCAGGGTGGTTAAAAAGCTTCCTAGTGGCAGCAGGGAGAGGCTCAGGCAGAGGCTCTGACACCAAGGGGATGTCTGAGGGACCCTTCAGGAGCCACTTGGGTTCTGGAGGCTCCTATTCATGCTTGAGAATGAGTCTTTGGAAGAGCTACCCCCAGCCCGGTGTCGGGGCCTGCCAGCCAGCCTATGGAGGTTAGTCAGGTGGTCACCATCTTCCTGATGAGTTTTACTCCCTCAACCAGGAAGTGACTCTCCGGGAAGTTACAGAGATTGGGGGTCTGCAAGGCAGAACTCAGGGCATGCAGATCCAGAAGGGCTTGGTTCAGTTTTTTCTTAGGACCATGTGGCTCCCATGGCATGGTGGGCTGCTGGGCTGGTTTTGCATCTTCAAGAAACACTTGGCACCCTTGGGCTTCCCTCGGCCAACTCCCCAAAATGGCAGTTGTTCTCCTGAGCCACCTGTGGTTAAAACAGAAACCCAGACAGAGGTAAGTGTAGGAGGCCTGTGGATACCTGTTGACCTGGGGGTTGTCTGTGGCCGTAATCTCAGTGGAATAATTCTGACGAATATGGGAGCTCATGGTTGGTCAGCAATAAGGAGCTAAGCTCAACCAACAAACAAAACAAAAACAAAACCCCCCAAAACAGTGTTGGCTGGTCCTGGAGGCAAGGATAGTTGAGAAGATGGTTCTGAAGGTTGTGGCTGGAAAAGAGGTTGAAGTGTAGTCAGAGGCTGGAAAAAGGGCATCTCAGGGTCTGTTCTGTCCCAACACTGTTGATGCAAGAGACAGACTCATTGTAAATGTATTTTCCTTAAGATTTTCTTAATAATCTTTTCTTTTCTCTACCTTACTTTCTTATAAGAATACAATATAAAATACATATAACATACAAATATGTGTTCATTGACTGTTTATTTTATTGGTAAGGCTTTTGGTGAACAGGAAGCTTTGGGGAGTCAAAAGTTATACATGGATTTGTAGATTTTGACTGTGGGGTTGAAACAGTCTGAGTGTTGGAGCCTCCAACCCCCTCCCCGATTTGTTCAAGGGTCAACTGTTGTTGAATGTCGATAGGAAGTGAACAAGGCTCAAATCAGTCATTGTGTGCATTACTTAGACATAATGCAGCTAATACATTTGGCTCGTGACAGTCATCATTTTTTGGGTAATGTTTTAGCAATTATTCTCTTAAGAAACTTTCTGAATTGTACTCATATTTTCAACTCTATTTTTAAGAAAGTCCTTAGTATATAGTAAAGGAAGTTTGTTGGTCGTTTTGGCTAGGTCACTGAATCTCAATTTAAGTTGATAATAAAATATTTAGGTTAGAAGAACATATATCAAGAGTTCTACACAGACTTAGCAGAGACTAAATATTTAACAAAGCTCAGTGCACGTGTGAAGTATCAGTGCTGCTAGGAATGCTGTTTTGTGAAGCTGACACTGGGGTCTTTGGATTCTGTAGTTACAAAGATTAAGGCCATTGCTATGGAATTTTCAAAATACATTGCTTAGGAAATAGGAGTATAAGCTTAAATGTTATCACTCCATTGGGAGTTTACATAAAAAGAATGCCATTTTTTTTGGAAACTAGTTCACAGTCTCCACTAAATACACTTTGAGGTTTTTAGGAAATTAAACATCGTTCAACAATTTAATGAGTTTGGAGATTGTCCCATTGCATCATCTCTCTTTTATAAAAGCCAAATGCAGTTTTGAAAGCACATTGAAATGTTATCAATATGACAATAAGAAGCGAAATTTCAAGGATATCTTCCTGGACTAAAGATTGCTTTTGTCATTGTAAGGCGAATCTGCATAACCCATGAAAATTCTGATTTGGTGGCAAATCACTCTTTAAAGAATGTCTTCAACCATGGTAAGGTGTAGCAAATTGATTTGAAAGAGTGTTGGATGAATGTCCAGGTGAATGCATCGGCTCCTCACTGCATTGTTGGAAAATGAACTTCTAAAGTAGGGAATTCATTTGTTATTTCTCAAGAGGAAATCACTCCTAAAAAACTTTGCTCGTGAACTTTCAGATTTGTGGTTTCAGAATTTCTCTTCAATGTTAGATATAGATCCTCATGTGTCTACTTGTGGCTTCGATTTCTTTCAGCTAGCTAGCTACTGGTTCTAACTTACCCAAACAGTCATGCCTTCCTCTGGACGCTGGCTCTATTGTCTAGATCCACCTGCTCAGGCGAGGTCAGCAGCCTAGTGCATGGGAGGTAGGCAGCCAGAAGATGTATAATAAAAAGCAATTAAAACTTACATAACGAAGTCACTAAATAACATGAGGTGGTGGAGGATAAAAAGAGGGAAAATGTGTCCCAATTTTAATATTTTCAGCAATTTCTGTTAAGAGTACTTAAACAAAGGCCTGAAATACAATTGGGAAATTCGGAGAAAAAGTTTTATGAAATCTGCCTTAGTTGCTTTTTCCTAAAGTAGCAACCTCCTTACCCTGAATAAGGAAAGAGATGTTAAATATCTTTGGCTAAGGTTGCATTTTAAATAACTGATAAACTATTTACTTTTAAGATAAACATCCATGTATTATCAGTTGGTCTTTGGTTAAAATGATTTATGGAACCATTTATTTATTTGCAATGTAAATAAATTTCTTAGAAATGTAAGAATAAATTCCAAGGGTTCCATGAGCTAATTTGTAAACCAAATCTTTTATTTTATCTTATTTATTTTTAAAGATTTTATTTAGTTATTTGACAGAGAGAGACACAGCGAGAGAGGGAACACAAGCAGGGGGAGTGGGAGAGGGAGAAGCAGGCTTCCCGCCAAGCAGGGAGCCTGATGCGGGGCTCAATCCCAGGACCCTGGGATCATGACCTGAGCCGAAGGCAGATGCTTAACGACTGAGCCACCCAGGCACCCCGTAAACAAAATCTTTTAAATCATTGTTAACTTTTGGAGAGTTCTCTAAGAAAGCATTTGATAACCATTTCTTTTGATAGTAGACACAGACCTATCAAGGCAAACTTTCTAGTCTATACTTTTATGAAAATTATGAGCATTAATCTATATTATGTATCTTTAAAAATTTGCTTTGTGCTAGTAAATTTAAACCTGCTACCTGTTGTCGTCTCTTTTAGTTACATCCATTATGATGTGACAGCCATTATCATGCTGTGGGGTGCCCGAAACAATGAATTTATAGCAGTTTACTCTTCCAGTCACCTCAATTTTAGGATGAAGAAATAATATTATAAGAAAGTTTAGGTAACTTGCTTCAGGTCATATACCTAATCATACAGTGACACAGCAGAGAAAAACAAGTTAAGCAAACCAAACCAAAACTAAATTGCAATCTAGTGCTTGGAAATTTCTGTTTTAAACTTCCCAAAAAATGAGTAAGAAAGAGGGATCATAGGGAAGGAAAACTCATCCTCAAAACAGAGCTTGGACTCACAGCTAACACAAATATGTTCTTCTAGTCTCAGTTTTGGGTAAAAATTTCAGTTGTTTTGTTCTCTATTTCTTTTTTTCTTCTCATCTGTAAAGGGGGGATTTGGGACAGGATGGTCTTTGGTGGCTCAGGCTTCTTCCTTGTTAGAACTAGAAGACTGGCTAATAGGGATTCTGCCGGATGCCATATTGCACGACTGAAACTTTCAGAATCAAGGCTGCCTGTTAAGTTTGACAAGAAACATCTTGTACACCTGTCCCTTCCCTTTCACACACTTGGCCCTTTAGTTTTATGACATTGAAAAGCCGTATAGAAATTTTATAATAAATCAGTGCTTCTAGGGCTCCATTTTAATGTAGTTTCTAATTTAAACTTATTTTTAACATGGCACTGTTGTGCTTCTAGCAGGAATGAGCATCTTCTAAGTCTATTTAATTCATTGCCAAATCAGATCATCTCCTGAGAAAGGTTCGTGAGGTTCTAATGGATAACAGTCTTTGTGTTTCCCAAATATCTCACCACATCCTATCATATATAGAACTTCTAGGGGGAAAAAAGTAAAGGAGGTACACTGGAATTTGGTTATCCTGAAGAATCCAAAGATAGAAAAGTTGTGGGGCGCCTGGGTGGCTCAGTCAGTTAAGCCATCTGCCTCTTGATTTTGGCTCAGGTCATGATCTCAGGGTCCTGAGATAGAGCCCTGCATTGGGCTCTGCTGGGCATGGAGCCTGCTTGACATTCTCTCTCTCTCTCTCTCTGCTCCTTCCCACTCCTTGAAAAAAAAGAAAAAAAATGATAGAAAAATTTTAAGGACAGACTTGATAGAGTGATCAATTTCATTAAAAATTATATTAGCTCACTAATCAGTGTGGATGGCATTTATGGTGGCATTGAGATGTATTTCTTTCCATGGAGAAAATTTTGATAGGATTTATTTTGGCAAAATAGAAAGCAGCAACTACTTTAGTTATTTTTAAATCTAGTATAAAGGGATCAGCCTGAAAAACACTAGTAGAAAAACATTAATGCAAGAAAGACCTCAGAAGAAATCAACTCTTGTTAATGTGATTAGGGTTTTAAGGGGGAAACTCAAGGGAAAAAAACTTCCATTTATAGAAGAGAAAAAATAAGATAAACAATGCTTACTCCATGTCCTATAGTCTATGTAGGGTTTCTTTTCATCATCTAAACTGACTATTGAGTCATTTGTATTCTGATTTGTACCTGGTAAAAGTAAGGTATAAATATTTGCTGGTTAATAACCCATATCCTTTCTTCCTACCACAATGCCGCCTCCTTATTGTGATGGGTCATGAGGCCTTCATTTATTCATGAAGCACTATGTACCTCTCTAGGGGAGGGAAAACTTCAGGAGGTATCTCTGGTCACATTCAGAATTTGAGTAATCATAGAGAATCTTGCTGGCTTAATTTTATTAGGATTTTTTTGGGAAAAATATTCACAACTGTCTTAATGTTAACATTAATGCTTTGCTAGAGACCAGAAGCAACCTTAGCTTGACAATAGCCAGACCTCCAGGATCCTGTAAGACTTCTTGTAACTTATGAAAGTCTCTTTAGAGACTTCCTTTATCTCTATCCCTGCAACTTAAACGTATAGAAGTATATAATCAATCGCTCTTCACAATCACAGTGCAGATCTTTCTGCCCAAGGGTGCTATCTCTGTGCTTTAATAAAGGCACGTTTTTGCACACACACAAAAAAACCCCACAAAAAACAAAAAACAAAAGCAAAAAAAAAAAAACACGTAGTTATTATGAACTAGGACATAACATTGTGTGGGTTTTTAGGGGAAAAAAAAGATACTACATAGAAATTTCATTGGACAGAGTATATTTGCCAAGAATTTCTTCTGCCCTTTAAAAAATTCAGAAAAGTTTAAGTGTGTTGTTTAACTTGACTAGATATGACTAGTATATGAGTGAAAAGTAAGGCTTAGTTCAAGGAAATACTATATTCCAAGTGAATAATGAGGCAGGAGCAGTTTTCTTTCAAACACATGAAATGAAATCAACAAGTGTTCTTTTAGATGCTTTATCCTCTTTTATTATATTATGAAATTGAAGTCACTTTGAAAACAAAAGTTACTGTGGCACTCACTGAAAATAAGTGGTTATTGACTAAGTAAAGCTAAATTTAAATATATTTATGGATTATGATTTTACACTTCTCCAACCCTCTAAAATGAAGAGCTAATAAACTTAGTTTGTTTTTTTATTATTTTACCAAAAATCATTTCAAAATCATTCTTTGAGTGTCTCTGAGAAGCAGAAATAATCCATTATGTAAATTTGGGTGCTTAGAACCTTATTCAAACATGCTTCTGCATGTAACTGACTAATTTGATGTTTCTGTGGAATGCTTACATCTAGCCAGGTCTAAGTGCATGACCTTCTAGACTAGGTCTAGCCCAAGTCTGAGGGCATGACCTTCTCCTGGTAAGCATGCCAAAACTGAGCATCTTAGACCCCTTCCACTTGTAACTTCTGATGCTTCCTGTTCATTGTGGGGACCAAGAATTGCATTTTAAGGAAATATTCCAGGTAATCCTGATGCAGGTAGGCTGAGACTCACACTTTGAAAAACAAAGAAGATGTTATATTATGACTAGAGGCATCCATCTGATTCATTTTATTGCAGTCATCCTTAGAAGAAGGTTTTGGAATTAGGGTAGTTGTAATGTGCATTACTTACTCTTACATCCAGTTTTTAAGAAGCCTGCATATTTCAGATTAAAGGTCCTAAGTTCTAACTCTGCTTCTTTTAGGTATTTAATTATGAACAGATCACTTCACTATCTTATAGCTTACTTTCTTGGTTAGTAACAATCAAAATTTGGATGTTCATCTTTTTTTTTTTTTTTTTTAAGATTTTATTTATTTATTTGACAGAGAGAGACACAGTGAGAGCAGGAACACAAGCAGGGGGACTGGGAGAAGGAGAAGCAGGCTTCCCGCTGAGCAGGGAGCCCGATGCGGGGCTCGATCCCAGGACCCTGGGATCATGACCTGAGCTGAAGGCAGACGCTTAACGACTGAGCCACCCAGGCGCCCCATGGATGTTCATCTTTAAGACCCCATGACTAAGTTCCATTGTTTTCTTTTTTTATAATAGATAAGAACAATTGGATAAAATGCTTTCAATTAAAACTTGACTACATGGTTGCCCAATTAATTTGAGATATACAAAGATGTCTAAACTTGCCATCAGCCACAAATAATGTTAGAGTCACAGATATATCTTATGTTTTGCTTATACTATCTGTTCATATAAGGATCCTGAATAATTACATGAGCAATGTTAACACTGCAGTCAAAGTTTTGTTTGTTTGTTTTTTTCCATCTGAAATCTGGAGTTAACAGTTTTATGATCCTATATAAAAGAAATATAACTGAAAAAGCTAGAGTTATTAGTGGAAAGTGACAAACAGGTACTCTAAAGCAGGATTGGCAAACTTTTTCTGTAAAGTATCAGCAGATATTTCCAGCATTTAGACCTCCTCCTCTGTCTTCTAACAACACTAAAAATGTAAAAACATTCTTAGCTGAGGGCCATACAAAAATTGATTAGAGCGCTGCTTCTCAAACTTTATGTGTATAGGCATCCCTCGGGGCGGGGGGGGGGGCGGGGGTGGTCTTGTTAAAATGCAGATTTTGATTGGCTAGGTCTGGAGTTGGGCTGGGGGTCCTGTAGTTCCAGGATGCCTTTGGGTATCAAAGGTCTTGGTTAAACAGTTTCAGGGTACTTCATGTAATGTACAGCCCCCTCTACCGTTCAGTTTTGAATTACCAATGAGTTTAGCTGACTACTCAGCTGTCTTTTTTTTGTTTTGTTTTGTTTTAATGAAATAATGGGGTTGCTTGACCCAATAATGTAGAATACCTACTAGTTTAGTGGTCTTTCCTAATTTTAAAGACCCAGACTTCTTCACAAATGTGATGAAAGCTATGCTTCCCCTCACGTTTCTCCTGTTCTGCCCATACAAGAATACCCATTGTTATACAGTTTTAAAGAATTCATAACCTACTCAAAGCCTATCCATCTTAAGGTCACTGCTATATTGTATAATGTCTGAATTTAAGGGAGTTTAGAATTAACCCCCTCACTTTTAATAACATCTTAAAATTTAGATGGATCTCTGTATATCTCCATGTCTATCTCTGTTTATATATCTACATAGTGAGACATTTCAGGTTTGTTTAATGCCCTATTGGCTATTGCTGACCTGATGATTATATTTAAAACCAAGAGTTATAAATGAAGAAAATAACCTAGCTGTTGGTATGAGTGAATACGAATTCTTACTGCTTATATTAAATTTGTTCACAATGCCTTACCCATGACTTTAGTGAGATATAATTCATGTGCTACACAATTCACCCATTTATTGTGTGCAATATAATAGTTTTTATTATTTTCACGGAGTTGAGCAACCATCACCATAATCAATTTTAGAATATTTTCATCACCTGCTAAAGATACCCTAGACCCCTTCACATCTGATTCCTATAGCCCACCCTAGGTAATGGTAAACCTACATTCTCTCTTCTGGACATTTCATATAAATGGTATACAATACGCAGCCCTTTGTGATTAACTTCTTCCACTTAGTATAATGTTTTCAAGGTTCATCCATGCCATAGTATGTATAAGGACTTCATTTTTTTTCTTACTGCCGAGTAATATTCCATTATGTGGATATATGACATGTATTCATCTGTTCATCAGTTGATGGTCATTTGAGTTCTTTCCCTTTTTTTGGTTATTATGAATAATGCTGTCATGAACATTACATTACATTCAGGTACAAGTTTTTGTGTGGCTATAAGGTTTACTTTTTCTTGAGTATATATACCTAGCTGTTGAATTACTGGGTTATATGTTAATTCCAAAACATGTCAAGAAAATCCAGAATATTTTCCAAAGTGGTTGCACCTGCACCATTTTACATTCCCACCAGCAATGTATGAGGCTCTTAAATTTTCCACATCCCCCCCAAAAATACTTGTTATTTTACCTTTTTTGAGTATTGTCATTCTTCTGTGAAATGTATCTCACTGAGATTTTGATTTGCATTTCCCTAGTAACTAATAATGTCAAGACTCTTTTCATGTGCGTACTTGCCATTTGTCTGGCTTTTTTGCGTAAATGTTTATTTAAATCCTTTGCTCATTTTAAAATTTGTTATTTGTATTTTTATTGAGCTATAAGAGTTCTTTATATATTCTAGATATAAGACCCCTATCAGATCTATAACTTGCAATTTTTTTTTCTGATTCTGTGGGTTGTCTTTTCATTCTTTTGATTTTTTTTCAAGCACAAATATTTAAATCCAATGAATCTAATTTATCTATTGTTTCATTTGTGGCATGTGCTTTGGTGCCCAAGAAAGTTGTGCTTAACTCAAGGTCATGAAAATTTGCTCCTATGATTTCTTCTAATTGATAGTTTCACCTTTTACATTTAGACTGTGGATGTCCTTTTGAAGTTTTTATAACAGTGAGAATAAAATGATTAGAAGAATATCCAAATGAGACAACACTAGAAAAAGTTTACATTATGTTGTAGTGTTTAAATATGTAAAATTCTGGACATGCTGGATTCCAGATCTTACTGCTAAGCAGTTTAGATATTTTGCCTTTTTTCCTTTTATAAGCCAATTATTTTATATTTATTTAATAAATATTAGTGTATTTCAGGTCCTCTGCAGGCCTTCTCCGGGCCAACTGCCTAAGAAGGTGGGGAACTATTTGATAAAGTAAATAGCACTCCAATAACATGGATGATTGACTTGCTTAGTTTTAATAATAGAGCAACTTTGACATAGAGGAGCTGTAGATAAGTGCATGTGGGAAATTAGAGAAGAACAAGAAAGACATCTAAACAAGGTGATTATAGCCTATATGCCTGTTACATGAAAAATGGGATTAAACTCTTGTTCCATTTTAGGATCAGATTCTATGGCTCTGAGTCCAGACCATTATATTTGGGAATATGTTACTGATTTGCAAACTGTGATTAGCCATTCACTTTTAAATACTTTGAGATCTTTTTTGTTCATTTCTTTAAAAAATAAATCTTACTGTTTATATTCTTTAAAGTCCTCATTTGCTTTAGGGACCCAGTACTTTCAATGTATACCTTCTTTATTATTTTGATGCACAATGTGGTTACCTGTTCATATTTAAATGCTTTGGGTTTCTTCAGGACTTTTAAAAAAAATTCCAACCTGAGTACTGTAAATTACTCTTTGGCTTTAGGTACCCAACACTTGCAGTGTAAGTTCCTTCTTGAATGTGATGAGATAACAAATTATCTTAAAAAAAAAATTAAATTAAAAAAAAGGTTGATATTCAACAACCTTTAAAATTAATCTTCCTCAGAAAAGAAAAGGTTCATTCACTACCAAATTAAATACCGTTTATTAAATTAAAATACGCATTTTTAATTAATAGTGAAAATAAAGTGAAATAACATTGAGGAGTAAATATTACTTCTATTTACTGAGCTGAAATGTGGTTCTATTAGATGATTGGATAGAAAATGTTAAAGCTTGTATCTAGACTATCATTATGTCCTCAGACATGGTTATTTCTCTCATCATCTCCTTTAGATTTATGTGCAGGAGCTGCTAAGACCCTTTCACAAATAATGGCCTGTGACACCCTATAAACTAAAAATGTTCAAAACGACACATTATGTAAACTTTTCATCTTAAAATACCAACAGGTCCTTCTCTTCCTATTTTTTCTGCCCTTTAATAGCCCCCCTTTCATTGCACTCACATGGAAGTCATCGGTCACTCTTCCTTACTATATGGTGATACACCAAATTCTGTCAAGTGTTATTTTATGCTATGCCTTGTATCTTTCTCTCTCTTTTTTTTTTCTACCTTCAGCATCATTTCTCAAAGTCAGGTTCTTTTTATTGTTCTCTGGAACAATTAATAACTCTCAACTGTCCTTTTGCCTCCATGGTTCTTTACCTTTTATACTGTACACCAAAAATACCTTTCTAATACACAGATAGTCATATCACTGCCCTCTCAAAATCTGTTAGCCATATAGAATGAAGATCGCAATTCTTAGCGTGGTATTTAAAGACTGTTTGTCTGGGTTCCCAAGACAAGACCTTTCACCTCCACCTGTCATATCAACTTCCTCCCCGATTATGAAACGTATTATGCATGTACGCTCATGATCTCAGGTTGTTTCTTCAATTTGAATGTCTTTTTCCCTCTATTTACATAGTTTTATTCTTTTTATTTTTTACTTACTTATTTTTTATTTATTCATTCGAGACACAGAGATACAGAGAGAGAGAGAGAACATGAGCAGGGGGAGAAGCAGTGGGAGAGGGAGAAGCGGGCTTCCTGCTCCTGGGATCATGACCTGAACCAAAGGCAGACGCTTAACCATCTGAGCCACCCAGGCGCCCCTACATAGTTTCATTCTTTACCTCTCAATTAAATGATGCCTTCTCAGGGGAGGCCTCATTATACTCTAGTTAGAGTTAACATTTTTTCCCCACTTTCTTCCTATAATGCATTTCTTGAACCTCCGTGGCAACATTTATTTATTTTATTTTAACATAATGATTTATACTTGAATTCTTCAGTCAGATGTCCCTGGGTTCAAATCCTGCCTCAACTGCTTATTGCCTCTACATTTCTGGGCACTTGATGTCATTTCCTAACCTGCTTCCTCATCTGTTAAATTGAGTTAATATTTGTACCTAGTTTGAGCGTCTCTTTTTATGTGAAGTCTGATGACACAATGCCAGCATGATAGAACGCATTGTGTATTCTGGGTACTTGCCCACTTGGCTTTGTCCCCCAGTAGATAATAATCACTTCGAGGGCAGGAGATTAATCTTGTTCATCTTAGTACCCAAAAGAAAATCTCATACTCTTTTACTTTTCCTTGCCACGATTCATGGAACATTTAAACCTAACTCATTAGAATTAGCCTATTAATTTTTTGCTATATTATCACATTCCACAAAGGAGTTGGGATGACTTAGGAGATGCATCAAGAACAAAAGTATAAAACATAAATAAAATAGTAGTAAGTGCATTTTGAATAATTGAAGAGTTTAATTTCACCAATGTGAACCGAAGAGAAACAAAAACTATAGGTAAGAAAATGTTAACGCTTGTCTTCATTCTGTCCTGTTTTGTAGGATCTCGTCTTCGCCAGGAAGACTTCCCCCCACGGATTGTGGAGCACCCTTCAGATGTCATTGTCTCTAAGGGAGAGCCCACCACTTTGAACTGTAAGGCAGAGGGCCGGCCAACGCCCACCATTGAGTGGTACAAGGATGGTGAGCGGGTGGAGACTGACAAGGATGATCCCCGGTCTCACAGGATGCTTCTGCCCAGCGGATCCTTATTTTTCTTGCGCATTGTACATGGGCGCAGAAGCAAACCTGATGAAGGAAGCTACGTCTGTGTTGCAAGGAACTATCTCGGTGAAGCAGTGAGTCGAAATGCATCTCTGGAAGTGGCATGTAAGTAAACATAATGAATTTTGTAAATAGCACACATTTTTACTTTGATTTATTTTTAGTAAGCTTTGATTTGTCCCCATGGGTACTTTATACCTAAAGAAGAAAACAATCAACATGCCATGCATAATTTACTTTGCCTTCTCCAAAGAAAGCTGGTCAAAATAATGTCAAGCCATGGTGTTGCAATAAATTTACTTTTCTTGAAGCAAGGTGGAAATTATGTTTTTACATTAAAGCAAAGTGGCAATGGTGCTGGTCATATTTAAAATTCAAATTATTGATGAGAGATATAGTCAAATATTAAAGTCAGCTATGTTAAAATGAAAAGTTGACATGTAACATGGCATCAAATATGGGGCATAAATTCAATATTCTACCTATTTCTGTTATCTATTTATTTATAACTGTTGTATATATTATATTATATATATATTTCTAAATCTAATTTTTATCAAACAACTTTAAAAAGAATATACTCCTTAGGTTATATTAGCTCTTTTACTTCCAGTCTGAATTCAGGAATCATTACCATAGGCCTGTGGGGGAGAATATAGGAGCAATAACAGCAACTATATTTATTTATTTTTTTCTATCAGTAAAACTCATCAAAGAAGAGATCTGATTTTTGTGGGCACAAAATGTTCATACATGAAAGGGCCTTGCTCAGTCTTGGTAATCAGCAACAGTTAAGGGCTTGCCCTGCCTTTGGCATTTAAAAAAACACATTTATTTATTCATCAGACAGCCCAAATAGCACTAGTAAATCAAGATATCAGTGTTTTGCATCTATTTGAACATTGACTTCATAACTTCATGCATCGTTTTCCAAAACAAATTAAAATATATGACAGACTTTTTTTGGTTTATAGATAAGGATCTGGTGTCATAATTTAAACAGCACCATAAACTTTTGATATTATTTATTCTGTGGAAAAATTTTATGTGGAATTGATCATTAATAAGATGGCAACAATTGGGCATAAAAAATTTGTACTTTTCAGTTTTCTGGTTGTACCAGGTCTTCATAGGTAAGAAGACTGAGTTACTTCAAGATGCATAAGTCTTTTTTATATAGCTGGAAGGGGAGTGCTAAATAATAGCTCGTGGTCTCATGTCTGTAATTAAACTTGGTCCTTGTACTCACAGGCTACATGGTATCGCACTGCATTATAAAACTTGTGTACATGTGTATTGCGATTCTCAGCAATTTATGAAACCATCTTTTAGTAAACAGAGTCATACTATTTCTTCTTCAGCTACCTCAATGAAAGCTTTTGTTCTCAAGTACCTGGTCTTTTGATTTATAGTTTGTAGCAGGAAATTTAAAACCTACTAATGCTTGAAGTGTGTAAATCCAGTAGGAAAAGACTAGAAGAATCCTAAAACCCAAATTTGTTTTGTGAAGTACTTTGAGATAGGAGCATTAGAATCTTAGCTAGCGTGCTCGTTTCAGCGGCACATATACTAAAATTAGAACCTTAGCTAGCAAGGCAATTTTGTACACAGGCACCAGGTAATTTCATTTTTATATCTTAGTTCAAAAAAGCAGTCAAATTAAATGCAGTTTAGTGAGATTTGAAATATGCACACAAAACCTCAAGAATAAATATTCCTAGCTCTTCTATTTTTATTTTGAAATATCTTATTCCTGGAATTCAAACATATTGAAATATTTCAATGTCAAATTCCATTGATTCCCCCCCCACCACCAAGTCCCCTTATAGTAAATATAACAGGCATTATTCTCCCATTTTATAGATAAAATGAAACCCATGATGGTTAAGTGATGAAGAGTCAGGCAGTAAATTAATGGGGATTTGAAAACCAGATCCTGATTCTTCTAATTTTTAGTTTTACGGAAATGTGCCATATTCGGGAAAACACTCTAAATGAAATTTGGCTGATCACATAAATAACAATTAAAAATTTTTAATCGAAACTTTTTTATTTTATCTACTCAGCAGCAAATATGTATTTTTAATTCTCAGCTCCCTTTTCTTCTTAATATTAAAGTTTACCTAATTGGTCAGTCATTTTATTGTTGGGCAGCTATAAACATTTTTTTTTTCCCCTGAACCTTAGCTATTTAAAAATTCTTCCCAGCACACACATGCATCTTATATTTTTATTTAATCTGAAGATTGCTCTCTTTCCTAATTGCATCATTAATAATGATTCAAAGCTGTTTTAGGAGGAAAAGTTTAAACCATGATTTTTTCTTGTGTAATGTGACAGTAGCACTTTTTATTTTGAAATCAATGAGCTTTGAGAAATGCTAAAAATACTTTTGACCTAGAGAAGAAAACAAGAAAGCTTCTAAATTGGATTTAGCTAGTGAATAAAATTCTTTCTTCTAATGCCGTGTCAACAGTTCATGCCATTTAAGGCAATACAAGATCAAATAATACCCATTTATATGCTACTCATCTCTTTCACATTAGATCATCAGTCATCTCTCTCTCCTTATGTGTTTCATAAAATGTATTAATATGGAAATTTGGGTCAAAGCATTGTGCTTTTTCAGTATTATTTGTCACCAAAGTATATATATATATATATTTTTTATAAAATGATAGAAGAGTAGCTATAGATTAGATCAATGTTTGGCTTTCATAATTTAGAACATTCAGCATAAATGCTCAATCATGACATGTCACTGTTTCATCCAGTAAAGGAAAGAATGGAAGTCTAACGGCGCTGTGTATTTGGAGAACCGTAGGTAGCTTGATATAAGGTAGGTGGGCAGCATAAGTTGGAAAAGTAGATTTTTTTGTTACGTAAAAGGAGTCTTTGAAAGAACATTGAAGACCGGGTTAAGGGGATGATGACTGAAGTAGAGAGGAGTTAAGAAGCTGTCAAATGAAAGGCATATATATTCGATTTTGAACTGAAACTAGCAGTGAAGATTTGAAAGAAGGAAATAGTTTGAATCAGATTTAGAAATTATAAATCATATCACTTTATGGTCAGTTTAGGGACTTAGGGGATAATGGATGATTCCCGGTGTTTGATTGTTTTGTTTTGTTTTGTTTTGTTTGTTTTTCACCGAGTGACTATGTATATAGTGCTACATCCGTGGGGATGGCAGGTGTAGGAGAAATAACTGCAGTAGGAACAGGACGTGAAGTCAGCTTTGACTGTATTATTTAACATGCCAGTGAGACCTCAAGGTAAAAATATCTCATGTTCCGTTGAAAAGGGAACTGGTCTTTACCACATGGAGGATAGAGTGGTGGGAGTAGATAAAGTAGAGATGACTGCCCAGGCAGGCTGTGTGCCAGGAGTGGTTAATAAGGGCTGAGATCACTCCTGTGTCTTGGAACCCCAATATTTAAGGGTGGGCAAAGGAAAGAAGTACTGGTTGAGGAGGCTCTGAGGAGGTATCAGAGTGATGGCCTGTGGGGAGTGAAGTGACATGAAGAACAAGGAAACAGTTTTAAGAAAGAAAAAGTGTTTTGCAGTGCAAAGGCCACATGATGGTTAAATAAGAGGTACTCTGTGGACTCTGGGAATGGAAAGAGAGCGTGGCAGCTGAAGAAGGAGTAAGTGGTGGAATTGGAGTGGCAAATGCTGCCGTTCTCCTAAGAATTTAGCCCTGAATGGAGTGTGAGCAAACTAGAACAAGCTATCCAGGTCTTTGCACTGTGGCCATTTGGGATTGGATCTCTCTTTTTTGTGGGGCTGTGCTCTGCATTGTAGGATGTTTAGCTGCATCTCTGGCCTTTGCCCAGGAGCTGCCAAAAAGACCCCCCAACTGCAGCTGTGACAACTAAAAATATCTCTGGACACTGCCAAATATCCCCTGGGGGGTCAGAATCAGTTGGGAATTACTGATCTCTGGTATCTAGGTAATTAAGAGTATATGGTTAAGTAGCAAACAAACTTGTTACGACTCTTATTGTGAAATACGATTATTGATAAAAAAATATGCGCATGTTTGGACTCTCCTTGCTTCACCTTGGTTTTCATTTTTAATTTCAAAAATCTTGGTTTTTGCTGTCGGATGAAATGTACAATTGTGTTGATAACCGTCTGTCTTGACAGGTTGCTGAGAAAGAAGTCAGCCTGTTTTTTATCATACTGTACATGGTCTCTTTTTTTTTTTCCTTTAATACAAACTTCAGTTTTATGTAACAGAATAATATAGTGGAGGGAAAAAATATTCAAGAGCAACCATTGATATGGAGTGTTGAATCACTTATCTCATATTTGCTTTTTCCCTCGTGCTTTGAAAAGAAAAATAGTCAGAAAGTACTTTTCAAATCACTTGAACTCAAGAAAGGTCTTTAGGTGAAAGCAATTTTTACATATTTAGAAAACAGAATTGCAGGGTCCCCAGCAAAGCATCTGGCACCAGAGAAGTTAATATGCCGTTTTCTGATGAGACCACCAAGAGAGCAGAGGAGTAACTGGGGCAGATAGGATTTCAGTTTGAACACCAGTTCTCCCCTGTGTTCGGAGCAGAAGGAGCATAGGGGTCCTTCCACATTTCGTGGCTGCCTGTGATACAGCGTGAGTCAGTGGCAGCCCCTAGAGAAAGCAGCTGTAGCCCCAGGTGGTAAATATATGACAGCAGCTTGATCTATCGACCAGGGTAAGAGGGGGTTCTGGCCTAAATGAAAATTCATGAAAAATTGATGAAGTCCCCAGATTATGTTTTCTGTTTCCTTTTCTCAGCACTATACCAGTGTAGAGAGGAGAGATTAAATGAGGTGCTGAACGCTTTAGTGGCAAGGAGGTTGTGGTTCAAAGGTCAGGGGTCACAGAGAAACCGATCTATTTTTTTTTTTTTTTTGCTTTCCTTACTTCTGAAGCAAAACACAAAAACTTTTCATATTGGCTGTGATTTGATTCTGCTTTGATTAAAATAAAATGGTGAAATATTTAAAAATTGGCTTTTGATGCAACTACAAAAGAGTGGACAGATGTGATTCATAATTTAATTGGGGAACTAGAAATAGATTGAATTCCATGACTGTGGGGTGAGTTTTTTCTTTTTCTTTTTTTTTTTCTTTCTTTTTCTTTCTTTCTTTCTTTCTTTCTTTCTTTCTTTCTTTCTTTCTTTCTTTCTTTCTTTCTTCTTTCTTCTTTCTTTTCTTTCTTTCATGTATCAAGACTCATGCTGCAAGAAAGTCATTTAGAGAAGGAAAAGGTCTTGCATTATTTATAGGTCACAGATTGCTAGAATAGCAAAGCTATGGAACACTCTACAAACATAATGATCCTGTTTGCTTTAAATCCAAACTAAATTGATGTTTTATCTGTACAAGAAAGAGAGGTTACAGAAGTAGATTGACTTTAGTAATAGAGGTCACAGGTGGCATTAAAAATGAACACAAGGTAAATTGTTTCCCTGATATTTCCAAGTTAATAAATATGTGACTTTTTTCCTTTCATTTTGGCTGTAAATGAATGCTATTCAGGCAGATTACCTTGATACTCCATAAAAACACAAAATAAATTTCAAAAAAGGCTAAACCATGGAGAATTTTTATTAAAAAATTTCCTTTATTGAGATACGATTCACTTTCCATACAATTTACCATTGAAAGTGTACAATTCATTGTATTTTAGTATATTCACAGGGTTGTCCAACTCACACCACAATTTAATTTAGAACATTTTCATTACTCCTAAAGGAAACCTTATACCCATTAGCAGTCAATCCCCATTCCTCTCAAACCTTTCTCCCTCAGCTCTGAGCAAACACTTAATCTACTTTCCATCTCTATACATTTGCCTAGTCTGGACATGTCATATAAATGGAATCATACAGTATATGGTTTTTGTGACTAGCTTCTTTTCCTTAATATAATGTTTTCAAAGCTCATCCTTGTTGAAACATGTATCAGTACTTCATTTCTTTATATTGCTGAATAATATTCTATAGTATGGATATACCACATTTTATCTATCCCCTTTTGATGTATATTTGGATTGTCTTCACTTTTTGTTATGAATAATGCTTCTATGAACATTCCTGTGCAAGTTTTTGTGTAGACATATGGTTTCATTTGGGTGTTCTCTTGGGTCTATACCTAGGGATAGAATTGCTGAGTCATATGGTTGGTAGTCTGTTTAACTTACATGTAACTTTGAAGTTACCACACCATGACTTTCCTAAAACAAATAACATACAAACAAACCTATCAATTTATTTATTTTTATTTATTTATTATTATTTTTTAAAGACTTTATTTATTTATTTGAGACAGAGAGAATGAGAGACGGAGAGCATGAGAGGGAGGAGGGTCAGAGGGAGAAGCAGACTCCCTGCCAAGCAGGGAGCCCGATGCGGGACTCGATCCCAGGACTCCAGGATCATGACCTGAGCCGAAGGCAGTCGCTTAACCAACTGAGCCACCCAGGTGCCCCAAACCTATCAATTTAAATGCGTAAGAGACAGTGAGTCTCTGGATATTCTGGAATATCTGGAACTGATATTCATAGATTTTGACCATAAAGAATGTAGGTGCAACTGATTTTTTTCATGATTCTTCTTTTGTGTTTCTACACATTTTAAGAGAGAATTCAGAGATTTTTTTTTTTTGGTAGGGTAGGAAGGATTAACAACTGGAAAATGCTCATAGTCCAAGGTACTTGGGCCAAGTTATGGGGTGAATTGTGTTCGCCCCCAAATTTATATGCTAAAGCCCTAACCCTCAGTACCTCCGAATGTGACTATATTTGGAGGTAGAACCTTTAGAGTGGTAAGTTAAAATGCAGCCATTGGGGTGGGTCCTAATTCAATCTGACCAGTGTCCTCATAAGGAGAGGACATTTGGACATGTAGAGAGACACCAGCAATGGAAGGGCAAAGAGGAAATAGCTTGTGAGAGCACAGAGAAAAGGGGCTGTCTGCAAACCAAGGAGGGAGACCTCAGAATAAACTGAACCCTACAACACCTTGACCTCACACGTCTATGTCTCCAGAACTGTGAGGAAATAAATTTCTCTTGTTTAAACCACCCAGTGTTATAGCAGCCCTAGCAAATTAATTTAGGCCATTAATCTTAAAACAAGAGTAACCCTCCCCCGCTCAAAAAAAAAGGAGGGGAGCACCTGGGTGGCTCAGTCAGTTAAGATGCTGCCTTCAGCTCAGGTCACGATCTCAGGGTTCTAGGATTGAGTCCCACGTTGGGCTCCCTGCTTGGCAGGGAGCCTGCTTCTCCCTCTCCCTCTGCCTCTTTCCCTTGCTTGTGCTCTCTGTCTCTCAAATAAATAAATAGAATTAAAAAAAAAGTAAGAATAACCCCTACTAACATAGTATTAAGAAGAAATTAATGATGAGAATCAAATATTGTTTGCATTCTATAGATTTTATTCTGCCCTGTATCCACAATGTTGGTCTGAGGCTGTTTTAAAATAAATCTGTAAACTCAATTGGATGTATTATAAGCCATGAATGTAGAGGCATCAAGGAATTAGTCTAAAATATCTTTAACTAGGGGCATCTGGCTGGCTCAGTCAGTAGACCATGTGACTCTTGATCTTTAGGTTGTAAGTTCAAGCCACATGTTGGGTAGTGGGTAAAAAAAAAAAAATTCATATATATATATATATATATATATATATATATATATATATATATATA
>NW_023270431.1:3802888-3880515 GCF_011800145.1 Mirounga leonina
ATATATATATATATATATAAAATCTTTAACTAGGAACAAAAGACAAAGCAAACATTTCGGTATTAGAAAACAGATGATTGTAGAAGGGTGTGTGTGCACATGCATATGTATATCTGTGTTGTTTGGGCTGTTCTGTGTGTGTACCTTTTAATTTTGTGAAACTCCATCAAATTCTTCCAAATACAGATCTCTTCCTTAATCTTCACAAGTGAAGGTGTGAGATTGCTGCTCCTGGGGAACATGTTTGAATTTATGATCTATTTAAATATGTATAATGCTATATTTTGATATCAGGTTTCTGTTGATTGAATTGACTACATGCAACCCTTCTTAGTACAATCTCAAGTTGCTATTCACTCAAATTAGCCTGAGTTAACTCTCACTCCAGGGAAAGCACATAAATGAAGTAAAATCTTGATGTCTTCTACTTTATTCAAAAGATTATTTCTGAAAACAGTATTGTCCTGAGCTCTGAAAACATGTAAATTCTATCCATGGAGTGACAGGTAAAACTATTCATAGTGACGCTAAGGGGGATCAAGACAGAACATGCTATGGTTGGTGCTTGTTTTCAACCTCAGAAACCTTTTAGATATAGTTAAGAAAAGGAATCTTCAAGGTTTGGGAGGGTTTTCCACCTATAAGCCTTCAATTTATTCAATTTCGATTGGTATGTAAATATAAGTTGATTTTAATTAAAATGCATACAGGTTGACATGATACTTAGAAAATGTAATTTGGGCTGCAACTTGTATGCTTTTCTCTCAAGATTTGTGTTTCAGCAGAGCAGCTGGTCTCCAATTTTCTTCTTTAGATTGAATTCGTTTCTGATAAGTATAATACACATCTTTCTATTCTGAAGCAGCCCCCACAAGATTTCTATAATTATATAAAGGAGATCACCCTTCTTTCATGCATGAGTCGCTATCTATGGTGAGCTCTTTATAGGAGCATAGAAGTAAAAGCAGTAGGTGAAATTTTGTTCAACTCTGTAAATTTCTTTTTGCATAAAAATTTGTAGCAGTTACGGTTTAACTGCTAAAGGGTGAGGTTCAATTAATTGTAAAACTGACATATTCTTTTACTCTGTATCATTGGAATTGGTTTTTTCTCTTTAGGAGATTTTCAAAAGAAAAACATTCCCAATCACCATTTAAAAAAACATTAGGAGATATTTATGCATTTTTGTAAATTGGGTATATGTTTCACCAGAAATAATTTGGGTTCCTCCTTGGGGTGATTTCTGTTAAATCTCTGAAGTTCTCCAGCACCACCTGGGGCTGCTCAGACATCAATAAGTTAGTATTTCTGGGCCTGGGTAGAAATCAAGCAAGGACTGTAAGGGAGGCAGGCACTTGTTGTGACAGATAGATATATAGGCCCAGACCCAGGTGAATCCCGACAGGTTTTTTGGTATATTTATTTTGCTTTTGCAGGAAATCTATCATTTATAGGCACTTATTCCCTGATTAATCTAAGCCTGTTATATAATTGATCCTCAAAAGGCCAACAAGCAAGGTTGTCAGCTGAATTGCTGGTTCTAAAAGTCTGATGGGCTGTTTATCTTTGGCCCACTGAGTGGCATCACAAATAGAAGTTTGGGAATTAAGCTTACATTAACATCTAAGAAGAGAAGGAGCTCTTTTTTTTTTTTTTTTATCATCTATACAATTATAGAAGTACTTCCTGGTATTTATAAAGACAATCATTAAGTTCTTTTATGTGGTTATCTAACACCTAAGTCAATGCCAAGATTTTGTAACAAACTTTAGAGTTTATAAATGGAAACATAATGTGACTATTTTATTTCCATAATAGAAAGCCATATTTGATAAAGGCATTATATATACATATATATAAAACTCTGCCTCACTTTCCTTCTTCTTGCTTTCTCTGCTTATTCACATCGAGTGAGCACATTCAGTGCTTTTCCTTAAATAATTTAAAAAATCTTTATTGGGTTTCCTAGTCATTAGGAATTGATTTTAAGCGGTTCGCGTCCTCAGTGGTGCTTTTGTTATTAGTGAGAAGCCTGGGTTGGCAACCTCATCGAGTGACCTTCCACTGCGGTGTAGGTAAGGGAGTGACCTTCCACTGCGGTGCAAGGTAAGGGCCTTCAGACAGAGTGGGCCATGGGAGGTGGCAGTGGCACCAAATGCTTCTGGATAAATATGCATGCAAACGGCCTCAGGAAACTAGAGAAAAGTATAAGCAAAACCCTGAGGCTGTGCTGGGCTCTTTTGGAGAAAATGAGTATATGCTGATTTGGAGAATGTATGTCAGAGAGTAGAGGGAGATAATTTAAATCGGGAAGTGGAGATTGGTAATGACTCAAACTGAGGAGTTTACTATTCTCCTCAAAGACCTAAGGGAGCCCTTTATTATTTTTGATTGAGGAGTGTTACTTGGAAGTGTGGTGTGAAGGAGATTTGTTAAACATAGCGAACACTAGATGGGAGCATTGGGGAACCTGCAAGTTAAGGTACAATAGGATGAGCGTTGAGATAAGTTGATGAATTAAGTTGATATCAGAAAGAGGAGAGATGGCGGGCGCCTGGGTGGCTCAGATGGTTAAGCGTCTCCCTTCGGCTCAGGTCATGATCTCAGGGTCCTGGGATCGAGTCCCGCATCGGGCTCCCTGCTCCTTGGGAGCCTGCTTCTCCCTCTGCCTTTCTCTCTCGCTCTGTCTCTCATGAATAAATAAATAAAATCTTTAAAAAAAAAAAAAAGAGGAGAGATGGCATTCTGAAAGAAAATTGATAAAAATTTAAGTCGTGATTTGTGGTTCAAGGGATGATATAAATTCAGTTTGCTATATTTTCCTACAGTACTTTCCAACTGCTAAGTACCCAACTAGGTACTGAGGATATGGACACTTAGAACAAGAGTTGTTATTTAACGTGTATAAAGTTTCATTGTTGTAAGATGGAAACGCCTTGGAGATTTGTTACACAAGGATGTGAATATACTGTACACTTACAAATGATTACGATGTTATATTTTATGTTATTTTTTTTTAAACCTCAGTTAAAAACAAAACAAAACCAAAAAAAAAAAAAGAAAAAAACAGATCAAGGCATGACTCATGTTGTCATAGTGTGTTAACAGGTTAATACAAAATGTGTGAGTCCTTGGGCTAACTTTCTGAGGGGATTCAGAGAGGAAGAGGTTGATTCTGCCAAGAGGATTATGGAAGGAGTGGGATGATTTCTCTGGGTAGAAAATGAACAATACTAATCAGCTGCTTACTAAATACCAGGCTTCTTTTTTAAATGTTTTATGCTTATGATTTATGCAGTTCTCAGAATAACCCTGTTGTTTGCTCTTTGTTATATCTGAGGCCCAAAGAATTCACTTGTGATTCTTTACACAGCAATAAGAGTCAGGATTTGAACTCAGGCAACCATCCTCTAGAGTCTGCTTTGCTAACCACTAAGGTAAGAGTCCTCATTGAGTCATTTAAACAAACAAAAATCATTTGACACGTAGAGGAAATCATTAGCATTTGTTTTAGTTATTTTACTCAGAGAGGGTGATCTGAGTATATACATACAAGGAGGGTGCTGGACTAGATGAAGTCTGAAGCCTTGGGTGTTAAAATTCTGTGAATCATGGGATATTAAAGAAAAGAAACAACAGGAAGGATAAGCTTTTCTTTCTTTTTTATTTAGTTATATATTGACATTTGAGAGCTCATTAGGTTATTCAAGTAATTTGATTTTCTCTATACAGTTCCTAGTTGTCAAATACCAGTCACAGGAAAATCCATCACCTTCAGTTCTTATTGACATGTTTGCAGGCCAAAGCAGCTTGAAGATTAAGAATCCAATTCATAAGATGAGTCATCTATCATTTAATATCTAAAGATAACTTGACTAAGTTTTAGAGAAAATGGGGCATGATAATAGCAATGATACCTTTATAATATTTTCTAGAGTTCTTGAGAGTTATTAACATACTCACATGCATTTATCTCATGGTATATGTACCCGTAGACATTTGCTGACTTTGATAGTTTCTAAGTTCAGTATGTAGTATCATTAACATTGGTCAGTTTGGCTTTCAAATAACTGTTTTTAAAATGAATTAAAAAAGGAAAGGTGGTCTTTCCAATAAATGATATTGGAGCAATTGGATATCCATAGGCAAAAAAATAAAACAAAAACAAAAACAAAAAACCTCAACTTAAACCACACACATTACAGAAGAATGAATTAAAAATGGATCATAGATTTAAACTTATGTTTATACTTAGTATAAAACTAGAAAACTTTTAGGTTAGATAAACCCCTTGGTGTCTAGAGTTTGGCGAAGAGTTCTTAGACATGATACCATATAACACAAACCAAAAAAATAAATGTGACTTCATTAAAAGGAGAAACATTTATTCTCTGAAAGATCCTGTTAAGAGATAAACAGATAAGTAAAATACTGGGGGAACATTTGTAAACAACATGTATCCTAACATATATCTGACAAGAGACTCATATTTAGAATGCGCAAAGTTCTCTTAAAACTCAACATTAACTCAAACAATCCAATTAGAAAATGGGCACAAGATGTGAAGGGACATTTCACCAAAAAGGATCTCTGGATGACAAATAAGCACATGAAAAAGATGTTAAACATCACTGGCCTCAGGGAATGCGCACTAAGAGTGGAATGAGATACTAGCCGCTTATCTGATATGTCATTTGCAAATATCTTCTCCCATTCTGTCGGTTGTCTTTTGGTTTTGTTGACTGTTTCCTTTGCTTTGCAAAAGCTTTTTATCTTGATGAGGTCCCAATAGTTCATTTTTGCCCTTGCTTCCCTTGCCTTTGGCGATGTTTCTAGGAAGAAGTTGGTGCGGCTGAGGTCGAAGAGGTTGCTGCCTGTGTTCTCCTTTAGGATTTTGATAGATTCCCGTCTCACATTTAGGTCTTTCATCCATTTTGAGTCTATTTTTGTGTGTGGTGTAAGGAAATTGTCCAGTTTCATTCTTCTGCATGTGGCTGTCCAATTTTCCCAACACCATTTATTGAAGAGACTGTCTTTTTTCCATTGGACATTCTTTCCTGCTTTGTCGAAGATTAGTTGACCATAGAGTTGAGGGTCCATTTCTGGGCCCTCTATTCTGTTCCATTGATCTATGTGTCTGTTTTTGTGCCAGTACCATACTGTCTTGATGATGACAGCTTTGTAATAGAGCTGGAAGTCCGGAATTGTGACGCCGCCAGCTTTGCTTTTCTTTTTCAACATTCCCCTGGCTATTCAGGGTCTTTTCTGGTTCCATATAAATTTTAGGATTATTTGTTCCATTTCTTTGAAAAAAGTGGATGGTATTTTGATAGGGATTGCATTGAATGTGTAGATTGCTCTAGGTAGCATTGACATCTTCACAATATTTGTTCTTCCAATCCATGAGCATGGAACGTTTTTCCATTTCTTTGTGTCTTCCTCAATTTCTTTCGTGAGTATTTTATAGTTTTCTGAGTACAGATTCTTTGCCTCTTTGGTTGGATTAATTCCTAGGTATCTTATGGTTTTGGGTGCAATTGTAAATGGGATCGACTTCTTAATTTCTCTTTCTTCTGTCTTGTTGTTGGTGTATAGGAATGCCACTGATTTCTGTGCATTGATTTTATATCCTGCCACTCTACTGAATTCCTGTATGAGTTCTAGCAGTTTTGGGGTGGAGTCTTTTGGGTTTTCCACATAAAGTATCATATCATCTGCAAAGAGTGAGAGATTGACTTCTTCTTTGCCGATTCTGATACCTTTGATTTCTTTTTGTTGTCTGATTGCTGTGGCTAGGACTTCTGATACTATGTTGAATAGCAGTGGTGATAGGGGACATCCCTGCCGTGTTCCTGACCTTAAGGGGAAAACTCTGTTTTTCCCCATTGAGAATGATATTCGCTGTGGGTTTTTCATAGATGGCTTTTATGATATTGAGGTATGTACCCTCTATCCCTATACTCTGAAGAGTTTTAATCAAGAAAGGATGCTGTACTTTGTGAAATGCTTTTTCTGCATCTATTGAGAGGATCATATGGTTCTTTTTCTTTCTTTTATTCATATATTGTATCACATTGATTGATTTGCGGATGTTGAACCAACCTTGCAGCACAGGGATAAATCCCACTCGGTTGTGGTGAATAATCCTTTTAATGTACTGTTGGATCCTATTGGCTAGTATTTTGGTGAGAATTTTTGCATCCATGCTCATCAAGGATATTGGTCTGTAATTCTTTTTGATGGGGTCTTTGTCTGGTTTTGGGATCAAGGTAATGCTGGCCTCATAAAAAAGATTAATGAGTTAAATAAAACCTTGGCATATGTTCATTTAAAAAAAAAAAAGAGTGGAACGAGACATCCCTGTATACCTTTAGCCAAAATAAAATAAATAAATAAATAATAAAATATAGTAAAAATTAAAATAAAATGGTGACATTACCTAATTCTGGTGAGGCTGCAGAGAAACTGGTTTCTCATATTTGTTCATGAGAATGTAAAACTGTAGTCACTCTGGAAAATAAGTTGAAAGTTTCTTAAAACACTAACTATACACTTCCTGTACAGTTGCACTCCTGGGCACTTATCTAAGAGAAATGAAACTTATATCTGCACAAAACCCATATACAATTTTTAATGGCAAATTTATTTGTAACAGTGAAAAATGGAAATAACTAAAATGTCCCTCAATAGGTAAGTGGTTAAACAAAGCATGCTATATCCATACCATGGAATACGAATCAGCAATAAAAAAGGGATGAATTGAGATCCATCCAACTCATTTTGCTCAGTAAAAAGGGCCATTTTTAAAGGTCACATACTGTATGGTTTCATTTATATAACCTTTTCAAAATGACAAAATTATAGTGATAGAAAATAGATTAGGGGTTGCTGAGAGTGAGGGATAGAGGCATGGGTGTGACCATGACAGGAGAATAAGGGGATGATCTTTGTGTTGATGAAATAGTTGTGTATCTTCATGGTGACAGTGGTTACACAAAGGCGTATGTTTGATAAAACGATATAGAACCTCTTATACACACACATTGTACCCATGTCAAATGCCAGTTTTGGTATTGTGCTATCATTATATAAGATGTAACTGTTGGAGGGGAAGCAGGGTGAAGGGTACACAGGACCTCTGTACTTTCTTTACAACTTACTATAAATCTATAATTATCTCAAAATAAAAAGTTAAAATAAAGGTGCTGTCCAACTCTCTTAAGCATACATTAAAATATAAATAAGATGTATCTTATTAGGAACTGATTGATTGATTGATCGATTGATTGATGTTAGAGAGGAAGGCTGGTAGGGCCAGAGGGAGAGAGGGAATCCTAAGCAAGTTACACGCCCAGTGTGGAGCCCAACATGGGGCTTGATCCCACAATCCTAAGATCATGACCTGAGCTGAAATCAAGAGTCAGATGCTTAACTGACTGAGCCATGCAGGCACCTGAATAATTTATTTTGTAACTGTTAAATGTTTAAATGTTTTGCTTAAATACTGATGATTTCATATTTCTGTGAATTGTCCATGATCTGTTTAAAACTACTTAATCAGACTTACAAATTCATTGTTTGAAATTCATAAATTCAACATGTGGTCCATTCTACATACAGTTCTGTGAATTTTCCTTCTGTTTTTGATTTTTGCTCCATCATGGTTTTTGAGTTTAATGATAGGCATTTTTTAAGGGGAAGCAGAGGTTAATGTAAAAGGAGTGTAGTTGTTTATGGGAGTAAAGAGTCCCTGATGTATGATAATGATTGGGGTCCATTATATAGCTGCTGAAAGTCTTTTACTCTAAATTGCATTAATAGTTGAGATTAAGAAATGTAATCCAGCTTGATTCTTTGCTGCTAAAACTATGAGTGGAATATTGTCAGTGGTTCTGAGTGTCAACTTAAACTCACCATGAAATGAGGAGTACCTTAGAAGAGAAAGATCAAGGGTTTCAGACTGCCACAAGTAGGAGAAGTGGAAGGAATTGGGATTATTGAACCAGGAGCAATGAAGACATTGTTCGGTCTGGTAGTTCTCACCAAGCACATCAAGAACTGTCAAGACCAAGAGAGAATATACTTGTTCTGTTGACCTTTGAGGGAAGAAAAGGACCAGTAGATGAAAGTTGCAGATTTTGCCTTAGCATGCTGGGCAATGATTATTGTGTATGACTTCTTTCTTGGGATCTTAAGGAATTACAGGCAAACCAAAACCAATGTAATAATGCGGTCAGAAGAGAACCTTAAAAATTATGTACAACTATATATTTTGGTATGGCTTTGCTTTATATTTTTCCTCAAAGGAAAAATCAGCCTCCACTATAATGAAACAAAGTAACAAAATAGTACTGGTGACCTATTCAGTTGCAAAATAATCCTCATCACTTTCCTATTCACAAGGAATTCCATAAAGTAGAAATAATTTCCTTAAATTTAGTATTATCATGTTTCATGAAAAGTCCTTGGAAAAATCCCATTTGTGCATACGTCTCACACATCTTATTTTGAAATCCTCTGAGATTATAAGCAATTAAATTAATTGCATTTTGTAGCCCAACCCCTCATTTATAACATATAATTCCCCAGGACCCACATGTCCAAATTCAAGAGCAGCTTGATAGAAAGGCTGATTTATTTTTGTTTTCTTCCTGGATCTGCTTTGAATATTCTTAAAAGAAGGGGGGAATGCTGTGTTTAATATTCATATAGGATTTTCTTTTAAAAACAGCTTCTCTCAAAAGCCTGTTGTTAAACAGGACTACCTAGAAAGGGGTCAACCGTAAAACCCTTCCTAAGTACTTGTTTGGATCTTTAGGATTGATGGATAAACTGATAGAATCTAATCTTCAAATGTGTATGTCATTAATAGAGATGTAAGAATCTCAATTTACTTTGTCTTTTTCTATTCTGTCACATCATAAGGAAAAGCTTTACTAATGAAGTACCCAATGGTAATAACCCATTATATGCTAGAATCTCTCTTTATATCAGATGACATGCAAATGAACTGTTCTATTTCTGTGGAGAAAGAGAGACAAGGAGTGGTCTAGTTAATCATACTTGAGGGCTGCCATAGTTGTCTTCTGGGAAATATTATCATTATTCATTCTTATTTAAGGGTCCTTATCCTGTGCATAAGAAAATCTCCCATTCATTCCATTTGGGTCTGATGTTAATTACAGGGGCATTAATGGAAGCTTTCTTATAAAAATGAATGTAGGATTAAATCAGAAAAAAAAAAAGCAGCAAACTTCGGGTGAATCAGGTCATCATAAAACCATTCATTTAGAAGCTGGCAGGTTGGAGGAACTTTAGAGATCATCAGTCTTGTTCAGAAGTAGAAACTGAGGCCCTGAAAAATGAACTGACTTAATCAGAGCCCCTAGCTGATGAGAGGCAGGCTTGAGATGACAAATAGGGGAGTCAGTTTCATGAGACAGCAATGTAGGGAAAAGGTAATTCTGGGAATTTCTTTTTCCAGAAAGCACCAGATTCTGGCTCTTTTAACTAGGTCTGTGATTTTTTGCAAACCTTTTAATCTCTCTGGGTCTGTTTTCTTGAATTTAAGGTGAGGGGTTTGGACTAGACCTAATCAAACTGAGCTAGTATAAAGCGTCATGTATTATTACTGAACTAAGTCTATTGGAAAAAAGATATTTCTTTTTTTTTTTGCTTAACTTTTTTTTTTTTTTAAGATTTTATTTATTCCTTTGAGACACAGAGATACAGAGAGAGAGCATGAGCAAGGGGAGAGGCAGGAGGAGAGGGAGAAGCAGTCTCCCTGCTGAGCCAGGAGCCCGATGTGGGGCTCAATCCCAGGACCCTGGGATATGACCTGAGCTGAAGGCAGACGCCTAACCATCTCAGCCACCCAGGCGCCCTGGAAAAAAGATATTTCTAACATATCATTTACATTTGGCTTCAAGAAACTCCTTCAAGAGGAGCCAATCTTGGATATCAAATAAGTTTAGCAGCAGTCTTTAATTGGCTTGTCCAATTAAAAGCAAACTTTCTTCTTAGCCCAGATAATATCTTTTTTTTAACCATTTCTTCATGTGAATTCTGGTTAACAACAGTAATTGATAATATTACTGGTAAATGAGGTTTTTCCTTAATCTTCTATGTCTTTTAAGGAATTAACTGATCATGTATCCACATCTACACAATCCTTATTCACCTTGTCACCATATAATTAAGTCATTTTTCTTTTTCAATCAGGCATTCAGGTCTAAGGTAATTGGTGTTTTATGAAAAATTATGTACATTCTGGACCAGTATTTCTGGTTTCTTTAAGTTTAATGCAAATAAACCAATATAAATTTCTAGTATATAAATTGGATCTTGTTTTGTTTCTCTAAGAAGGAAATGAAGCAAATTTTTTTACTTATATATTTCACTTATACTTGGTGTATAAAGTCTTTTATTAGCTAAAATGCCCATTTGCTATTTACCACAATATTTTCACCTAAATTTTATAATTATACATATAAGCAGGCATATATTAGACCAATATTACATTTGTCTTCTCTTTGGACCCATATTATCTGAATTACTATAAAGACCCTTCTACTGTGCATTATGTTTTTTTTTTTCCTTTTCTTTATTTTGTATTTTACTTTGATACGTTCTTCTGGTTATATGTAGTATATTCTTATTTTAGAAATGCTAGAAACTATAGAAGAGTTAAAAAAAAAGATTACTGTCAGAAATAGGCATCATTATTTCCACTGTGTTTTTACTTATTTGTCAACACGATTACTGTAATAATAGTCAATCTGTGAAATGGATTAAATTTTGTGTAATATTTCAATAAAATAAAAGATAGAAATACTATACATATAAATAGCTCTATAATTTGGTCATATTGGATAAGATGTAACATAATTTTAGTTTTTATATCTTCAAAGAATTAGAAATTTGGATGTGTCGTAATAATGGCTTGCACATGTCCTCAGGAAATAGAAATAATCTAAATTGCAAACATATTTAGTAAGTCCTTCCAAATTCTAACATTGTGGTTTCTTGAATGTTTTCATGTTATGGTCTTACTGCCAACTATTTCATAATATCTCTGTAAAATAAATTAAAATCATTAATTTTTCTGTCACAAAGAAAGTTGTTTTTCAGCTTTCTAGTGGTGGTGGTGGTACCTTTGTGAATAATAGCCCTTCCTCTACCCTTTTATACCAACTAACATATATGATAGGCCAAATTTTACCTGGTAAAAAAATCAGCACAGTAATTGTTAATTCATGAGCTAACTAGACTTCGATGGCCTCTTTTACAATTTTGATCTAGTTTTTTTTTTTTGCTTGAGAGTTTATAGGTAGTTTATTCTTCATTTCTCTTTTTAAATTTTATTCATTGATTTATTTTTTTAAGATTTTTTGAAGATTTTATTTTAATTCCAGCTAGTTAACATACAGTGTTATATTAGTTTCAGGTGTACAATATAGTGATTCAACAATGTATTCTTCATTTCTTCAAACTGTTTTTAACAAGTAGGTATAGTTGGCTCTCGAAAGCAAATTTCAAATAGGTTTCTTTTTATATGTGGTGTCAGTTCTCAGAAAAATCAGTTCATTTCATCCAACTGGTTTTCCTTTACCTATCCAGAGTCCTCAGTTGGAGTGACCTTTGGAGTGACTGGTGTCTTGAGTGCTGTAGTTAATGAGATCTAGTGACATCATGACCCTGATCCCTTCATGGCCCTGGCTTCTCTCATCCATCTTCTTAACCCCACAGGCTGAGTCAGTGTGTAGAATCAGGATTAAACAAGTGTGAATAAACAAGTTCAAGAGTTTTCTGTCATGACTGGCAGCTCATGGCAGTGGCAAAGTAAGACATAGGGAACTTAATACTGAGAGTGCTCTTTTGTGCACCTCCATGAATCCTGCCAGAGAGATCCTACTGTCTGTGGTTAGTGCAGTGCATCTAATCTCCGTTTGCTCCATTCCTGGACAGCGATGGCAGTGGCCTTTATAATCACATAGCTGTTGGCACATTCAGTGAAGGGATAGCTGATCTATCACTTACCCAATGTCACACGTTAGGAAAGCTTTTATCTCATTAACTATGATTAATGTTTGTATGTAATGGGCTTGTCATGTAACTGTTCATATTCAGCAGTTTTGAATCCCTTCACTTACTTGAATGGTGAAGGGTATTTCTCTTTTCCGAGGAGAGCTTTATCTCCAAGACCGAGTGGGCTTGTTCTCAAGTCACTATTGCCACATGGCAAAAAATAACCCTGTGACCTGCTCTTCCTTCACTCTTTCCCCACTATTGGTGTTTCAGTGTATTATCTGTCATTGAACTTGGGATGTCTTTATATAACCACAGTCTAATTGAAAAATATGAACAGTTTGGCTTATGTAGAAAAAAAAAATAGAAGTAAAAGCAGAACTTTAAGGAAACATTTGTCTGTTCTTTCTTAGCTGAAAAGTTGCTTTCCTAATGTGATTTCCTAAGTCTGTTTTCCCAAAGTGAGATGAAAGGGGTAGAGATAAGGGATGCAGTTACTTTCTTGCCTATGGCTGTAGTTCTTGCTTTATTTGTTCTACATTTGAAAAGTCCTTCCCCTTAGCCCGGGGCACCGTTTGATAGGTTGACCAGTCAGTGATTAAACACATTTATTTAGTTCAATGGGTCAGAGCTATTGCGACAGATAGAAAATTACTGATGGATTATCAATTTCAGCACCTCTGACATCTGGCCTCAGCGTAGTCCATCATCTGAGGACTCATAACACATTTGCTTGGACAATAACATGCTCAGCTACCTGTGTGATCACAGAGTTGGATATTGGAAATATTTCATTCAAAATTAATAAGACTGAAGTCACAGGAATTAGAAGAGTTCTGCACCGACACTTGAAAACTTAAAAGCACCCAGCAGTTTATACTGTTTATGGCCAGAATGAGAACTGACTTGTACTTTAAATATGCTCTGCTGAGTTTGGTGATGTTTTTATTGTTTCTTTAACAAGCGTATTTTGGAATTGTTCCTTTAACAAGCATATATTGGTGAAATAGGTATTTGGAAATACTTTGGAAACAATACTACATATAAAAAGATTACTTGTGTCAAAATACTCTATTTAATGAATTAAAATAACAGTCTTAAGTTTGGGGTCTACTGAAGTTACGGGATTACCAAAATAGAACAACTCAAATACCTCCTATTCAAATTCTTTCAAAAAAGATTTGTAAAAAACCTTTCTTCTATTTCTTATTACTGTTGAGTCGTTCTTTTAGCCCAAATGAATTCTAATAATAAAGAATAAGAATCCTGTAGCAAATGTTAATCGAACATGAAGATATATGCTACTCCTCTATCCACTTCATTAAAATTTATTTGAATGCAATCTTCTTCACATTCCTATTTCAAACTTCCACATAAAATTTAAAAGTAGTTTTGTGATTAGTTTTATAAACAAATATGATTCAGGTTAGCAGTTTATTTTACTGTATGCTCAGATCTTAAAATCTGGCTACATTTGCTGAGAATTAATAGGTCACAGCTGATAATAAGCTTTAACTTTTATTTTGGCTCCACTCTGATTTGTAAATATTTCATGTGACTATTCCTATGTCTTTATGTTCCACGCGTCTAATGGCCTACGTGATGACAATCCTACATTTAATATTTATGTGTGCTGTCATAAAAATATTTGTGAAGCTCAAAATGATTCTGTCTTTAAATAGCTTACTTTCACACATTTTCTTGAATTTTCAAGCTGATAAGAACTTAGAAATATTATCTTTGCTCACAAAATAAAGATTGAGCTCATTGACATTAATGGTTTATATTTATTCACTAAATCCACACCTGAGCTATTTGCCATAAAATTGACAGTCCTGTAGAATGTCCATTTTTTTTAGTTTTCTTCCTTTTTAAAAAATGTATCCATTTGAGAGAGAGAGAGAGAGCGCGCGCGCGAGCAGGGGGAGGGGCAGAGGGAGAGAGAGAGAATCCCTAAGCAGATTCCTTGCTGGGCATGGAGCCTACCAACATGGGTCTTGATCCCAGGACCCTGAGATCATGACCTAAGCCGAAATCAAGAGTCAGACGCTCAACCAACTGAGCCACCAGGCATCCCTGAATGTCCAGCTTTTTTATAATATGTGATAACTTGGCAATATTACAAGCCATATGGTCATTGTTTTTTTTTTTTTTTTTTCATTGCTAGAGACTTCTTGATTTGTCTTAAAATTAAGTGAGGTTTCTTTTGTAATTCTGTGGAAACCTTTAGCAGTTGACTATAGTATTTAATCAACCCATCTCCCCTTAGAGAATTCTAAGTTGGCTTGGAAAATTTTTGGATGAATCCAAGTTTCAGGATCCTTTCTTGAATATAGATGTGTGAGTCATAAAAACGGTCATAGATATTCAGATAAGACACAATTAAAAAACAAGGGAGGTCAGATGAGAATGACTGAATTTGATTTGGAGAATTGATTTGAGCAGCTGTGGGGAAGCCATTGTGACATTTTCCTTAAAGACCAACACCTCTAAATATCGGAACATTCCACATTTGTCATTTACTTTAAGTCCTTAACTATTACGACCAACACTTAATGCTTTCTCAGATACATTACACTGCACTTTTAAAATTGGGGAGGAGTCACTCTGTGCTCCATATTTTGATTAGTTGTCAAATGCCTATGTTTGCCTTTCCCTTTTATTTTACACCCTACTTCTCTCTGAAATAACATAAATTTTTTTCATTTACAATTTCTGGCATATAAACTGTATATAAGTTGCCAGAAGTAGGTCAACAGATATCTCCATAAAACAAAAGAAGCAAACAACATGGAAAAGTGATATACATTCTTTTGGAATAAAGATCATGTGGCTCCATCCATTACATGAAAACTTGTGATTCCATCAAAATGAATCAACTGCGATGAAAATATTCAATAATATGAGTTGGTGGGTGTTGAAGTTTCTTTGGGTAAAGAAACACTCCTATGTCAGAATGCCTGGTGCTTTCACATAGAAAAGAATGTGATCATCTGTAACCTCACAGGGAGACTGAGAAATTAAGCAAAGTAATGCATGCTAAAGTGCCTTATGAGCTATAGAAAGTCCCAGCAATGTGAAGTATGTTATTTAGTGTTGTGTGAGTTTGTTGGCATGGACAGTAAGGAAGAGAATACACAGCAATCCATTCTAAGAGTCTTCTGTGCTGACAGTCAAAGACTTACGGTTTTACAGAATTCGTATTGACATGTAATGATTTTTCATGCAAGGACATTAACATTGACCAATTTCATGTACTAAAATGTAATGGCAAGAAGAAGCTCAGAGCCACAGTTTTTAAATGCTGCCTTCTACATTGTACTTGTAAGCATTTGAATCACTAATTTGGAATGACTTTTATCCTCATCTATTTTTTTTTTTCCATAAACCCTAGTAAGTGTCAATGATTTTTTTTTTTTACTTCTTTTAGATTATTGGATTAGTGCTTTGCATCAACAACCTTGATTTTTGGCATTTAAATTACATTTTTTAAGCATTGTGAGGAACAGTTATGATAAGTGAATGAACACATGATTAATTTAACTTGTAACATGCATTGGCATTTATTCCAGTGTGTCCAGCATATGCATTGTGCAGGGTAACTCTGGGAAGATATGAAAAAGGACTAAGACAGTGATCCTGACATAGCAATCTAATAATTTTACTTGGGTGGCCTAAAAGGATTTAGGCACCGGGGGAATTTTGCAAATTATGAAGCTTCTAAAATGTGTGCTGAAAGGATACAAAATAAATCACATTATGCCTCTGATCTGGATTGATTCATATTATAATTACATCTAAAAAAACTGATGATATGCTAATATTAAATTAATAGTTGTAAGTTGATAGTAAAATTTTAAATGTGGTGTAGCTACACAAAATATGGAAGGGAAGTTTGCCTTTATTCTATGAATTTAAGATTAGCCTGGCTCAATTATGATTTCTAGTCATTACAAAGATAGAATTCAATAGCATAGCTGGAATTACAGTGATAACAGTTGGCTTTTAAAGAAAAATTTTGTGGCGTCCCTGGGTGGCTCAGTGGTTAAGCGTCTGCCTTCGGCTCAGGTCGTGATCCCAGGGTCCTGGGATGGAGCCCCACGTCAGGCTCCCTGCTCAGCGGGAAGCCTGCTTCTCCCTCTCCCACTCCCCCTGCTTGTGTTCCCTCTCTCGCTGTGTCTCTCTCTGTTAAATAAATAAATAAAATCTTAAAAAAATTTTTTGTGAGCTAAGTATATTGCTCTCTTCTGTATTCAAATAGTATACATCTCAGCTAAGTCTGAATACAGACTTTAGGACAAAATACTAAGAAGAAACAATTGAGTAATCATTTTAGTGAGTTGAAAGGGCAATTTAAACTTGGAAATTGATTGTACCTATAGTCAGCCTTGTTTGACACACTCCTTATGATGAAGAACCCCAAAGAATGTCTTATTAATCAGTGTTTGGGTGAATTAATAGGTTTGAGTATTATTTAGTAGATATTCAATATTATTATGTCAATGTGAGTGTATGCTGTTAATGATATTTTTTTGAATAATTTTACTAAGATCCATTTCATGGATCTTACATCTATCCATGTAAGTCCTTCACTTGTTGAAATTGAGTGAGGAATGATTTTGTTTTAAATATTTTCCAGTTAACTTAGTTAAGCCAGATTTCTTTGGTTTATTTTGTTTATGCCATGATGCTCTGTTGGAAATCATTCTTAAATTTTTTATTTTATATTGTGTATTATTTTATATTTTATTTAGATTTATTTAAAGAAATTAAAATATTTTCTTTTATGTATTAGTTGGAATTTCTTGGGTAATAATTCTGAGCATTAGTTCTCTTTATATTTATAAAATCTTGAGTATACATGCTCTGGTATTTGAGTGAAAAATTCAGCGTTTTCTTTATGTAAGTCGAACACTGATTATATTCTGGAAATTTTTCATACACCATTTCATCATCACTTCACGCCACTGATGTTTGTTTAGGTTATTATTTTCTTTTTTTCCTCATGAGGAAATTAAATGGCAGGTTGTACAAAAACTCTTCCCAAAGCCATATAGCTAGTCAGAGGGGATTTTTGACACATTTCCCATGTGTCAATTCAATGATCTGGATTTCTTTCCACTTAAAGCAATATCTAGAGTATTTGATCTTAGGGAGAATTCTTAGGATTGATCTTTTTGTGAGTATGAAGTGCAATAAACAATTCTGATTTTGTGAGTTCAGGATCTTGGTTTATTGAGGTATAACTCTTCTTCTATGTAGATGAAGTAGATCACTGTTCAAAATACGAGTGTGTGCGTGTGTGTGTTTATAAGTGGAGAGAAAGCAAAAAAAAAAATGGTATTCAACATTAATCTGTTTTCCAACTCTACAAATGTGGACTGTTTACTCTGTGATCACAAACATGACACTTTGTGTTTGTTTTTAATTTCAGACTAGTGCCCCTTGCCACGTAAGCCTGTAGATGTCAATAGATGTAAATTTGGTGGTCGTCCCTACACATGTGTGCATAAGTAATCATTGCCTAGGTAGAGAGTTGAGGTTATCACTTGGTTCTCACCATCCCTTCCCTTTTGTCTGACCTGAAATAGTTAACATGTGAATTCCTCATTAGCTCTCTTAGTGAAAGAACATGTAGAAACCCCCAAAGTTAGCTAATTTAAACTCAGATTATCGCTACACCAGTGCTAAGCTCATAGAGAATGGCTGCTCAAAAAGCTGTAGTCCAGTCAAATATCTTTCTTACAGTGATGACAACATAAAAAATGAAGCTATGATGCTTTACTCAAAGCTTCCTTCTCAGATCTATTCCACATGTGGTGTTGTGGTAATAGTGCAAGCAGTGAAGTATTGAAACAGTTTTGTCTTGTATTCTTTCATTCTGACAGGCCAATGACATAATGTCGACAAGCCATTTCTGATAGATTTGAAATTAAAAGTGAATGCCCTGCCTTTTTTTCCCCCCTCATTCTTGCCTAATGGCCTTTGAGCCAATATGGTATTTCACTGCTTCCGACGTACTGTCTTCCACAGTAAGTCTGGGAACAGCTTGGGAGGGTATTTTCTCAGGCTGCAAAGGATGGTTTGATCAAAACCATATTACTTTGTTATTAAAAGAGAAGAATGGAGAGGAATCAGCAGTAACAACAAAGTCTGGTTCAGGATCTGATTCCAAAAAGCAGTTTGTGGATAAAGATGTTAGCCCTATATATACAATTTAATTCTTTCACAACAAAGTTAACCAGTTGATTTTCACAAACACCCACAGAACAACAGCACTTAGACAACTAAAGTAGAAATTTAAAACACTCTACAAAGTTCAGTATATTGTGTAGTTCTACTATATAGTTAATTATATAGTAATTATGTCATCCAGGAAAATGATAAGCAGTAAATGGAAACACGACTTCTCCCAGGCAGATATGTAGATTTTTGTTTTTTGCTTTTTTGTTGTTGTTGTTGTTGTTGTTTTAAAACCATTTTTTTAAAAAGATTTTAATTATTTATTTGACAGAGAGAGCACAAGCAGGGGGAGCTGCAGAGGGAGAGGGAGAAACAGACTCCCTGCTGAGCCGGGAGCCTGATGCGGGGTTTGATCCCAGGACCCTGGGATCATGATCTGAGCCTAAGGCAGGCGCTTAACCCACTGAGCCACCCAGGCGCCCCTATTGTTGTTGTCTTTTGTTTTTGTTTTTGTACTTTTTCACTGAACCAAAAGTTTTCCTTCCCTGGCTATATAATTTGAGTTTTTGTTTTTGTTTTTGTTTTTTTAGTTTATTGTTTTTATAAAGACATGTGGAAGAACTTAGAGAACTCAATAATTGAGATTGATTATTAGAAAACTTTGAAGAACTTAGCTCAAAAAATAAATGAGACTGATTATTAGAAAACTTTGCAAGTATTTTGTTCAATTATGTATTTAATTAATGAAGTACTTACTACAGTTTATTATGAATCTAGCCTGTTTCACTCTGCATTAAGGTGTGGTCCTTGCTTTTTGTCTGCTTATATACTAATTAGAAAGATAAGACATACACATATGAAATTGTTGACCATTATAGACAGTGGGCAAGAAAGTGATAAATATAAGTACATGCTATAGGACAGAAGCTTTAATGTATATACATATACACACATATATGTGTGTGTCTGCATGTGTGTGTATAAAACATTTAAATAAATACTTCCACAAAACAAATTGTTCTAGGGAACCCCAGTGTCCAAAGACCAGGTCAGATAAAAGCAGGGGATGTCTATTCCTTCCTTTCCTGAATCTCCTGAGGATTCAAATGGTTTAAAACCATTTTCATAGGATACCAGGGAGTCCTGAGCTAGATGTGGGCTATGGTGTAGAGGAGTTGGTGAAGCCTTCCTCGTTGGGGAGATGTTTCTTGAACCAAACAAAATTCAAGAAATTGGAAGAGAGGAAAATAAGGCATATTCAGAAAGAAAGATTGTTGTGAAGGCAGAAATTTCAAGCCATGAAAAAACTTTTTTTGTTTGTTTTATTTTGTTTTTGAAGAGCTATAGGAAGACTAGCTTGGCAGGAGTGGAGTTTAAAATATTGACTTATTAGGGGCCACCTAGGTCACCTAGGTCAGGTGGAGCCAAGTTAAAGGGACCACAAAGGTAGAGGTTTTATTGTTGTTGTTGTTGTATTGTTTCATTTTTTTTTTAATATCCAAGAGACAATATGACTATATCTAGGGCATCATTGAAAATGGACATGACACAGGGCACCTGGGTGACTCAATTGATTAAGCGTCCGACTCTTGATTTCAGCTCAGGTCATGATCTCAGGGTTGTGAGATCAAGCCCTGCATAGGGCTCCACGCTGGGCCCTACTTAATATTCTACCTCTCTCTCTCCCTCTGCCCCTCTCCCTCTCTCTCCCACTCTTAAAAAAAAAAAAAGAAAGAAAGAAAGAAAAAATGGGCATGACACAATGAGATCAGTGTTCTATGACTTCACATCTGATGGACTTGTGGGAATGGGTTACAGTGCAAAATAAAGTCAAGGTAGGAGGAGAGTGGAGATGTTTGCTGGATTTTTGTGTTCACTTTGGTAAAAGGAATACTGGCTTTAGGAATAGTAGTGCAGTTACCTTTATTTTTATATCCTATGTTAGCTATAAAATAAGTTCATACTCCAGTGTACATCTTATATGAGCAACCATTTTTAGCTCTGATTAAAAGTAGCAAATGATTTAACCATTATAATTGCTTACAGCTTCCAAGGACTTACTTTTTCTCCTTCTCTCCCTTCCTCCCTTCTCCTTTGCTCTCTTCTTATTTCCTATCTTTATTCTCCCTTTCTCTCTTTCTTTCCTTTTTTCCTTTCTTCTTTCTATACCTCTTTTTGCCAGACAGGATACTGGCCTTTTAATTATTATAAATATTCAACTCTAATATGAAGTACTTATTATTATGAAGTAAGATTATCATGATACAGGAATATCAGGGATGAAAAGGGGAGAATCCAGGCACTTTTCAATTATTTAGTTTAAATAATGATAGGTCCCTGTTTCTGCTCATTTTCTATGTAGTGTTTAGATGCAACCTTTATTTGCTATGAAACCTGAACTCTAATAAAATTTAGGCCAGATATCCATCCTTACTGGAAAACCATATTAACTCTAACAGCTGTAGTCTGTCTGCACAATGTCACGATCATTGTCCCATGAACATTTCTGGATTCGTACCTCTCAGTGCTGTTTACAAAGATCCAGGTGATGTTGAAGGAATAGATTTGCCTTTGAAACTCACTATCAATCACAACTTTCAACCTTTCCTGGGAGTTGGATAGTCCCTTGGTGTTGGTTTCATTGATTATTTTGCATTTCTTTCAGATTTGGTGCTATTGTTTTAATATATTAATTCTGCTGAATGTGGGGCTCTAGCCAAATTCCAGTGCTCTATCCTTTGCTTTACTAATAGGCATTTACTACTCTCTCTTACGAACAAAGAAAAGATTAAGGAGTACAAGAGAATATACTGTCTAGGCCTCACATGGGTGCTTAGAAATGCTTGATCAAAGGTGTGATATGAATAAATTTAAACTTTCATCATAAGGAAATATGAAAAAAGATGTTTGGATATACGAAGAGTTTTCTTCAACAAAACGGTAATTTTTTTGTATATATGTATTTACCAGTTATATGGTGTACAATAATTTTTATGAAATTTTTGTCATGTGTATATTGGTAAACAGCTGATTCTACAGAATGCAATTCTTAGGAATTGACATCATAGAATAAAATATACAAGATTGTCATAAAAATATGCCTACATTTAGTTCATTTCTATTTCTGATGTACTACTAGTGGTTTAGCTTATGTAATTAAAGGAAAACATGTTAGCAAAGTCTACAGCCTACAAATTCAAAACGGGTTATTATTATTTATTCTGCTCCCAGCGATTGCACACATTTGACCCTAAATGACAAAGTAAATGAAAGCCTTTTTTCAAAGTAATACAATCAGTTCGAAAAATATTGTGCTAATAAAGTTATACATTCTAATGGAAAGATTGATGGCAATCCATGTAGTTGTTACTAGGTTATTTGTGACAGACAGATGCAGAGTAACCTCATTACAGTCAAAATTGTGATGACTTGTAGCTGAAGAGAGAAATAAAGCTGAAACCATTGTCACAGTCCATTTCCAAAATGTATTCAGAAGATGATTTAAAAGAAAATGTACGGCCATTAAATATAAGTTCGAATTGGTTACCTAGCAGTGTTATTTTAGAAGCAATGAAGTAATCATCTGTTTCATCCATAATTGGCCTACTTAAAATTCACAAATCAGATTTACTGATCCCAATTTATGTAAGAGAAATACAGTAGCAAACATTGGATTACAAAGAGTATCCCTTGTGGTTTGGTATTTCCAGTTCATATTTTTAGTTGTTTTCTTCTTGATCATTAAGTCTGTATCAGCTTATTTTAGACATTTCTGTCCACAATCACCAGTTCATGATAAATTATTCAGCACTTTTCATTTGTATGTTCCCCAGTAGTTTAACATGAGGCTTTCAGCACAAGTTCTCAAGGGAATTCTATCAACATTTTAAAGTTACGGTTGAGAGAAAGAAGGAATATGGATGCACAATAATTATTTTTATTACCTTGTGAAAGATGTTGAAATCTCTGTGGAATATATTTCCTGTATATTTGATTTTGAAACTTTTTTTCCTTGGTTAATTAAAAGTCATGTAGAAATTTTAACCTAAAGAAAGCTCTGTTTTCTACATTCTTCCTTCTGCAACCCTGCAATTCATGCACGCATCGCCACAGTTTCGTGCGTTCGGAAGGATCCTCATAGATATAGTCTTTTTCTTTCAAGTGCAATAACCCAGTGCTCCGTCTTGCACATGAAACACATTTCATCTCATCACTTCTCATTTCTGGTGTATTCTCATGCACAATTGTCCTCACTTCTCTTATATCTCGGCATCTGCACTTTCTCCCATCCTGCAGCGTCCTCTGTCTTTTCTTGTGCTTCTTACAATCACGGCAATGTTGGGACACCTGGGTGGCGCAGTCAATTGAACACCCGACTCTTAGTTTCAGCTCAGGTTGTGGTCTTGGGGTCGTGGAATTAAGCCCCACATCAGGCTCTGCGCTGTCAGAGTTGGCTTGAGACTCTCTCCCCCCGCCCCAACCCCACTCTCACACTCTCTCAAATAAATAAACAAATCTTAAAAAAAAAAAAAAATCACTGTAATGTCTTTTCATTACAGCTTATCTTCCATCATGGATTACAAAGTTCTCTTATCCTTTACGAGAACACTGTTACAAATTTGATTTAAAGTTGACCCTAATTTTTTGAAAAAGTGCCTTTAGGAAAAGTACATTTTCATTGTGTAAATGAAATGGATTTTCATTGGATAAATTATATGTTGGGTATCTTTTTTCTGTTAATAAATTTAAGATGGTGTTTTTTCTAAAATAGTGTCTCCACCTAAAGTTGACATTTTGTCTTTCCTAAGAAATTAATTAAAAGGAAGTCACCATAATGGTGCTTCCTTATGGGTTATGTCATCAGTTAAGGGTAAAGTTTTGTCTTGTCCAAGCAAGTAAATTAAATAAACAAATTATATATGTATATATTATGTAGTATATATAGTAACTATATTATATGTCATATATATATATAGTAAAATTTTGACCAGCAGATCACCAGTCATGTGAGGTTGTCATTGTGGTGAGAGGCCAAAGGATGAAATGGGAGCAGAGTGTCTTCTACTCAATTCTAGTTACAGATCACTTATCACAGATTACCTATTCCCTATTATTTAACATCTTAATCTTAGTTTTTTTCACCTATAAAGTTGGATGATGATTCTAGCCTTGTAGGTGGTGGTGATAATATACATATAATTTTATAGTTTTGTAAGATTGATTCATTTATGAGTCATGAAGACTGGAAATGTTTAAAAAATTGTACATACGTTTCATTCCTTTAAGCAAATGATGATTGAGTGTTTGCTGTGTACCAGGTTCAGTGCCAGGTTCAGTGCGTAGGGATATGTCTGTGAATGAACGAGGAAAAAGTCCTTTGTGGCCTCCTATAGCTTATATGCTCAGTGCTTACGTATTCAATGCAGAAACTTTGAAAAATACGTGAACCTAAATGTACAAAAATAAAATTACTTGGAAGTCCTCTGTTAATGATTTGTGGAAAACTGTGTTTTTGCATGTTTGTTTGTGTGCATGTGTTTTGCGTTTTTTTTTACAGATTACCAGTGTAGCTATGACTTCTTGCTTATTTGCATTTTATAAATATTTTCTCATATCATTTTCTTTTTCACCATGCTGCACATTTCATTCCATGTTGTATGCTAAGTTTCTTATTCTTTAGCATTGAATATTTAGGTCATTTCTAATTTTCAGGGTTATATGTGAATATGTGAAATATAAAGGACATATGATGATAAAAGTCCTTGTGCACATCCCTGATTATTTTTCTCAAGTAAATTCACACACATAGAATTGTTGAGTCAAGGGGTATAGATATTTTTAAGGGTTCTGTGAGTTCTTCAGTAAGGCTGTTTCAGTTTAAACTCAATAATGCGTGAGGGTCCAGGTTTCTCATACCCTTCCTTTAGGACATTTTCTTATACCTATATGATAAATGAAATCATCATCTCAGCAATTTTACACTTTATTTCTAGTAAGGCTAAAACTTTTCTTGTGTAAGTATTGTCTTTTTCTTTTCTCCTTTTGTGAATTGGCTATTCATGTTGTTTAATTTTTTTTTTCCTGTTACAGTACTTTTTTTTTTTTTAAGATTTTATTTATTTATTTGACAGAGAGAGACACAGCGAGAGAGGGAACACAAGCAGGGGGAGGGGGAGAGGGAAAAGCAGGCTTCCTGCCCAGCAGGGAGGCTGATGTGGGACTCGATCCCGGGACTCCAGGATCATGACCTGAGCCGAAGGCAGTCACTTAACCGACTGAGCCACCCAGGCGCCCCCTGTTACAGTACTTTTTTATTGACACTTGAGAACATGTTCTATATGAAGTACATCATCTTCTTTTTATGTTCTTGTGTGTGTGTGCAGAAATGAAGGTTTTCCATTTTTTATGAAGATTTTATTTATTTGAGAGAGAGAGAGAATGAGCAGGGGAGGGGCAAAGGGAGAGGGAGAACCAGACACCCCACTGAGCAGGGAGCTTGATGCAGGGCTCCATCCCAGGACCCTGGGACATGACCTGAGCTGAAGGTCATGCTTCACCAACTGAGCCACCTAGATGCCCCGAAGGTTTTCCATTTTTATATAGAAAAACAAAGTAACCTCTTTGATTTCCTACTGATTACTTCAAAATTGATACATATATAATTTCCCATAATCGTTTTAGTAATCTGTTATATTGACAGTATTAATAATAACATTGCTTATATGTGAACTTCGTGTGTGTGTGTGTGTGTGTGTATGAACTTCTTGTATTAAGTAGTTAGAAATAGATTTTTAATTTGCCTTTTGTTTTTTCTTATTGGAGTGCTAGAGTCTCTTATTGGTTTCCCTTTTGATACATATTATTGGAGCAGTTTTAGACAGCTGGCAAAGAGAAAATGACATTAAACTGACTGAGATGTACAGGTCCAGTGTATTCTTTACATGGGTGTCATTTCTACCTTTTCAATTACATAGGTTTGATAGAATCCTAGACTTAGTAATGATGGATGAAGGATATCCCCTCCCCCACCACACATACCTTTCCCCTGAGATACACTGGAGGTATTTGAATTTTCGGTCTTATTTTTCATGTTTTAGAACAGGTGGCCCAAAGGCTAAGTATAGATAGACTCTGTTAGACTTCACAGTGTTTTGCTATTGTTGTGTTCTAATTGTACATATGCTTTTAGGTGAATCTTGTTCTCTCTAGATCTCCATATGCCCTACAAACCAGATTTACCCACAGCTTGAATGCTTTACTCATACATTACTTTGTTGGACCCAGGTGGCATGTAAATTTTAAGACAATTGCAATTAGTGACTAAAGACTGCCAGTAACAAAAGAGTCACTGGTCAAGAGATTGAAAGTCTGGTGCTATAGGAGCTATTAAAACTGCCAATGACATAAGGGGAAATAGACAATCTTTGGGATCCATAAAGATGAAAAATAAATTGTTGATAAGCTCTAAGTTCAATGAGGGAAGAACTATATATATATATTTCCTAATTTTTTAAATCTATGATACATATCAAAGTGCCTGGTACAATTGTAAATGTCCAATTAAAATGTGTTGAGTAAATATAACACAGTTTCCACACTCTTTGTTATACTTTACCTGTGAGACTAGGGAATTTAGGAACAATTCTTTAGTTTCCTAAGTTCCTATCAAATTTGACCACTTAACAAAGGAAGTATTAAATTAATTAGAAAACAGTTAATGCCACTTTCTGGTAAAGTATTTGTGTATTTTTTATGTGACTATGTTTTTATAAAGAATAATATTCTAAAACCTGGTTATTAAAGACAGGGAAAACACATTTAAGTTATTAGATGACTTCCTTTGAAGTCAGTCATTTAAAGTGTATTTGAAATGGATTAGTTTGAATGCATACTTTCCTTTAGAATAGGACCTAATATATTTCCATGGCTCTCTCATAAAATTACGAGAATAAAGATAAGTATATTTTAATCTTTACCTACAAAATACATATGATTTATTATAGGATTGTAATTTTTATCCAATGTCCTAGTATTGAATGATGGTGCTTAATAATACTGTAATAATGTATGTCAGAAGATTTATTGTAGTTTTAATTTCTCTCAGCCAGGAGACAGAGTACTCAAATGTGTTTGGTGATTATTGACTGATAAGCAATAAAATGATGCTACATAGAGCTCAGTAGCAAATGTTTCTCTAACTCCCTCTGATTAATATGGTCTTTTTGGTGTAATGTGTCAATTTTTATCAGATTCAAATTTATCATCAAACTAGTTATAGTAGTTTTAACTCTGAGAAAGGGCTATTTTGACTGAGCTATCATTATACTCACAAATAAAATGGTTTATACCACAGGGAAGGTCCTTATGAAAAAGTCACTCTTCGTTACTGCTTGAGCAGCCAAAATTGCCTTTATGGACATTAGATGAAATAGATGAACTATGTATCAGTAGATTTGGAAAGTTTTCATTATTCCTAATAGGCTAATGGAAGTTTCTATCCAGTCATTAAATCTCTTTTGACCACTGACTTTTTAAGTGTAGCAGTCTTTAGTCTCACAGTATGGAAATGTCTCCAGTAATAGGAAGTGCAAGAAAAATGAGGACTGCTAGCAGAAATGAAAATTCGAAAGAGAGAAAATAATTCATGCAATCCATGCTTGATATGCTTATAGTATAGTTGAGTTTAATTCAACAAATATCTTTTGAACATCTTCTGTATGTTAGGCTGTATGCTAAGTTGCAAGGTTCTAAAAATGAATATATGCTAAGAGAGAAATGAATGGATAGATGTTTATTAATCTTTTCTAGAATGCAACATATGAAATAACAAGGATGGACACATAAATAACTTTTAACTTCCTGTTTCCTTTAATCTCGCAGTACTCATTTAATTATGTAATAAAATGCATGATTGAAACATTTTACAACAATTACGGTTCATAAGTACAATTTCAATTTTTTTCTGGTGAAGGAGACCAAAAAGCCATTTAAATGAGAGTTGAAAGGTGAGGGGAGATTATAGAATAAACATTTTGCATTTTATGTCAGGTAATTTCTTGAGGGGACAGTGATGAGGCCACTGGAGAGAGGAACAGAGAAGATATGTAACAAAAGATTATGGAACCCAGACTGTCCTATCTCTAAGAATTGCTTCACTCCCTTGTTAATATCATGTACTAACAATAAAACTTCACTCATGAGGAAATTAGACTGCAACTCCTTTAAGAACTTTGAGACCATCAAAAGAAATCATAGCTATATACCAAATGTTTGAAATCTAGCATGTATAAACTTGTATAAAACACAAGTGTATGATTATCAAAGGAATCATGGACATCTCATGGATTGTGGTGTTTTGCAGAAGACAAACAGAAAGAAATCTAGTGCTCTGCTCAGCTAAAACACATTCTGTCTTGGGATTCCTTTAATTTTTTACACTTGCTCCTAACAAAAATTCACCCGGTTGTTTTAGTTGACATTTTAAAATATTATTACTAAGAAAAATTGTACACATTTGGTTGTACATGTGGATAATTTATAAACTAGAACTATTTACAAAGGATGGTAATTTTTACTAATCTGCCATATCTGCTTGTTAAAAATATGTTGGAAGAGACATCTAATCATTTTCTTATTTCTGTATTTACTGAGAGGGAAACAATTCTGATGGTGCTCACATGTCTGTAAAATTCCAACCAAAACTGTTCAGAAAAACAGAAATGAAAACAACTGAAATTTATTCTGTTTTCTTTCCCAAAAGTTGCATCAGAGTCAAGAAGGCAAGGAAAGGTGGTTCTTCTGAGAAAATATTTTAAAGTTATTTCCACAGCATCTTTTCCATTTTTTTGTCCATGATTTGTGACCTTTTAAAAATCTGGAGGGTTTAAAAAATGCACATTTAATTTTTTTTTTATTTTTTGCTTACTGATTTTGGTCAAAGCATTCTTTAACAATTAAAAACATGTGACTTTTAACCTACTGATCTATTCTTCTCAGACAGCATAACAAGGTATCTTGCTTTCCAGATGTCTGAGACGATGGTATGAAAAACAGGAGGGAGAAATCGAAGGACAAAGGTTAGCTCATATTGGGGTTCTTTCAAGAAGGTTCCAGTGTTGGCATGGGCATATGCTATATCTACACCCTTTCATTTATAAACCAACGGCTCTGCAGTGAGGATATTGTGAGTGTTCACATCTCTACCTGTCAACACTTCTGAAACCTTTTCAGCACTTTGTTTCTCAGTTTCCTCTTGATCAAAGCATGACCTGCTCACTAAGGCTTTTATAAGATAATAATTTAATAACAAACTCTGAGCCTGAAGACAAAGGAAAAGACTGTGTAGGAGGCCACTGCTAATTTCCCTCCCAACATAATCAAATCAGTACAGCTATCCAGCCAGGACTCATAACCCTTAATAAGTCACTCTACTCGATTAAGAGAAATTGATTTTCCTCTACCGTGGATCATAGTGATTATGATAAATATGGTATCTGCCGTTCACTGAGCCCCGCCCCCCCCAACGCTTTGCTGCCTGTGGCTATTTGTTTGCAAGGCAGCAGGTATAGGGGCTGGAGGATGACATGGGGTGATTAACTGCAGTTGGTGTTAGTGCTTTGACAGCTGTGGAATTGAGTGGTTCCATAGATCAGCCTCGAAGCCAGTCCTAAGAGCCTTGCGCAGCAATTACACACTCTTGACAATATTACTGGCAGCCTTCAACACGAAAAACTCCTGCGTTGTGATTTTTAATTGTTGGCAATGATGGAATTTAAACTTTAGTTTTATCAGATGAAAAGTTATGTGGGAGCCGAACAGCAACATGGTACTTTGTCAGAGTTCTAACTTGATCTTCTATTTGAAATCTGCCGTGGGTCTGTCTCAGTTCTATCTCTACAGTCAAATCTAGATTTCCAGATAAAGTGGTATCTTAAAATAATAACATTGGTTGCAGAAACTTTGGGCTTAGCTACCCTTCTGACCTTTCTCGTACCTCACATGAAGGATCTTGAAGAGACTGATTGTATTTTAAATGATTTTCCATCTCTTTACTTCATGTGATGACTCTTGATACTCCATTTAACATAAATGGGGGAATAAAGAAAAGGAAAGCATTCAGAGCAGACTTATAATTGCTGAGAATTCTCATATAAACTTTCTGTGTAGTATGTGGAATGTTTGTTTCCAAAGTTAAACATTGTTCTTGATGTCAGAAAGGAATTGTATGTAGCACAATATACAGAGATAGTAGCAGTAATAAAGATATGCTTTTTACTACCTTTCCTCTTTTTAAAGTATTTTGGGTTTGGGAGTTTGTGTACGTGATTAGTTTCTGGCAGATACCTCATATTTCCGTGTTGTACACAGAATATGGTATTACAGGGTGATGAATTCCAAAAGTGAAATGTTAGTCTTAACATATGGCAGCAGTAAATGGATTATAAGAGATCTTCAAAATAAATCTCAGAGTTCTCTTCATAAAAAAATGGATTTTTTAACTTAAAATTTTATCTTGGCCTGAGTCAGACAGGATTTCTTAAAAATAAGCTTCATCATTAAATGCTAATGTACTGTTTTCCATTAGGATGTGCTGAATTGTTGCTTCTTAATTGTTGTTCCTCTGGAGAATAATATATTCAAGTTGTATTAAGGAAAACTACTCTGTTTAATTCATATCTCTGTATCTCTCACCTTCTTATGTAACTAAGAAAGGGCAAGAAAATGTGTTTTTTTCTAGTCTTAAAAATGCCTTGGTGAGTTTCACTTTATTCTTGATGATATTACTAAAGAATCTACTGTTCTTTAAAGTATCTATTATTATGTTACTTCTTAGCATTTCCCAAGGAAGGAAAGCCATCACAATGGGATTAAATGATAGGATATATATAATATCTTAAATTTAATTTGTGTTTATTTGCATTTAACTTTTTGTGACTTGAGAAGGAACAAGCTAAATGATGATCAAAGTTGTTAAAACTCTGGCTCTACTCCCACCAATTTTGGGGGCAGTTCTCCCCCTGTTATCCAGGGGATTCTAATCGCACAGTCCAGTGAGCACAAGCAAGTCTGTGCTTAAGAGTAACGCTCTAAATGGCTGCCTGTCCATAAGGGTTGATTGTCCAGTAAGGAAATGTGGAGGAGAAGATGTACTTTGCTCAGTCCTATATGCCTAAGCTGAAAATTCAGTGAATGAAATACAGCCCACAATATTCAGAATTCTTTCTCTCTTAGAACTGGGCTATCCCCATAACTACAGTGACCTTGACAGAGAGGGTCTCTGTGGCAGCCTCCAATAAAAGCAATTAAATTTAACAAAAAGTTTTAGCATTCACAGTATTCCAGACACCATGAAAACTTGGAACACATAAAATGGCTTTCACACCCATTTGAATCTGACAGACTATCCTGAACTTTCCTTCTTATTTCCCCTGATATTTCCCTTGCAGTGCACAATTTCTTCTTTATTATAATAATGATAGATTATTTGAAGATATTGTCCAATTCTCCAGGCCAATACCAAAAGCACTTCTAGTTTCTCTACTAGCTTTCATTTACTCTTCAATTTGTGCACTGAAACACACAAAATCTATTGAGCAACCACAGTCTCTTTTCATTGTCATTCCATTTTTATGAAAATACAGTTAATTACTCATACTGTCAAGGATAGGACAATGCATCCTAGTGTCTACTGCATATACTTGATTTACCAAACTACTTAAATATGGTTTATGGAACCTGTTCTCAATAATAATGTAGGTACCCTGACACTTTCTTTTTTTTTTTTTTTAAGATTTTATTTATTTATTTGAGAGAGAGAATGAGAGAGAGAGAGAGCATGAGAGGGGGAGGGTCAGAGGGAGAAGCAGACCCCTTGCTGAGCAGGGAGCCCGATGCGGGACTCGATCCCGGGACTCCAGGATCATGACCTGAGCCGAAGGCAGTCGCTTAACCAACTGAGCCACCTAGGCGTCTGGTACCCTGACACTTTCAAGATAATGACAAAATCATGGATGGAGAAGTTCTTTTTGAATACACACATGCAAACTGTTACAGAATCTTTTGTGTATCTAGTTTAGAATACTCCAAAACATATTTTCATGTTAGAGATACAGCATGGACTATGATCAGCAGAAGAGAGAGACTAATCGTTATAGGAAGAAATCAATAAAAGGGGGGCGCCTGGGTGGCTTAGTTGTTAAGCATCTGCCTTAGGCTCAGGTCATGATCCTGGCGTCCTAGGATCGAGCCCCGCGTCGGGCTCCCTGATCTGTGGGGAGCCTGATTCTCCCTCTCCCACTCCCCCTGCTTGTGTTCCCTCTCTCACTGTGTCTCTTTCTGTTAAATAAATAAATAAAATCTTTAAAAAAAAAAAAGTACTACTATGTGGAAGAAGTTTTTAAAAACATTCTGTGTGTGTATGTGTGTGTTTACCCTTGTTTAATGTTCCATTTTAGTTCTAAGTCAATGGTATAACTAATAACGGAGATGAAAAGACTTGGAATGATTGTTTCTGTGTTCTGTTTGATGCCAGAAAGTGGCCACAAGCAAGCCAGCAGAATGTGGAATAACAGGAACAATTGCAGAGCTTAAGGAGGCTTAGCCAATTGTAGGCTTCCACTCTTTGCAAGGAGAAAACATATGCGTGGATACAAGGTTGGAAGTGTCTGGCTATGAAGAAAGAAAAATGTCTAGGTCTGTGTTGAATAGTACAAGGGTGTCGATGCCTAAAATTATTTGTGAAATGAGAATTTATTATAAAATTATATTCTAAAGGGGAAATGGTCAGGAGCAACCTGAGCAGTTCTAACCTCTGAATCTATAGGAAATGTGTTTGAGTAGAGAACAGACAAAAAGAGCAGTAGAGGAAAATGTTGAAAGTCCACACTTCAGTTGTTCTCAGGAGTTACTCCAGTCTCATGAGTATGGAATGAAGACAAGCTGCTTCCCACAGCCCTGATGCAAAAAAATATATATATACATGAAAATTTTTAGGTACATACGAACAATTTCCTGATGTTACAAAACTGGTATTAGACAAAAAAAATCTTCTGAATATATTAATAAAATAAAAAAGTCTTTCATGTATTTAATGCCATTAATATACTCCATTCACATTTTGAAATTATTGAATTTTAGATCCAGTAATAGACTGCCCTTGGAAGAGTACTTCAAACCAAAATTTACCTAGGATGTATTACTACTGAGCAGCCTTGCAATCAGATATGCCAACATTTTAAGAGCTTAACAATGAAGATATGATTTACTGCGTAAAGTTTGTTTTTGAATCCTGCATCAACTTGAGTGATTTGGGAGTGTGGTTTTATAAGGCAGATTTGAAACCAGTTCAAATAACAGTTCTGAGCTGTGAAGACCAACACAGCCTCCCAGCAGAACTCTCCTACAGAGTACGTCAGTATTAATGCTATGTCGCACTTTCCAGTACAGCTTTGAGTTCCCGGCGGCCATGTCTTCTGCGCTCAGACTCTCAAAAGACCTCTCGTCCCCACTTTCTCGGAAGTTGGACAGCTGCCGAAGTAGCAGCTGCCTCTCTAGTCACTTTTCTTCCCCTTGTTTTGATAATTATGAGCAAAGGTCAATCACTTTCCCATCAAGGCAAATCCTGACAACGCCACATGTCAGAGCCTAAGTTATAGATGGCATGCTTGTCAACATCAAGAAACTGGGAGTATATCTTTACTTCCTCATGACCAGCTGAAAGTCAGAACCCTACAGAAAACTGGAGGCAGGAGGGGATGAAGGAAGGGTGGCTGTGTGCCCTGCCTTTGTCAACTGCAGATATATGGTTCTGGGGAGATTTTGTAATTTTAAGCTCCACAAATGGACAATTACATTCCGCTTGTTAAACATGGACTATGAGCACCCTGACGGAATGCAAATGATTCTGTTAACAGCATGACCTTGTAGTGCCTTAGATGGAGAGGCTTTAGTTTTATTGTGGCATTTTTTCCTGAACCCAGCTTAGTTTTCCAGAGGAAGATGAAATGTTTTAAAGCTGAGAGAGGAGCAAAGAATGCTTTTTTTTATAACTGGATTCTGGGGGAACGAATAATTTGGCTAAGACCATTATAGGGATAAAGATACACAGCTCTGTTCACTAAACATTGAAGGGGTAAGGAGAGAGGTATTTCCTTCATATAATAAACTTGATATTAAATTTGCACTGCTCAGATTAAGTCAGGGATTCATTTACATTTAATTATACAATACCTCCCAGTCTCCCCGGAATCAGTATTCATATAAATATGCATTATTGAGTCTGCTGGTAACTGACACTGAAAACATAAAGACAGCAGTTCACAAATGCATCAGCAATGGAGAGTTTGTGCTCGAATGGCCATTGGGTATTAGAATTCCTGCACTCCTGTCAACATGTGAGTCTAGCCCAGGTTCAGGTGTCCCAGCACTTTAATGTAAGAGAATATGGTGGGAGGTTAAAATGGGGTGCTTTTCTTTATAAAATCAAATATTTTCCTAAAATTCTTTGCGTCACTTTTTATAAATACTCTAAAGACTTTCTGTTGGAAGAAAATCTATAGAAACTCCACTTTCTCCTCTTAGGGGGTAATAAATCCTAGGACACCTGGGTGGCTCAGTCGGTTAAGTGTTTGCCTTCGGCTCAGGTCATGATCCCGGGGTCCTGGGATGGAGCCCCAAGTTGGGTTCCCTGCTCAGCGGGGAGTCTGCTTCTCCCTCTTCCTCTGCCCCTCCCCTCCCCCGTTCATGCTCTCTCTCTCTCAAAATAAATGAATAAAATCTTAAAAAAAAGTAATAAATCCTTCTGCTCAGTGAATCATTACTTGCCAAGTCACTGTGCTGCACACCTTAAACTTACACAGTGCTGAATGCCAATTATATCTCAATAAAATAAAAAAAAATTCCCTCCTCACTTCTCACTTGTGTAAATCAAAATTTTTATTTACCGCATCCTATGAGTGTTAGGTAGTGAGTTACCTACAGGTATGCTGTGATAAATTGTCAGTGGGACATTCGCTTTCAGGATGAAAGAAACCATCACTTTCCCAGAAAGTTATGACCCAATGTGCCAATTTAGGATTAAAAAGAAAGTGTGTTGTTGAGTTCCTGAAATGCATAAATCGAACCTAATCTTAGAGCGAGTCCTATTTATGTCAGATTCTTAAGAATTAAAGTCTGTATAGAAATGTAATGAGTTATAGGTATATATTTCTGTGTTCTGGCCAAACAGCACTTGCTCTTTCTTTATATACTAGAATGAAATATATAAGCCTCTCATAATAGGTATATTTATTTTATCATCAGTCATTGTTCTTAGACATATATGTCTTCAGACAGAATGATACGTTCTTGCGGACCCTCTTGAGGACCATTGCTTTTTCTTCTTCTCTATGCCTGTTGCCTACATTCCAGTTGTTCACCTTCCTTGATACCCCCAAGAAAGGAGTCAAAGACTGGAAAATACACAGGTGTTTTGTCCTTTTTTTTTTTTTTTTAATCCCCTCCTCAGCTATTCATTATGGTAATGGTACTTTGTGATGTGCAATTTCTGGATTTATGACCCATTCTTGATAAGCGTGAATCTGGACTGCATGTGCATCTTTGATAAGGTTCTAATTGGATAGCAGTGACCTTTCTGAATGTAATTCAGGGAGGAAGATTAAAAAGCAGTTCAGGAAGTGACAGGTTTGGGACAATAACGTATGAATTCGGCTCTGCTGGCAGGCAAGAGATGTAAGCCGTAAATTAGAGGCAGGCCAAACAGGCTTACTGAATGATTTTTCATTTCTGCTGCATCCTTGGGTAAAACTCTATTAAAGAAATTGTGCTAACACCACTATATCCACCTACTTTTATGTTATACTACTTGTTTACTGATTGGAAAAGTTGCACATTATTCAGCTAATGTACTTCCAAATGACTGAAGACCATATACTCAATTAAAAGTAGTCTCCAGTTAGCACACTTCTGCATTCTTATGAATTGAAAGTTACTGAGTATTTGGACAAGAGCCACCAAAACTTAGAAAAATCTGTCTCTCTTTCTCCTTCACTCCTTGCATTTGTCACATCTGTATCTAAAGCCTATTAGAAATATCCATGTGTGTATACATAGTCAGATCCTGAGATCACCTTTTCCAATTTTAAAGATTTAAATTTAAATTTAAAATTAAATTTGCAGATGGATTCTAAAAGATAATTTAGTCAAGAAACAATATTCTTATAGTTGATAGTCTTAAACTCTTAATATATCATTCATTTTGAATATATAGGGGAAATATACTTGTTTACACAAGTATATTTAATTATATACTTAAAGGATAAGAACACACACACTCACATGCAAACACATATATGTCTTCATTTTTTTTTTTTTAATTTTATTTATTTGCGAGAGAGAGAATGAGAGACAGAGAGCATGAGAGGGAGGAGGGTCAGAGGGAGAAGCAGACTCCCTGCCGAGCAGGGAGCCTGATGCGGGACTCGATCCCGGGACTCCAGGATCATGACCTGAGCCGAAGGCAGTCGCTTAACCAACTGAGCCACCCAGGCGCCCAACATATATGTCTTCAGAGAAAGCTAGATTGAGATTTTTTTTTTCCTCCAAGGTGACACTTTTCTTGAGGAGTGCCAATATGTGACAATCTAATCTTAAGTCTATTATTCTAATAGAAATGCTAATAAAATAGAATCAACTTGTTAAAAAGGAGAAATGGTACAGTCTGAAAGGTAGCTTTGTCAGATGATTTTGTGATGTCTGCCTTCTGTGCTACTGGAGCCTATTTTATATACGTGGAACACAAAATAAATTGTTCAAGTGGCAGGCAAGTCAGTTCTTGGGCTACCCTACCAGGATTAATGGAGGGAGAAGTTCTGTCCCTAACTTCCTCCTCACACTTGGGTGCCTTCAAGGAGCACAGGGTCTGTCAATTCTCTATTTGCTTTAAAAGGGAACCTTCTGCAGCTTGCCTTCAGAGTAAGGGAAGGCAACTACCTTTTTTCAGGGCTTGAGGTGGGTCAAATGCCAGGCTAAGCCCATGCAGAATTGCATTCTGGCCTCAGCATAGCTCAGGGTGGTGTGTTTTTCCAGATGGGAAGGGTGTTTCCCCAACACTCAGCACAGGGCTTGTCCCCCAGCAGTCACTAGGCAAGTGGAAAACAAAATGAGTAAGGCCATGGAAAATGAAGTAACTCACCTAAAGTTACACTATTCAAAATCTGGCAAAACCAAATTTGAATCTGGGCTGTGTATCTTAACACAAGCAAGCAACAAAAGCAAATTTCTAACTGTAATGCCTTAGGGCGGTTCTGCAATTCACCTCCCTGACACCATTTTTTTTTAACAACAACTTTTTGAGATACCTGACATACCACACAATTCATCCACTTAAAGTGCTAGATGTCACTTTATATTTTATAACTGTTATAAGATCTGTATGACACACTGCCTACTTCAGCTGTATTTAATACTTGTGGACCAAAGGCTTGTTTGTTTTTAACCAAATAAATACAGTAGGAAGTAAAGCATATTATCCCCACTTCAATCCAATATTGTATATTTTTGCTAAATTCTTGGATACATAATATTGGTATTCTTCCAGAATTACTCTGACATTCATTTCCTGTCCATTTTTCTTTTCATAGTCACTATTCTGGTATCCTCCTATGACAGACACTGGCCTATTCCTAGAAATACTTATTCATACCCTTTCTAGAGTTTTTGCTACTCCATTCCATGCTATAAACTTACGGACAATTTATTGTCATGAAAAATATACTTTCTCCTTGACACTTTCCTTAAAGCACATTGTCTGTCAGATTAAGTTAAAAAGAAAGACCAACCTTCAGTGATTGACTGTGAATGCCATGCATCATTTGATCCCACTTTATTTATGAAACCTTTTACTTCATAATTTCTATCAGGAAATGGCTCTCTATATAGACCAAACCCCTAATCTCTCACTTACTGTTAATGTTTATTTCTGACTGTATGCTTCTTCTTGTTTAACCAGATTACCTTTCATTTTTTTTTCCTTAAATGTGGCCTACAATAAAAATTAAATAGTAGTTCCTATATCAAGACTTACTCTCCCACAAATCCATTATCTTGACCCTTTCTGCATTGAAGTCCCATTGAACTTAGTTTTATTCACATAATTTAACTCTTGATAATTAATGGTCTCATCAGTTTTCTTCATGAGTATTTCATATGTGAACATGTTGCCTCTCTAAAAATTTTAAATTTCTTTTTTTTAAGATTTATTTATTTATTTTAGAGGGAGAGAAAGCTCGTGAGTGGAAGGAGGGGCAGAGGGAGAGAGAAAGAGAGAATTTCAAGCAGGCTCCTGACTGAGCATGCAGCCCAATATGAGGCTCTATCCCAGGGCCCTGAGATTATTACCTGAGCCAAAATCAAGAGCCAGCCACTTAACCGACTGAGCCACCCAGGTACCCCTAAAAATTTAAAAATTCTTAAGAACAGGGGCACCTGGGTGGCTCAGTCATTTAGCATCTGCCTTCAGCTCAGGTCGTGGTCCCAGGGTCCTGGGATCGAGCCCCACATTGGGCTCCCTGCTCAGCGGGAAGCCTGCTTCTCCCTCTGCCACTCCCCCTGCTTGTGTTCCCTCTCTCGCTGTGTCTCTCTCTGTCAAATAAATAAAATCTTAAAAAAACATTCGTAAGAACTTGTTTCATGTATGATTTCTTCATGGCAACTTTCTTCCCAGCATGTTCTACTGAAAAAATGATACTATATTTTTACTTGTGTATATTATACATAAATATTCATGTACATAACCTTGTTTGAAAAGAAAATAAAAAATTAACACAATTTATGTAAACTGTAAACGTCAATGAAATATTGAATAAAATATAGTAATATTTGGCTTTACAGATGAAATGATGACAAGATATATGGCTCTGGAGTTCTAGTTTTTAGGAAGTATATGGCTCTGGAGTTCTAGTTTTTAGGAAGTATAAAAAGCTAACTGGGGGAAGGAGGTGGAAGAAAGTAGAATTTCCATCAATGGAAGTAAGAATTTTTATCAATTCCAAGATGTAAGCTTTATGATAAACTTAACTATATTTTGTTCTCAATCAAGGTCAGGCCTCAAATACCGAAGATAGTGTGAGCCTGTGAAGTACGTATTTATTAATACCTTCTCAGTAGAGCTTGGTGATAAAAATGGGCAGTAGACACTTCTCTGAGTTTATTTTGTCTTATCTTAATCTATCAAAATGTAAAAATATGGATCATTGTAGGACACTGTCATTGTCCCTTGTATACTTATCTTTTGCCATTTGCTTTTAAATATTAATATTGTAAGTAATGAAGTCACTTGGATTCACACTGAAAATGAATAAGGGAAATTTGTTGGCTTCAATAGTGTAGAGTCCAGCATGGCCACAATAGAGATCTGAAGAGTGACTAGTGCAGCTTAGCTGGATGAACATGTGCTCCGTGGATGAGGTGGAGACTGCACATCTCTAGGAACTAAGGAAATCAAACACAGAAGTTCTAAAAGTAAAAGGTGTTCATCCTCTCTTGATCTCTTAATAAGTATTAAGATAAAATAGCATGGATACGGATTCAAGGGAGACATGTTTGATAATTGAACATTTTGGCCATAACGATTATGGTTACAAAAAATATGTTTAATTTTCTAAGGTATTACTGTGATTCTTGTAACTAATTTTCTAAAGGGGAAATACTGTGTTGTAGGTTATATATGTTTATAAGGCATATAAATAAAAATATCTAAATAGCTTTATAAGTTAAGGGAGACACTATTTAAAAATGTCAATAAAACACTGCATAACTTTTATGTGTTTCAAAGTATTCCCACATGCTTTAACTATAGGCAAACTATAAAACCGTGATGGATCTTTTAAAATTAAATAACAAGGTGGCATTTTTCATGGTGTAAGGAGATCATTTTTATGGCTCTTCCCCCCCCCCCATCATCAACTGAATGTGATAATTGATGAAGAGACCTGAAATAAATACAGCATAAACTTGTGTGAACATGTTGACAGAAAAGATGGCTTCTACATATACAATAAACAACCTGACAACAGTCTCGGTTTCTAATTAATACTTGCCCATTGTTAAAAATGATTTAAAAATCTGACAGCATGCTTCTCCATTTGTTTGCGTGTAAAATGTGCCATTATCGCTGTTCCTTGAAAATTTCTGAGGAATGTCAGGCATGGTTTGGGACTTTGGGTGTCTTTAAGTTTCTGAGATAACTTAACTCACGTACCGATCTGCTGCAGGTAGTGATAGAAAGCACAGGCTGTTGCTGTTCAGGTCATCTAAAATTTTCCTTCCTTCTACTTACGGGGTAGAGCTCTTCTACGAGCTGCAGACTCCCAGCCTGCTGCCATGTCAGGAAGCCAGAGAAATCAAAGAGCCACCTAGTGACCCTCCCCATTGTCTGGGCTTGTCGTCTTCTATCAGTGGAGTGCCACAATCAGCGAGCTACACATGTACCTCCTGCCTGCTCCGGGTTTGGCAGCCCCCTGATCCCTGCACCTGTTTGCTTATACATGAGCTGTGCATGTTTGAATTTAAATAGACGCAGGGGGGTGGAGCGAGGGGGGGCGGCGAGCCTCTGTCAGAAGCGGTTCATTACTGCCTGCAAAAGAGCCAAAACCAGCTTGTAGGGAGATGGGGAGGCATGATCAGACAGTATTGGTTGATACAAGATGAGTTTTCTCTCTGGGAATAATCTTTTTTTTTTTTTTTCCTTTAAGTTGAATGGGGGAGGGGTTCAGTTAAAACCAGGTTAAGACTCATTTTGATGATATTATCTGTCAATAGTGATATTTTCAATTACATAGAAAATTATAAATATGATGATGAATCATATTACTTGGGGTCTTTTCTAAACTTACTTTTCCTTAAAAATGTCAAATGATGTCATTGCAAAAGAATAACTAGTCTAATGTATCAAAGAAACAAGAAATTCAGAAATTCATAGTAAATTTATATACTGTGGGCTCTTATCTACACACCTGTTTATATTAGGGAGTTATTTACCTAACAAGAAAGAATACTGTCAGCTTTGTTTTTCAACTTATTTGCTACAAATGGCTTATTTCAATTTATTTACACTCTTGTTTACTAGCTGTGGCATCCTGTGTCAAATCTTCTAGGTTTTGAATCAGAAGATCTGAGACGGGTTGCTGCAATTTGCATTTTGTAGTAGTATTTTGTAGTTCTATGACCTTGGGTGGGTTGTTTAATATGCCTGAGGCTCAGTATTTTCGTCTATAAAAAGGGAATACTGGTACCTACTTGAGAGGGCTACAAAAGGTGAAAATCTAATACGATAATAGTGGTTTTTTTCCAAACAGTAATGTAATATACAAATTCTTTTATTTTAGACAGTGTTACTGTTAATGTTGTATAGGAGTAGCCATGATCTCCAGAAGATAAAATACTTAGTTTCATTTCTAAACTTTATCAGGACAAATTACTTTCAAAAACAACTTTGTTACCATACTACTGAAAGTTCCATAGAAATATTTCCTGTGTAAAGCACAGTTTGTGCATTAAAATATTTTTGTGATGTACTTTCCTACCATATATGGTTTATAAAATAATTCTAGAGAAGCAAAATGGAAGTTTTAATATAATATTATTGCTAATACCACACTTTGCTCTAACTTTGTTGTGCCAAGAATTAGTGCAAAAGTTACACAGACTGATGTATCTTTTTTTTTTTTTTTTTTTTTTCCTTTTGGGCATTCAACATTTGGTCTAACAAAAAAAGATGAAATAACTGGGGAGAGGATCTGACATTTATAAATACACCCCCCCGACACACACACACACACACACACACTCATGTCCCTAAAAGTTATACAAGATCTGTTGAGTTTGGGGATACCTTGGAAGACTTAAAGCTGTCAGCATTTCCCTACCCCATGTGGTTTGAACAAATGAGCAGCCTTGAACTTTGCACACAGAGTTGCAGGGCCTGGGCAGAAGGCAGTGCATCTGCAGGTCCTTGCATGACTAATTTCCTGTCAGCAAGTGATTTTATTATCATTTAAATAAGAATTTATAATAATAGCAGTAAACTTGCCAGATGGCTGAATTAGTAAATTTTAAAGGATATAGGTTTAAAACACTTGGGCGCATCCGCCTTTAATGCTTTCTCTAGCTCCTCACCCCCTCTCAATCAACTATTTTGGTTACCACTTTTGATTTAGCCAATTTCATCATTTCTATTGATTAAAAGCATTTTAATAACACAATGCTGCATTGCCTGTTTTACAAGAAGACATATTGTGATTCACTGTGAATTGTTTACGTTGACAGTGGGGGAAACCCAAGTGTGAGTAGGCATTTCTTCCTGTCTTCTGATAATCTCTGTGTGAAAATTTTGTTTGTCTCTACTCCTATAACATTTAACAGAAAAGAAAAACTACCTAGACGTCTTGTTTCTATTTCCTTTTACAAAGTTAAAATAATACACAAGAAGAACCACAATGCATTTATTTCTCATGTTCTTTGTCCAAGGAAACACAATTTTTACTCATAAACACATTTTTAATGCAGCAATAAGTGAGGATAATCTTAAGGAGAAAAGATAACTGATACTGCAGCTTTTACAGTTTTTCCTAGAGACAGAAAAATAATTCATACCAGATGAGATTTTATAAATATTCCATACTGTTTTGTCAAACAAATGCCATTAAATATGAAACTGAATATTGACAGTACTTCATAATATAGTTTACGGTTACCAAACAAATTTAACAGAGAATTTTAAACTCCCAGTTTAGCTTCATTAAAAGGTATAATTTCCTCGATCCTGATTAAATAGAAGTAAAAGCATGTGCTGCATCCTCTCCCTTTGAGAGTTTTTAACGAAATGCTTGAGAAAGTTTGCTGTTAGAATTACAGTCACACAAGAACAATTCTGCTGATTCCTTTTGATTTAAGGTATTAAGATCACTACTAACAGAAATACATTAATTAAAAGCTTGGAGATGTTGTGAATTCTAATGGTATCTTACAACAACATGTGGATGCAGATAGTAGTATTTTACGTAGACTTGGCGACACTGGCTGGAACATTAATATCCTTGCACGCTCTCGGTAAGCCTTGCTAGTAGCTATATCTCTGTGCTCAGAAAACTCCACTTGCTACTTCCACGACAATACATCTGTCAAGAGTTCAGTACTTGGCGCAGGGCGTTTATATTCCCATAGGCCAGTAGTGGCTTATAGGAGATTTAGATACTTCTGTTGGCATTAGTCAGCTTCAAACCTCCCTCTCATCCAACTCACAGCTTGAATTTCCTCACCTACCAATGTGTGTGTTGGCTGCCTGAAAAGCAAACTGTTGAATAACAGCTTTAAGGAGAATAGATTATTGATTTGGCTCCATTCAGTCTTGTCCCAGATGTGATCTATATTAAATATTTTGGTGATTAGTCCTTATTCCTATTTTGCTTCCCCCCCCCCCCCGCCACTTTTGTGATTCTACTATGGATTCATGCTCTGGTTCCCATTTCCTTTTTTTTTCTCTAAATTCTGCATATCTACTTCTTAATTGTGTACTGTTTAGGTGGGGTTCTAGCTAATTTGTGAAATAACAGGAAAATTGGCAAAAATTAAAAAAAGCAAAGCAAAAGAAAATTCTTCCTCAAGAAAATATGACAATTGGATGATTATTTCATTTTTGTTCCTGTCCCCCCCCCCTTTTTCAGTCGATATGTAATTATATCATTGTTTCAGTAATGTGAAACAAAAATTAGATATGGAGGAAAAGTCTAAATAGGAAACCATAATGTTCTTTTAAAATGAAGAATTTAACTAAAGCACTCTAAACTCCCCTGCTGGGCTCAGGCAAGCTGAAATTAATTCAAGAAGGCAGATAAAATTTTTAACCAGGCCGAGTGGAGATGACTGATGTGACAGCTCTCAGTTAAAATGTCTTTTAGTGGCAAATGCATGCGTATTAGTCAAGAGATGTGACATAACTGTCCCGAGTGAGAGAAAATGAACCAATGACCATTTGCATTGAGAACAAAAGAAAAATTCTTTGTAGTAAAATGTGGAGAAGGACAGATGAGTAACTCATTCATGTTTGAGGTCATTTTAAAAAATCTTTTTACAGTAAAAAAAAAAAAAAAACTCTGAAAGTTAAGAGGAATGTTTTATCTCAACCGATGGTTCTTTTCTTTCTTGTCTCTATATCAGAAAAGAGAGGCTTGTCAAATAAAATGGTATCTAGGGCCAAGAAAGAGAGGCTATCCTCCCTGTCTCCCCACCCCCCCCACCACCACTTTTTCTGTAGAGAACAACAGAAAAGTGTTGTAAGTCATCATATTTCAAAGCTGGGCTGGAGAAGCCTTATAAATTGTAAACCCAGATTTGGCTATATTAATGAAATACTAAAATGAGAAGTTTGTTGTTATTTCCATAAGGACACTGGCTCTTTATTTTTCCATTTCCCAAGGATAGTGTCAGCTTGGTAGTTTATTATAAAGCAATACAAACAAACAAAACTGGATGTGCGTCTATGGCAGACTGTTAATAGGGAAAGAAAATTATTTGGAAACTATGGTTGGCAGGATTTGACCATGTAAAAATCAAGTTTAATTAATTGTAGGAACAGATGCTTTCTAGACACAGTAGATACCAGGAAGAGCTGCAAGTATAATTGAGTTTTTAATAGTATACAGTTTATTTTCTCCATTAAAATCAAATTGCAGTATCATAATTTTGTTATTAAATGTGACACTCTGTGCTTTAAAAGGGACACTCAAATAAGAACCTAGAACTTAACCTCTTTTTATCAAAATTGAAAGAAACATCCTAGGTGTATTTTTAGTCTCAAGACAAAAATATATATAATTTCTAAAAGTGTAGAATTTAGTTATTTCCTTTCATAATCTGTTACCCTCCAAAGAATATATAAGAACATAAGAAATTTATGACAATATTATATGGGCCAAAGTAGAATTTTGTATTCGAATGTTCAATGAAGCTGAGTGGGTTAAGAACATGCCACAGAAATAAAATGATAATTTATCTGACGCTTCAGGGATAAATAGGAATTCCCCGTCAAAAGAAGATGGTTTTTATTCCAGGTGAGGTAAATAGAGAAATAAGTTATTGTCTTACATCTCTGGCTTTTTTTTTTCTCTTCCTTACAGGATTGCTCTTGTATACCAGATTATTAAAACTTTGAATTCTTTAAGGCTTGGTTCTATGTCCTCCTCACAACTTATACATGCTTCCTAAGCCATTTCATCCCTACACATGACTTTAATTATAACCTTTATGTTAACACCAAATTTATGTCTCTAAGGGGCACCATTCTGCTAAGCTTCAGATCCATATTTCCAACTGTGCACTAAACAACTGTTCTTAAAGGTCTCAGGAGCACTTCAAGCTCACAATATCCAAATCTGACTAATGAGGTCCCTCAACCCAAAACGGTGTCTTCACATACCGCTAGTCCAGGGAGTGGTATCTGTTTAATTATGCCTCCTGGGCTCCTGCCTCTCTTAACCCCCATATCCAACCCAGGACGAAGACCTTTTGATTTTACCTCTTAAAAAATCTGTTATAATCCCAGTTCTCTCATTTCCATCAAAATAGCCATCATATCTCACCTAGACTACTATAATTTTTTTTTTCTAACTCATAGTTCCCCTTCATTACAAAATAAAATCTGGTCAAGTCATATTCTGGATTAAATACCTTCAATAGCTTCTTATTATTTAAGAGGATTTACATGGGTTGATTCTTACTTACTTTCTCTTTATTATACTTCATCTCTTCCTTTCCCCCTGTGGTTCAGCCTCATATTTTAAGTTTTATAAATTTATCACCTCCTGCCCCAGAGCCTTTGCACATGCTATGATTTTTGCTTGTAATGTTTTTCAGTTCTATCCACATCTATGTGTCTACCCATCCTTTCAAATGAGAACTCTGAGTCATGCCAGGGAAGTCTTCATTGGCCATGCCCATCCTGCCCCCACAATCTAAATTAAATATCTTAAACTCATGAAAGCAACATATATCTTTCTTTCATTATTGGTTCTCATAGTGGGAAGTTCTCATATATTATTGGCATTAGTGGTTTACTGTCTGCTCTGCTCATTAGAATACCTTTTTTAAGAGTACCAGGATAGTATAATATTCTTGCAATTTAAGGGGTCATTTTTATTTTCAGTAAAATTAATTAGTGAATATTCATGTGTGGTCATTGAGTTGAGGTTATGTGAACTTAAACATTATTATTTTCAGTTTTGCATTGAAAGTTAACTTTGCTGCTGACCTTAACAGCAATAATACTTTATATGTTTTGATATGGTATCACTGAGTGCCTTTTAAAATGGTCTGATGTCGGGGCCCAGGGTGGCTCAGTCGTTAAGTGTCTGCCTTTGGCTCAGGTCATGATCCCAGGGTCCTGGGATTGAGCCCCCCATCTGGCTGCCCATTCAGGGGGGAGCCTGCTTCTCCCTCTGCCTCTGCTTGTGCTCTGCCTACTTGTGCTCGCTCTTTCTCTGTCAAATAAATAAAATCTTTAAAACAAAAATAAATAAACAAAATGGTCTAATGTCTTAGAGAACATTAAAAAACAAAAAAGTGAGAGATGAACCAAAGTTCTCATTGTCTTTGCCTAGTTTCCACTTTTTTTTTTTTTCTGTCCCATTTTGACTTTAACAAGACTGTAGTCAATCACAACCTCAAAGTTGCATTCATCCACTTTGCCAGGATGAATGTTTTGTGAATCTTCTCTTTCTGATTGCTAGCATAATTTAATGTGGGCACTTATCAAGTGGCATAAAGTCTTGTATTAGCAGGCAGCTTTGAGTTGCTGTTCAGGTTGTCCTTGACTAAAATTGTAGCAATGCTTTAGTATTTCTATTTTATGCTTATTTAATGATGTAAGTCGCCAACACATCTTTCAATCAGAGAAAAAGACTCATTTACCTTATTTCCCATTTCTAGCTCAACACCAAATAATGATATTTGTTCTATGTCTTATATTAAAATTTGCATTTGCAAATGACATCTTTTGCTGAGGTTGAAGGAATTAAGCAATATTGATTGTACCTTTCCATAGTGCGTATAGGTGAAATTTATTTTTGGCGTGAATATATTGTTGGTTTTCATGGCATCTCTCCCATTAAGCTCTATCCTTTAGATTTTTCCCCAAGTCTATTGCTTTTGCCCTGCTCTAGTACACACTTTCTACTGCTCTTATACCAGCACAACCTCAGCTGTATTATAGTATATGAAGATTTACATTTTTAACAATTTCCTTCTGCTTGTCTTTTGATAGCACTTCTTAGGATCGTTATACCCAATATTTTGGGTATATTCCCTTCATTTTTTTTATTGTATTCATTCACCAGAGTACATTTGTGCTACAACTATGACCTGTTTACTACTGATGACAATTAAGAATGTTCTTGATACTGATAATGTCTTGTCCTGTATAGTTCAACAGCACAGTTTGCTGGTGACTGAGCATATGCACTAGAAGAATAATGTCTCAGAAAAATAATGTAAGCAACATAAATAATTCAGTGTTTTCTAGGAGCCATATTAAAAAGGTAAAAAGAGGGCGCCTGGGTGGCTCAGTTGGTTAAGCGACTGCCTTCGGCTCAGGTCATGATCCTGGAGTCCCGGGATCAAGTCCCGCGTCGGGCTCCCTGCTCGGCAGGGAGTCTGCTTCTCCCTCTGACCCTCCTCCCTCTCGTGCTCTCTGTCTCTCATTCTCTCTGTCTCAAATAAATAAATAAAATCTTTAAAAAAAAAAAAGGTAAAAAGAAATAGATGAAATTGACATTATATTTAACCCAATAACTATTCTTTTCAGATTTATTTATTTGAGAAAGTGGGGGAGGGGCACAGGGAGAGGGAGATAGAGAGAGGGGGTCTCAAGCAGATTCCCCCCCAAGCTCAGAGCCCGACAGAGGGCTTGATCTCAGGACCTTGAGATCAGGACCTGAGCCCAAACCAAGAGTTGGACGCTTAACTGTGCCATCCAGGTGCCCCCCAAATTTTATATCGGTATGTAATCAGTATAAATGCTATTAATGAGATTAAAACATTTTTTTCATGCTAAGTCATTGAGATCCAATGCATGCTTTACACTTGGAGCACATATTAATTCAAATGAGCTACAATTCAATGCCCAATAGCCACAGGTGTCTGGTGGCCACCATATAGGACAGTGTTGACTCTAGGAGCTTGCTACTCAAAGTGTGCCTTTCGAGCAAGCAGCATCCACATCACCTGTGAGCATGTTAGAGGGACAGAGTATCAGGCCCCACCCCAGACCCACTGGATCAGAATCTTCACTTTAACAAGATCCCTAGTACACGTTAACAATTGAAAAGCATCGCTCTAGTATTCATGTACAATTTCTAGGTTCCCAAATGTAAAGAAAATTGGTATTATTCTGTATACCATGGATTTTTTTATAACAGCTTTATTGAGATATAATTGACATACATTCACCCTTTTAAAGTGTACATTCCAGTGTTCTTTTAGTATATTTGATGTTGTACAGCTATTACTACTGTCTAATTTTAGAATTTTTCTTTCTTATTCTAGAAAGGAAATGTTGTACCACTTAGCAATCACTCCCCATTCCCTCATGGCCTCAGCCTCTGGCAATCACTAATATACTTTCTGTTTGTATGGGTTTTCCTATACTAGGTATTTTTTTTTAATAAATGGGGTCGTACAATATATGGCCTTTTTCTGTCTGGCTCATTTCACTTAGCAAAATATTTTTAAGGTTCACCATGCTATAGCATGTTTCATTACTTTATTCCTTTGTTATGGCCAAATAATATTCCAATACATGATGTGCAACATTTTGTTTATTTCATCACTGATGGAAGTGTGAGTTGTTTCACCTCTTGACTATTGTGAATAATGCTCCATGCACATTTGTGTGCAAGTTCTTATTTGGATATATATTTTGAATTCTGTTAGGTAAATAACTAGGAGTTGATTTAGGTCATATGTTAACTTTATGTTTAATTTCTGAAGGTATTACCAGATTGTATTACAAAGTGGCTATACCACTTTGCAAACCTACTAACAATGTATGAGGGTCCCAGTTTCTCCTCATCCTTGCCAATAATCATTGTTCATCTTTTTTATTCTAGCCATCCTAGTAGTAGATTAAGTGGTATCTCATTTGGTTTTCATTTACATTTCCTGATTATTGATAGCATTGATAATCTTTTCATGTGCTTATTGACCATTTGTATATCTTCTTTGGAGAGATGTCCACTTACATCCTTTGCCAAGTTTTTTAAAGATTTTTTTTTTTTTTTAATTTGAGAGAGGGAGGGGGGAGGGTGGAAGGAGCAGAGGGAGACAGTCTCAAGTAGACTCCCTGCTGAGTGCAGAACCTGATGCAGGGCTTGATCTCACGACTCTGAGACCATGACCTGAGCTGAAATCAAGAGTTTGGATGCTTCATCAACTAAGCCACCCAAGCACCCCTGCCAAGTTTTTAATTGAATTTTATCCTTATTGTTGAGTGATGAGAGTTCTTCATATATTTTGGATACAGGTTTCTAATAAGATGTGTAATTTACAAACATTTTCTTCCATAGATGGAATTGTTTAAATTTGAAGTATTATCTATTATCTATCATCTATTTTCTTATGCTTTTGATATTATATCTAAGAAAGTATTGCTAAATCCAAGGTCAAGAAGATTTACCCATATATTTTCATCTAAGAGTTTTATAGTTTTAACTCTTATATTTAGGTAGTGATCACTTTTGAGTTAATTTTTATATATGGTATGAGGTGGGAACCCAACTTTAGTCTTTCCCATGTGGATGTCCAATTGTACCAACATTATTTATTTAAAAATTATTTTTCTTTCATTGAATTGTTTTTGCACCATTATCCAATATCAAATAGACATTGATACAGGTGTCTACTTCTGGACTCTCAGTTATATTCTATTGGTCCACATGTCTATTATTATGCCAGGACTGCACTGACTTGATTAGTGTAAACTTGTAATAAGTTCTGAAATTGGGAAGTCTGAGTCCTCTAAATTCATTCTCTCTCTTTTTTTTTAAAGATTGTTTTGGATATTCTGGGTCCCTTACATCTCCATATGAATTTTTAGATTAGCTTGCCAATTTCTGCAAATAAAGCATCTGGGGTTTTCATAGGAATTGTGTTGAATCTGTAGGTCAATTTGAGAAGTTTTGCCATCTTTAAAATACTGTCTTTCAGTATCCCATGAATATGGCATATGTTTCCATTTATTTGGGTCTTCTTTTACTTCTTTCAGTGATATTTTGTAGTTTTTCATGTATAAGTCTTCCACTTCTTTGCTAAATTTATTCCTACATATTTTCTTCTTTCTGATGCAATTGTAAAGGAATTGTTTTCTTAATTATATTTTCTGATTATTCTATTTTACTTGTACTCTGCAACCTTACTAAACTCATTTGTTAGTTCTACTGGTTTCTTTTCTGTATGTGTGGATTCCTTAGGATTTCTTATATTCAGGATCATGCTATTTGGGAATAGAGAAAATTTTACTTTTTTTTTTCTAATCTGTATGTTTTTTTACTTAATTTTCTTGCCTGATTGCCCAGGTTAGAACCTCCAGTACCAAGTTTAATAGAAGAGGGGGTGCCTGGTTGGCTCAGTTGGTTCAGCATCCAGCTCTTGATTTTGGCTCAGGTCATGATCCCAGGTTCATGAATACCATGTGGGGCTCTGTGCTCAGCAGGGAGTCTGCTTGAGATTCTCTCTGTCCCGCTGCCTCTGTCCCTCCCCCCCAAATAAATAAAATAAATCTTTAAAGTTTAATAGAAGTGATAGGACCAGACATCATAGGGAGAAGGTACTCAATTTTTACTATTAAGTATGACATTAGCTGTGGAATTTTCCTGGATGGACTTTAAGAGGTTAAGAAGTTCCTTTCTCTTCCTTATTTGTTGAATATTTTTCAGATGAAGAGTAGTGGGAACTTGTCAATTTTTTTTTTTGCATCTGTTGGAATGATTATGTAGTTATTGTTTTTCTTTTATTAATTGGTATACTACATTCATTGCCTTTCATATGTTAAACCAACATCGCATCCTGGAATAAATACCACTTGGTCATAGTATATACTTTTTATATGCTGATGGATTCAGTTTGCTAGTATTTTGTTGGGATATTTTGCATCTATATTTATAAGAGAAATTGGCCTGCACTATTCTTTTCTTGTGATATCTTTGTCTAGTTTTGGTATCACAGTAATACTGGTCTCTAAATAAGTTGGGAAATATTCTCTATTCTTCTAGTTTTGGGAAGAGTTTGTGAAGAATAGGTGTTAAATCTCCTTTAAATATTTGGTAGAATTCTCCAGTGAAGCCATCTGGGCCTGGGCTTTTCTGTGTGGGAAGTTGATTTGGGTTACAAATGTATTCTCTTGTTATATATCTGTTCGGATATTTTATTTCTTCTTGAGTCATGTTCAGTGGATTGTGTCTTTCTAAAAATATGTTTATATTCATTCCATGAATGAAGTATTAAGTGAATTGAGGAAGTCAACACTTTTCTTTCACTACTCTCCCATATAATATGCAGCAAAGATTATTCCCTGTAGTTAGGATTATAACAGTACAGCCAAAATGAGCCTTGAGAAGTGTATAGTTCTGATATTTAATACATCTTCATGAATTCTCAAGCAGTGGATGATAGAGCAAGATTTTTTCTTTAGCCACATTTGACTTTCTACTCTCCCATAATATGCAAAGAACATTTAAATAATGGGGAAAAACTAGACAGAAAAAAAGACAGGACCAGTAGTAAAATAATGAATGGAAGTAACCTACATCAAAAAAAAAAAAAAAAAAGACACAGAACAACATACAAAATATCAGATGTGCATTTTCATAGTAAAGGTCACATCTAAGTTAAATCCATATTCTAAATATTGGAAGAAACTTGATCATGATTTAATCCAACCTTCCACCCAATATTATTTTTTTACATTACTATTTTATAATGGGGTGATAGCCCTTCACCCGTTTCTTGAATACTTATACTAGCAAGGTAATTACCTCTCATAAAGTAACCTATTTTATCATTAGGCAAAACTACCTCCTAAGCTATGCACATTTGGTTTTGGTTCTTTCAACACAAGTAGTATGGAACAATTTACTTTATTTTCTATTTGACAACGCTTCGGATATCAGAAGGCGGCGAAGCATTTTTTTCCCAGTAGATTTGTGACAAAAATATAATGGGATCAAACTAAAAACAAATTCTGAGAACATAATCTACACTTTAAATTCCCTAGTGAATTTTCTCTTGAAAAATACACATAAAGTATTTCCTACCATTTTCTAAACATTTCTGGGGGAAGTTGAAGCTGGGAGTAGGTTAAGGATTAAGTCCAGATTTGGTAATGAGGTTAAGTGATGCCATTTGGGGCCTGTGGTTTTCTTTGTAACAGAGCCTTTTCTTCTTGCTCTAGGAGCCCTCATCTGCATTAACTGCTTTTATTTCCACTCTTTCTAGATAGCATCCACATTTCTCTTTTCAGTCCAGACTATCCTTTTGAGCTGTACCCATAAAACTCACTGCCTACTTGAACCCCCTTTTCTTTGTCTCAAAGATTCTTCAACTCAACACCTCCCAAACTGATCTTGTAACTTTTCTCTGCATGTGACACCATTCTCCTCCTCCTTTTATAATCAAGGCATTACTTTTTATTTTTATTTTTTTTGAAATATTTTATTTATTAATTTGACAGAGAGAGACAGCGTGAGAGGGAACACAAGCAGGGGAGTGGGAGAGGGAGAAGCAGGCTTCCCGCTGAACAGGGAGCCCGATGCAGGGCTCGATCCCAGGACCCCGGGATCATGACCCGAGCCGAAGGCAGCCGCTTAATGACTGAGCCACCCAGGCACCCCAAAGCATTACTTTTTAAATGTATCTCCAATTGATCTTCTTTATTCCTGCTCTACCTGTATCACCCTCACCTAGTTATCATCATTTCTCACCTGAACAACTACGAGAGTGACCCACCTGCATCCGCTCTGGACTGTGGTCATTCTGTTGTCACATTTTAGTCAACCTCACCATGTCCCACCTCTAATTGTTTCTCTTGCCTTTAAGATCAAGATAGAACTCTTGCAAGTGCGATGCACTTTTCCAATTTGCTAAAACACTTCAGTAACCCTAGTAGCAAGTGAAGCATGCCCTCCTCAATATAATTTTAGCACCATGTTAGTCTCAATCACCACTTTTTACTTAAAATTATAAATAATAAAGAATCATGACCTTGAAAGCATAAAGAATAAACAATATGGAATGAAGGTCTCTAAGCTTTTCTTCCTAGTTTTTTCTTTCAGTATTGTCATAAATTATGTGTCCTTCTGGATTGATTGAGGAAGTAGAGGGGTAGGCTGTACTTGGGAAGGAGTGAGGGAAGGTTGATGTAGGCTAGAAGTTGTGCTGGAAATGCAGTCGGATCTGAATTGACTAGAGATCATGTTAAATACTGTAAGATCACAACTTTACGCATATCAATAATTTTTCATATTTTCCACAGTGAAAGTGCTGTCAATTTAACTGATGGCAATTGATGTCAATTGCCAATTTTTTTGAATCCCAGATATCAACTAGTTTTGCATTCACTGCTTGGTTGAGTTGTTAATGTACTGATGTACCTAAGACATTGGAAAACGATTATTAGTTAAATCCATTGTCACACATATTAACCATTAGAAATTTAGTGGAGAGAACATTTTCCTCTCTGTTGCAGTTTGATGTGAGAAATTAGTTTTTTTTTTTTCAAAGATTTCAATGGTGTGTATGTGATAAAGTTTTCACATTATTAAGTTGCTGTAATATTGTATTATTTTATAGCAGCTCATTTAATTGTTACAAATTTGTGCTGGTGTTTAAAATTCCTTTTTATCGATTCATTAGAACTTAGAAGGATTAAGCTAACTAGTGAGTAAAAGCCCTAGGATTTGAATATGCTTCTGTCTCTAATGTCTGTAATCTTTCTTCAATATCAGTGGTTTCCAAAGTGCAGTTACCACACCAGCAGCATTAACATCACTTGGGAACTTGTTTGAAATGCAAATTATTGAGCCCCACCCCAGACCTCTTAATCAGAAACTCTGGGATGGAGCTCAGCAATAAATGTTTTAATAAGCTGTCCAGATGATTCTGATGCACACTACCTATTGAAAACCACATTGTTATATCTCTCGTAATCCACAGATAGGACAAGCACCTAACAACTTTCTTATTATTTTTGACTTACTAATTTATGGCCACTAAAACAGAATAAGCAAATAATTCAACGTTTTATTCCAACTTACTAAGCAAGAGATACCAGACTTAATAATTAGTGTCCCCAATTATATTTAGGAGGGCATATAATTAAAAGGTTCAAATGTCTAAAAATTAATTGAATGTTCTTATTGTAAACTATATTTAACTTCAATGTCCTGTGCTAAAAGTTTTATTTCATTATGGAAACTTAATGATTCTCCAATTCCCAGGTTGAATTGCCAAGGGAAGAAACTTATAACAAGTTTATACTTGGAGGAGAATTCTTTTGCTTTCTGTGTGGGAACAGAGCAGTTCTTTTTACACATCTGCTCTCCTCCCATTGCAAAGAGTAAGGTAACCCTGAAGCTAATGGAGTCTGTGAAATGGGGACTGGTTAGCAGTTAGTAACAAGTGAAGAAGCTGTGCATTCCTTGGTTTTTGGCGCGTGATCATGAATTAATTTGAAGGCCGTTGTTTCACTATATTGGAGGTTGAAGAGAACTACTGTGTATGAAGAAATACATTGTTTTCTTTCTTTTTTTTTTTTTTAAAGATTTTTATTTATTTATTTGACAGAGATGGAGAGCACAAGTAGGCAGAGTAGCAGGCAGAGGGAAAGGGAGAAGCAGGCTCTCTAATGAGTAGGGAGCCTGATGCGGGGCACAATCCCAGGACCCTGGGATCATGACCTGAGCCGAAGGCAGATGCTTAACCGACTGAGCCACCCAGGTGCCCCTACATTCTGTTTTCTAAAACTAATTCTAAGTCAGCCTTTGGGAAACAGCTTGTTTCTATATTAGAGATTAACTATATTTTATTCTGGGGAAAAAACATTGCTACTTAGATACTAAATTTTAGCTGGTACATATTTACTAAAATTCGATGGGGGTTGTAGGAGCCAGGTGATAACAGGGCACGGAAGAAATCCTGAAATGCAGCCCTGAGTGCCCTAGCCTTTAGCCAAGACTTCCGAAGTCAGCCATTGGATTTACACAAAGGGAAGGGAAACATATGAATTATAACTCAAAATTCTCATATGAAATTAATCTCATTCAAGGTACCTCGCCTCTAAATCCAGTCACTGAAAGTATACTTAAATATTCTCCTGTGGGCTGATGCAGGGATGAAAAGGTTTAACAAAACTTTGAAGGAGATTTAAGTTGGCAATGTGGGATGTGTGAGTTGGACACATGCCGGGACCCAGGAAACCCCTGTTCCGACATGGGGTAGCGCTTGTTGATAATCAAAAGTGGTTTGCAGAAAGTTTCTCAATGAGTAATTGGTCTCCCCAGCCTGTTTGGGCATGGCCCCTGCTATCAGTGTTTGAAGACTATTACTTGCCTTTAAATAGCTATGATTTAGAGAGCTACTACTCAGGCACTAATGTAGTTCAGCGGTGTGAAAAACAGACAGCTCACCGTATGAGGTAAGTTAATATATGTAATTGGGGATACTGTAAGTTGAATTCTTTGGAGGAAAAGGGGTTTACACAGTGAATACATTAATAAGGAACATCACCACCAGGGTACTTAAAGTATGTGCTAAGAGATCTCCCCCTGAAGAGTTTGCCTTCTGACATGCTGAATTGCCCCAGGCTTGGTGGTGGCTTCATAAAATATGGGAGCGTTCAGTGTGGAGCTGTTAAGTTATTTATTCCCCTTTCTGATACGGCATGCGTGCCCTGCCACTGTTTGATGAATCACTGAAGAGAATGGGAGCTGACAAACACTTTTCCTTCAGTGGCTGGTCACACGGACAGCATCAGTAGAAAAACATCATGGGTTCTAAAATGCCACATTTTCACCATTTACCCTGAATAAGACATGAAGCTCTTTAAGGAAAGCAGTAGTACGTTATCATTAAGGGCCAGCTGACAGAGAGGCGAGTGTGCTTTGAAATCTCTCAAGTCATCATTCTTCATTTCTTCTCTCCTTAGATGGAAGGCCCACCCACACGGGCTGTGAGCAAGGTGGGGACTGTTGCACCTTTTAAAATCGCATTGATAGATTGGGCTCATCATCACCCATTCTGGATCCTGCCCATCGGGAGAGGCTCCTCTTCTCATTAGGGTCCTGTAATGTCTGCAGCTAACATTGTTCTCATGCAAATAGAATGGCACAGAAGATAAGTGCCATGAAAATTCAATTTCCCCCGACCATCATTACCCTTTTTCTTTTAGTTATTCCCACTTCAATCTGCTGGAGGTAATGTGTGCAATCTGCTGGTACTTTTGCAAAATGATTACTACATCTTAGTAATGAATTTCCCAGCTATTGCACTAGGGGGTGTTTTAGCAGGTTCCCGAGTTTTCCTAGTGCAGACTTGGCTGCAGTCCTTCCACAGTACAGTACCTCCACAGTGGATCCTCAGGATGGAGAATGCCTAGCTAATAGAACTTGGATTCAGTACTTTCCCTTCTTTAGTCCTCAATGGCACCTGTGAAGTAGGTGATTTCTTTAACGTTGTCCGGAAAATGAAAATGAATGAATGAATGAATAAATAAATAAATAAATAAATAAATAAATACATACATACATACATACATAAATAAATAAATAAATAAATAAATAAATCGAAGGATAAAAACGCCTGTTGGTAGATGCATAGTAATATTTCTCTGTAGTTTCTGACCAAAATTGGAAAATTTAGTAAGAATGTAAAATTCGAGGTATCTAATATAAATATATTGTATTTATAAAAGGGTGTGAGTTAAATTATGGTTTAGAACGATGGAGAATTCCTACTTGGGCTCATCTAAAAATTAAGAGAACTGACGGGTACAATTTAAAATTTCTATACTTGATCCTATCCTTTATATTTTAAGTTCTTCAACAATGGCACGCAATATGTAAACGTTGTCTTGCTAATAATATATCACGTTATAGTGGCTCTTTGTTTCTTCTGAAATTATTCCACCACATCTTCATTAGTGTGGGAGTTAGTTGTAAGAAAAAAAGAGAGAGAGAGAGAGAGAAGAGAGAATACCAGGAAAAATGTAGATTTAACCAGAGATAACAGATGTGCACGTGTGTGTCTGTTATTGACACAAATATAGAATGTAAATTATACCTTCTTTGACGACTGCTATCTTAATAGAAATTGTGGAGTGCAAAAACACAGGCATATGTTTTAATATATTTTATGGAAACCTTATTTATCTCCTAAAGTGTAGAGGTGTGCTTTCCCAGGGATTAGGAAAGCCCTTTACCTATGATGGGTATGATAGCATTTTATGTGTGAAGGGGAATAAAAGTTTTCAAAAATTTTAACACTTCTTTGGAAAAAAAAATGACACAGTTATTGTTTATATAAGGCTTGGCTTAGAACATAATTTTTCCTTGCAAACTGTGAAGGTATTTTTGTAGAGCATATGTTATTTATGTTATTCTATTTACATGATCTTGAGATATTTTTAGTGGATTAACATGTTAGATGCATTAGCCATTTCATTTACTACTGAAATATTAATAGATCCCCAGAAGTTGAAGATGTTGATACAATGTAAAGAAAAAAGAAGTCAAATTATTGCTTGTACCTGAACTACTTCATTTTACAAGTTGATACATATAATATCGTGCAGTAATTAGGCTGAAGCTATTCAGAATGTCTCTGGGGTGTACCATGCAGTTTAGATGTGAAGAGTGACCAACATGTGGTACAGAAAATATATCTGAACTGCAGTTGCAGCATTGCTACTTCAAGTTACACACCAAGGGCGTAATTACTGCATCCTTGGGGTGAACTATGCAGGAGTCACAGTGTATAGTGACCTCGAGAAATACTGCTACTGTAATTTTAAACTAAAACATAGAACTTGAATGTGAAATTGTATTTTGATTTTGAATGGCTTGTATTGTGAATTTGGTCTCCCGAAGAATAACTTATTGCTATGATAACTTCCCCAACCTCCTATTAGAATAGGCATTCAAATATGTAAAGTGTTATTAAAGCGTCCTTTATGACTGAATGGTTAACTGGTTACACAGATAGGTAAAAGGAGGAGTACTCCAGTGGGTTGGAAGAAGCTGCTAATTACAACCCTCCCTCCCAGTAAGCTTCATGGTCTGCACTTCTCAGAAAGATAGAGCCAATGGAGCGTGACTGCCTAGGGCATCACAGTCCCGGGGGGTTTTCGTTGTTTGTTTAGGTGTTGAGAAACACACATTATGACCGTAATAATAATTATGTATTTGGAATTGGATTTTTGCATCTGCGACACAAGGTTCTATCTTCCATAAAAATGCAACCTCAGCACTATTTTTATGATGCTTCATTTGCATTTGGAGCCAGAACTATTCAAACACAGGCGTTATTTGACTATGGTGCCACTATTGTTAATTTAACATAAAATTAAACATTCTCAGTGACCACTCTTCAAGCAATGTTTCAACTCTTTATTAAGGACAAGTATGTGTATACAGTCTTTAGTTGATATGAAAAGTAAGGTTAAAAGGTTATAAATTATTTTCTATTATCAGAGTAATATCCACCTTCTTACACTTGTTCATAATATGACAAAAGTAAAGTAGTTGAACTTTACTTAGATAATGATTCCATAGCAATTAGATTTTATTTTCTGAAATATAGCCCAAAGACATTCTATTTTTGGCTCCTTTTAAGAAATCAGATTCAGAAATAAAAAAGAAATCAATTTGAAAATTATTTAATCCTCTAGCTTTCATTCTCTCCCATGTATTTTCTAAAAATATGTCTTCTTTTCTTGGTTTCTCTTCTGACAGGCAGCAATCATTCAGGGGTTTTTGTTTGTTTGTTTGTTTTAATTCTCTTCTACTTCCTTCCTATTATTTCTTGTCCCATTCTCTGCTGTCATGTTTCTTTACTGAAACATGTTTGTTTGTTTTTTTTTCTGGACAAGAATATTCCATATATTTGTCAAATTAGTAACTTCATCCAAATTATATACAAAGTCATGGTCTGAAAGTAATGCAGGAACAGAACTTCTCTATTGCAAATTCAGTGGTGCCAATAAAAAATAAAAATCTCTTTCTAAAGAAGATATAGATATAATTCATCTCTTCTCATGTTCAATGTGTAAAAACTTGAGAGTTAAAATCTTAAGTTTTCACTTAGGGCATTTGCAAACTTTCTTAAGTCCTAGTTCTCCCATATCGCAAAAAGAAGACATACAGCAAAAAGTATACTCTGTGAAATATGATAGCTAAAAAAGAAAAAAAATAAAAGTTTCAAAATAAATATTGTGCCTGTACCTGTAATAACACAATATACATTTTTATCAGATTTTTATTTTCATAGTTTAAGTTTTGAAATTGTTGGGTGCTTTAAGAATATATAATTCTGATTGGAAGGTGGATATTAAAATCATATGGGACTTAATGAACATTGACCTTATATATTTAGATATCCTACATAAAAGTATTGTGTTAAGGAAAAAAGCTACCATTGTCTTCTGCATTTAATTAAAATAATTTCAAGCAAATAAACAACAGTGTTTCCACAGGCAAGATCCAAGAAGTCCCATCTTCTAGATGCCAAGTTTAGTGTCTTAATGAATTCTTGAAATGTTGCTAATGGAAACAGTATACACCTGCCTTTGTGTCACTCTCTCCCTGATTAAAAGTGATGTGGCATAGAACATTAAAAACAATCTCCCTTCTATATGAATCATATAACTTATCTTTTATAAATGGCATGCATTTCCCTTTTTCTCTAGTAAGCTTGCAGCGGGTTTAAAGCATTGGGTGTTGGGGAGAGGGGGTGGGTGGGGATTGGCACTGGAGGTAGAAGACACTAAAAATCTTCCAGGTTAGGACGTAAGACTATTACTTTGGAGATTTCAGTAAAGTTGGTGTTACAAATTTTGCTTCTTTTAAATATGTGCGACGTTTTTGCGTTTCCTGATGTCAGCCATGTCCCCTAGCTTTGAAAATGTATACAATAAAAATATTCTTCTTGCCATCTAAACATGATATAGGAACAAAGAACCCATACATAGATTTTCCAAATGTTATTTTACCTTATATACAGCATCCACAAATATCAGTGAATGAGAGTTCATCATTGCTGTAAGGGAGAAGTCTAGCTGATTCTGCAGTAGTCCTGCAAATCATTACACTGTTAACTTACAGAGATAATAATAAGCCAATGACATATATTGTGTCCTGGGCCATTCATTTCACAATGCTGTATATTATAAAACTCCTTACAGCAGTCAGCTATACTGGCTGATATCTTTTTAGGGTTCTCTGCTATCTTCCTTCATAGGACCCTGTCATTTCATGTTATGATATTTTTCATAATATGAAATTATATCTGCATGTTCATTTGTTTAATATCTGTTTTCTCTACTGACAGCTCTTTTTTTGTTAAATAACTTACATGTGATACTTAGACATGGTCTGGGGCACATATAAGAGCTCAAGAAAATTAAGTTGGGGGATTATAATAGTTTAAATGCCTACTGTTACTTTTTTTTAAAAAAATCTGTGTTTTAAATTTATTTTTGGCATAACCAAAAATGGTTTTTCTTGAAGGATGGATGGATAGCTAAACAGGTATACATAGAGATAAATACAGAGATATTCTTATGCACACAGAATAGTTTACTTCTTAATATTAATATGTCTGAATCAACTAGGTATTTCATCAGTTCCCCACTGCATTGAGATAGCCCAATAAAGAGAATCCACTTCAGTATAGAAACACATAGATAAAATAGTATGTGGATGTCCATATCCTGGTTGTGATATTGTACTATACTTTTGCAACATGTGACCATTGAAGGAAACTAGGTCACGTGTACATAGCATCTCTTTATATCATTTCTTCTAACTGCAAATGAATCTAAAATTATCTAAAATAAGTTTAATAAAAAATGGTATGTGGAATTTGTGTAAGAACATTACCAGATGTACAAAATGAAAAATAAGACAACTCTACTTATTATTACTGTGGCAATTGGAGACATTTTTGTGTCCAAAATTTACACATTTAAAGAATTGAGCCTGGGGTGTCTGGGTGGCTCAGTCGGTTAAGTGCCTGACTCGATTTCCGCTCAGGTCATGATTTCAGGGTCCTGAGATGAGTCCGAGTAGGACTCAGCACTCAGCGGGGAGTTTGCTTTCCTTCTCCCTCTCCCTCTCCCTCAGCCCCTCCCTCCCCTTTCTCTCTCTCTCTCTCTCTCTAAAATAAATAAAATAAATCTTAAAAAAAAAAAAAAAGCATTGGGCCAACCTGACATTTTAAAACCACAATGATCTGTTAATACATTTATGAGATTTCCATATTGCCCGATTCCTGTATTTTAATAATTTTAATTAAATTATAACATGGATGCATAATAAAATAAAAAAATTAAAAAAAATCATAGATATTCAACCTGATAATTTTTTTTTAAAGATTTTTATTTATTTATTTGACAGAGAGAGACACAGCGAGAGAGGGAACACAAGCAGGGGGAGGGGGAGAGGGAGAAGCAGGCTCCCTGCAGAGCAGGGAGCCCGATGCGGGACTCGATCCCAGGACCCTGGGATCATGACCTGAGCTGAAGGCAGTTGCTTAACCAACTGAGCCACCCAGGCGCCCCAACCTGATAAATTTTTAGAAACTGAACAAACCTGTGTAACCAGCATCCAAAGAGATGAAAGAAACTCTGTCCTGACCTCTGACTCCATAGATTTGAATCTTATTTCATCCCTATTTTTCTGTTTTGAAAAATTAAATGTATAAAAATATTTTAATATTAGTGTATAAACTAAATATTAATAAATATTTAAGTAAATAAAATATAATAAGATGTTAAATAAATATGTATAATAAAATATTTACAAATACTGCCAAAGTTTCCTTATCCCTTTATACACACATACACACCATTTGAAAGCCACTTGCAGGTAGGGACCCTTCATCAATAAGTACTCCAGCCTGCATCTCCTGGGCACAAGAACATTTTCCTACATGAGTTCAATGAAACTTTTACACTCAGGAAATTAAAATTGATACATCACCATTATTTAATAAAAAGTCCATATCTAAATATCCCCAGTTATTCCAATTATATCCATTACTTTTTGGTACAAGATCCAGTTTAGGATCATGCATTTGTTTTGTTTTTTTTTAATGTCTCTTTACTCTCTCTCTTTCTTTTTTTTGCTTTGAATGTTTTCTAGCACTTTTTGTTTGTTTTTCACATCTCAGAAGTTTTTAAGGGACCAGGCCCAGCTGTTTTATAGAAAGATGTCTTGTATCTACTTATGTCTTAGAGAAAAAGTTACAAATTTGGACTCATTAATATTTATGGTCTTTTGAAATATTTTCTTTTAAAAGTGTAGTTTAGCATCTGGGCCATATTAGGTAATAAATAGGTGATCTGGTGTTAAGTTCATTTGATTTCCAGGTAGAAAAACCTGCGTCCAACTCTGTTACAAAGTATGTGAACTCAGGGAAATCTGTTGGTCTCTTTAGACCATAAATTCCTCATCTTCGAAATGAATGGATTGGATTCCCTTCGATTGCTAAAATTCTATTATGTTTATTTAAACATTATATATGACCTTGGCACCATATTTGAAATTAGTATTACTACCATGGAATAGACAATTATATCAATACTTTGCCATTTACTACTTTGGGTAGAATAGCAATCAATCCTACACTCTTATGAATGTTATGCATAGTTATGTTCTGAATTGAATTTATACTATAAAAATTATATACAACTTGTCTAATTTAAATTTCCAAGCTGTTAAAACATTTTTTGAAGAGCTTGCTTTCTTCACCAAGTATACTCTCTTTGTTGTATACCTCACAGCCTACCTTAGAACTTTTCTTCTTTCCTTGAGTTCTAAGTGTAAGAGGGTCTACTGGAGCGGCAGTTAAACTTATGTAGTATTTTGCTATGTACAGTTGATGCTTAAAAAACATGGGGGCCAGCGACACCCAACACCTTGTGCAGTTGAAAATCTGTGTATAACTTTTGACTTTCTCCAAACTTAAATACTTATAGCCTTCTGTGGATCAGAAGTCCTGCTGATAGCATAAACAGAAAATTAATATATATTTTGTATGTTATGTATGTATTATATACTATATTCTTACAATAAAGTAAGCTAGAGAAGAGAAAATGTTATTTAAAAAGGCATAGGAGAGAAAGAAAGTGCATTTGCTCTACTGTATTGTAAAAAATTCACATATAAATGAACCCATGCAGTTCCAACCTATACTGTTCAAGGGCCAACTGTATTTTATTTCCCAAATATATAAATGTTTTTCTGTACTCTCCAACAATCACTTAATTTTCTGTGCAATGTTTAGGCCTTAGGGAAGTATGGCAATATTCCATAAAACTTAAAAGCACATTTGTGGAGTATATTAACATTGTTACAGTGGTGGATACATTTTTAAAAATATATGATGTATTATCCCTCAGTTCTTCTCACTTCACAATTTTGTCATATTTTTATGGAAGACTCTGTGTCACTTCCATCAGAATTATTGCAATATGGAACCTTCTAATTGTCTACCAAAAGGGGTGACATGATGTTTCTCTGCTGCATTAACTTTATTGTTCCCTGTAAAACATTAACATGGCAAAACTCGGAGCTTGTAAATGAGAGACTTGTCTTCATTTGGATCAGAGAAATGAAATTTGTAATTCAAATGAGAAAAGGACATGAACTTATTGCTTAGCCTGGAAAAGTGTTGTAATGTGCCAATTTGGTTCTCATAAGGTTGATTCCAAACATCCCATTAAGGTATTGATTGTGTCCCTTTAGTAAAAAGCTGAGGGTGCTAATGGCTTGGCATTCCATCATTATACCTGGATCTCCACAATGGTAAACTTTCCAAGAATTTTGCTCAACATACCATCTGTCCCCAGACATGATAAACTCAATGGTAGAATGACTATGTAACCAGGATGGTTCCTAACCTTGATGCCAGTCTTGTCTGTGTACAGTTAAAAGAAGTATCACCATGTAATCCTTCATTTTATGGAGTTATCTGTCCTCCATGGGGAGTATTTTTCACTCAATTACATTTGTGAATTTATAGCTTTAAAAAGTAGCAGGTAGGGGCGTGCCTGGGTGGCTCAGTTAAGCGTCGGCCTTCGGCTCAGGTCATGATCCCAGGGTCCTGGGATGGAGCCCCGCATTGGGCTCCCTGCACCGCGGGAGGCCTGCTTCTCCCTCTTCCACTCCCCCTGCTTGTGTTCCCTCTCTCGCTGTCTGTCTCTGTCAAATAAATAAATAAAATCTTAAAAAAAAAAAAAAGTAGAAGGTAAAACAGAAAATAGCAAGCCTGATTTGGAATTTTGATCTTCCTTTTCTCACTCCTTTCACCACAGAGACCCAGACAGTGGAGCTATTGGATCTGGTTACATTCCCCACACTCTTACAGTAATGTGTTTATATAATAGTAATGTGTGTATATATCATTAGAATGTTACATCTTTATAGCAGATAACATCCAATTTTAATTTTTTGCCCCAGTGCCCTAGTAAGTGCATAACCCATAGCAGGAAATGTAAACAAAAAAACCAAAAAGTCTGCTCAGTTGAGGAACATTTTAATGATTGAATGAAAAACGGTCCCAATTCTCCCTCCCGGTGAGTTCCCTTTGCTTCTTGCCACATGGAGTCCTGCCTGTGTCATATTGAAGAATACTAGAATCCATCTCAGGGAAGGATAAAATTGGTGCTGGAGTGTGCAGACTTGTCCATTCTCATTTACACAAATGTTTTCTACTAGGTTTAGGTAACCATTTTGTGCCAAGTGTGTTTTGTCTTTAAGTGCTACCAGAAAATGGGGAGGAAGAGTGATTTCATTTCCAGTGTTCAATGGAGAGGACTGAATAAGTACAGAATAAGGATTCTGTTCTGATTGTACCTATACATATATAAATGGACAACATTCAGATTTCAGCTTCTAAAAAATGTGAATATATAAAATACGTGTCTGTGCCCATTGAGCTCATGAACAAATTATTAGGTAAAGTGTTAGTTTTAAAACTTCACTTGGATACTTGGATTTTTTTTTTTTAAGCATTCCTAGTGGGATATTTTAGATACCATGACTAAAATGGCCTTCTGTTTCATTTTTTGTGTTCCAAGCTTTAATGAACATTTATCATTATCTACTAGACAGGAGTTCTAAATTAAAATAAAATAAAAAGAGATCATAAGACTCCCGACTTGCCACTCATTTGTAGATCCCCCTTACCGGGTACCAGAATTAGATTTAAACTCCTAAAAAAAAGTTTCCATTAATATTAATAAAATTTTCCTGTGCTAAATAGAGTATTAGTTTATACGGTTGGAATTTTGTGAATACTATTACTGAAAATTACTCTGTCACTCTAAGAATGTAGTTCATGAGTTAAAAGTGCTCCAGAAGGGCGGAGATTACAAGGGAAACAGGCCCAGTTCCCCACAAAGCGGATGGGAATAGAGCAGAAGCCTCCCCACGGCTGTCCTCCCAGAGGCTCTTGGGAGTGGGATGGGGTCTGACAATGATGGGCTTCCCTCGACTGGTTCCTTCCTTTGTGCCTCACTCTGGTCCAGAAATAAAGCAGCACATCATGCTCCCAGACTGACACCAGAGAAGCTTCATAAATCAGCAAGTGAGTGTTCTGGCATGATCCTTTAGCCACTGCCTTCCCTCTAGAGCTGACACCTGTCACCTTTTCAAGAGTGTACATCCTCTGTCAGCTGTAGCTGAATTCTGTCTTTTCTGTATCTCCTCTCGTATTCTGCCTAGGTGGTATTATCTGGGTGGCTGCCCATATATTATTAAATCTTTGTCATTATGGACTAGGTTGTTTTTCTTTTTATTTATGTCTAAAATCTTGGAATTTCCTTAAAGTCATTGGGTAAATCACCTAAAATGATCCAAAATACATTTCTTTTGTAAAAGACATTATGCATGTAAGTGTATGAACACAGACCTCATGACATGTATTTGTAATCACGGATAAACTATCGCACTTAATGGTCTTGTATGATAACTAATACTTTAGAGCATTATAAATGACAAGAATCCTTAAGTATCTGTGAGTTAGGGATTTGAAGGGCTTTGAACATCATTCAGACTGTAACCATTGCCATGAAGTCAGTAACCACTGCTTATTTTTTATTAAAAAATATGTATCTTCCCTATGAAACACATTTCACTTTACTTGAAAGCCATACCTGAATCAATTGTACTGTTACCTGGTTTCATTTTGTTGCAATATATTTTACAGGTAAATAGCACAATATAATCCTTTACCTTTTAGAGACATAAGGTTGTGGAAAATGTTTAAAATTTGGCAAGTCACAAATCTACATGAGCAGAAATTTATGTCTCTCCAGTGTTTCCTATTAATGACATTAAAAATAAAATATTTAATACACATTGGGGAATTCTCTACCCCCTCCCAAATTAATGTCTTAAATCTTACTGTGAATTTTAGTGAAGCAAACAAGGACCCCAAGGTGTTTGTAATTGGGGGGTATTAAGTGTAGAATACAAGTAGAGAGTGCTTAAAAGGGACAGAAAAAGTCAGTTGCCTATTGATTGGACTGTGGTGGGATAAATGTGTGGCTTCTGCCCTTAATGGAAGCTGATTGTTCGGGGATGTGCCGGCGAGACTGGTCGATTCTTGAGCTGTTGTTTACTGGGAAGGACAATATCAATTTTCCAGAGGGATGATTGGTGCGATGTCAAGGCTGTCACCCTTTTCTCCTCATCACTGACAGACAGCCCGGTGACAATTACCAGTGATGGGACATTGCCTGCATATACACTAGAGGATATAACTAGCAAACAAAAAAAAAAAAAAAAAAAAAGAAAAAATTAAAAAAAAAAAAAAAAGGAGGAAAGCAGTCCTGTAAAAAAAGATATAATCAGCAGTTGTCAGGACTGGTTACATATATGATGTCTGAATAACAGGGCCAAACCACATTGCCTTTGCCTCTGATGTCACATGGACCCTGCCTCATCCTGCTTAGAAAATTAATCATGGAATTTTGGGGGCAGGGTAGCATTAGTTGTTGGCATTATTTGTGTGAGAGTTAATATCAGAACAAAACATATTTTCTCTTACTTTTTCTAATTAAAATAGACTTTGGTAAATTCAAATGGGCTTGAAAATAGATTATTTTTATTCTTTAGAAATAATTACATTTGTAGTATATTTCATGAGTTAAAATAACTTTTATGACTTTTCCTCCTGGTCTCATGTTATTGGCCAAAGTCCAAATGTAAAACTTGTGATTTGCATTGATCAGTATCACAATGAAACCCTAACGTCCATCATTTTGGCAAAAAGGCATCATTTAAATTGTAGAATATGTTCTGGGCAGGGTGGGTAGTACATATACATATCTACTGGATTATCTATAAAGGTTCATTTTTCCATTTCTCTGTGTTCTATTGTTTAATAGTTTCAATTAAGTTTAAAGATAAAGAGCAGTATTTCCAGTGCCTACTTAACACCTAAACTAGTCAGATTACCTGAAGCATGGGAATTGCCAATTAACTATACTTTTTTTTCCTCAGGAAAAGATTTTTCTTTGTATTAATTCATAAAAGTCATTTAATTAAGTACATTGAGGCTAATCATTTCATAAATTTAGCGTGTTCTGCTGGAATTTTACTGTTTGGAAAAATTCACAATGAGTATAGTTTTACACAGTCAAATTTACATGTTATTTGTTTTGTATGAATTAGACATTTTTCCCTACTGCAGATTTCCTTAACATCAAAGTGAAAATACCTGTACATAGATAGATAAACGCATTTTTGTCTACTTCCCCACAAGAAGGATAGACTGGGAATACTTTCAAGGCTTATCCTCAGTTGTCTCAGAAGGGTTGCGTTCTACAGAATTGGTCACTGTAGAGATGAAAATAATTTGATATATGATGTTCGTTTTCTACAGTCTGTGTGGCATTCATGACATACATCAGATGTATTTTTTCTTTGTGATAAATATGTTCTTAAGTACTATATATATGATTTTGAAAGGAATGTTTTTATTACAGAATTTGGCAAATATTGAAAAGTACAAACTATGAGACAAAAATTATCTACCATTTACAGGAAAAATTGTTAACATTTTCGTATTTGTCCATTTTAAAATTTTATGTGTTTATGTGTGTGTGCATTCTTTTAAGTGCTTTCAGTGATGCTATTTTTAAGCTTGGTAAATGTATTGACAAGTCTATGATTTTGGTGGTGTCCTTTTATTTTAAGTAAGTAGGTTACAATACTGTCAAGTGATTACATATGGAGGTTATTTCTGATAGGGCTTGTAAGATGCCATACAAAAGTTATCTTGATTTCCTCTCATAAACCACCAGCTAATTGATTTTCCATTGCACTCATTAAAAATAGATACTTAGCTTTTCAGAAGATTGTCTCGGAAAACCAAGGCACGGCACAAGTCCTCGGGGATGCCATCAACTGACCATTCCATCAGGCCTAAAATAGTGGTCCTCCTACTTGTCAGAACTGAAGTATTTATCCCATTTCCCAGCAGATAAACATTTGCAAGGCAAATAATAAATTAGCCATTAATCAGAAGAATGTTTGCTTTCAATGAACTCTGAATGGAGTGGAAATGTCAGGTAGATAGACAAGGTAAATCAACGAGGCAGAATCAATCCCTAGGAAGAGCCTCCCATAATTTAGAAAGTGTGGCCCATATGTTTAAAGACTTTGGAAGTTAAGGACATTTTGTGAAGGAAGAAAAGCTATTTAGAAGAAGGTACCTATAGATTTTAAGAATAGACCTCATGTTAACAATTTTTATATATTTAAGCCTCTGATATAATGATATGTCATTTGGAAGTTTCATTTTAAAAATGTCAAATATTTATTTTTAAAATCTTTATGTATTGTAATATATTTTTTCAACCCCAGGAGAGTGTTCATGTTTCATGAAAAGTTTCCATGCCATTATTTTTTCAAGTTAACAATTTGGCAAGTATATTGCTTTGCAAATAAGAAATTACCTTGATATTTTAGGATTATTTTTTTTCCTCATTGTGTTTGTCCTTTCACATGTTTGATACAAAGACTCAGATTTGGAATCTGAGGGGCTTTGCTCCACCACATAAAAACACCTCATCTTGAGTAACTTACTTAACCTTTTATGACCCTCAATTTCCTTATTCATAAAATAGGGACAATAATGCCCATCTCAAAGAGTTTTCATAAGAAATTAAATATTGAAACAAATGAAATATATGTATATTCTCCCAACACAGGCTTGACATTGTTATTTTTTTAACATAGAAGATGTGTGTGTTATATCAATTTATTCTAAACATTATTAATATTTAATCATTTCAAAACATTTTTGTAATGAGTTAGCAATGCATATTTTGTTTCTGCAGATATTATATCTGAAGGGTTTTAGAAGGCCAAGTGCTTATAAAGAGGGAATATTATTTCCCTCAATTCTCTTGAGGTTAGAAACTACAACCTTTGTTGTCTTAGAATTGACCATAAAGGAAATTGCTCTTGATTCCAAACACCTACCATCTGGCATGTTCTGTTTTCTCATCGTGATATACAATGACTCAGGCATTCTAAAAGTTAAATGTGTGATATAGCCCCAACTTTCCACGTGTTTCTTACTTATCTATTTACCAAAAGTATAAGAAAGAATGAAAGTAAATGGAATAATCATATTCCTCAGCAATGTGTTCCAAATTCTTCATTTATCACTCACTCCTTTTTTTTTTTTTTATTATTATGAGTAAAATTCTATCCTCTAGCTAGGTTTCCTGAACTAGGTAGTTTATAAAGTAATGATACCTTTTAACCAAGACATTAACTGGGTCATAGGTGTACCATCCCCGTAGCTTTGATTGACTAAGAGAATCCTTCTAATCATGAATTTTAAATAAGACTTGCAATGGTAATTAGCATTGCCTCAAGCATAGAGAACAATTAAAATGTTTTGAAATTTTAAAACATATAAATGACTCTTGCAAAGGAGATGAGGTTTCTTTATACAACCCAGAAAGTGATATATTAACCTCCCTTAATAGATTTTAAATTGAAAAGCATTTAGGTCCAAAACATTTCAACTCAGCCTTTAATGTTACTTGCTTTTTTTTTAAAATTTTTTTTAAAAAATGTATTCATTCCTGTGGACCTCCCCTCCTCCCATACCACTTTTGTCTTTCACTCTTAAAAGATAACTTTAACCTGTATTTCACAAAGACATATGGAGTTATTATATGTGAATTATTTCAGTTTTTTTCCTGTTTATCTCAAGATTGCTCCAAATTGTCATTTATCCTTTTCTCTTTGGTTCTGTTCTGATACTCTTGTCTAAGGCTATCCTACCTAGTTATGTTTATGGTTTTCATTTAATCCCATTCTATACTTGACACATATCCATTCTTTCTGGAATTTCACTCTTTATTGAACACCCTTAAAACAGAAACATACCCACCTCTCTTCCATGCCAAACATAGAACGATATAGGTAAGTTTAAAAAAATTCTATAGGACTTCCTAAAGAAAAAAAATACATTTGGTGTTGGAAAATAAAAAGGCTTCTTAAGACAGTGACATTTTGAAGATATTCCTTAATATTTTAAAGCCTGTCATAACATAAATATGACTAATGGTTATCATGAAATATTTTAAAAATATAACTCACTTTTAATCCCTAAAGCATACAATGAGTCACATAATCTTAATGGTTTCAATTAACAATGCATATATTTTTCACACCTTGTGAAAAGTTCTATTACTGTTTCCATTCTACAGATGTGAATCAAAGAGAGATTAAAAACTCACCTGAACTGAGGGTTCTAGAGGGGAGGGGGGTGGGAGGATGGGTTAGCCTGGTGGTGGGTATTGAGGAGGGCACATTCTGCATGGAGCACTGGGTGTTGTGCACAAACAATGAATCATGGAACACTTCATCTAAAACTAATGATGTAATGTATGGGGATTAACATAAGAATAAAATAAAAAAAATATACACACACACACACACAAAAAAAAACTCACCTGAAGTCATACATCTAGTAGTAACTGTTAGAGCCAAAGCTTATACTTAGTTGACTCTAGAGTGTTTCCTTGACCACTATACTTACTACCTCTCTACATAGTACTTGCATATATTGTTGACTATAAAGCTGTTGGGTCTCCAAGCTTAGCTTTCCAAATTTATTTGCAGAATTAGTTTTTTCTTTGTGCGTGGAACATCTAAAAGAGCGTGGCATGAGACAGGAACAGAAGTGTAGGTTGGAACTATATCATAGAGGTTCTTGAATTCTAGACTCAAAAATTCTGACTTAATTAGCGTGTAATGAGGAGTCATCAGAAGTTTTGAACACGAAGTGACAGTTCTAGCGCTTACATGTTAGCAAATGTAGGCTAAGTAGAAACAGAAAACATTGATAAAATGGATAATCATTTGGAAGCTGTTATAGTAATATAGGTGAGAAACCATGAAGCCTAAATCAGGAGGGCTATAGTGTAATGGGAAGGACATAAATATGTCAGTGTAGTTTAGGTAGAATTCATAGGATTTTGAAGCTGGGATAGTCATGGACCTTAGGCTCAAAGGCAAAGGTGGAAAGAGATGACTCCAAGATTTTAAATCCATGACTGAGAAGATCAAGGAGCCATGAGTACAAACTGGAATATCGGGAAGACAGTCTGATTTGGGTAATATCTGGCTTGGTACATGTAAAGTTTGATATATTCATGGAAAACCCAGATAAAGATTTGGAAATGGCATTTTAAAAGTAGAGAGTGAAGTCAGAGGCAGAAAATAGTTTTTAGAATCATCTAGTTAAAGGAATTTGATGCTATTTGAGTAGACAGAATCATTAAAGAACAAAGTACAGAAAAAATGAGAAAGAGAGAGAGAAAGGGCTGAGAATTAACCTGCAGTGGTAGTTACGTTTAAGGAACGGGAGGAGTAGGAAAAGGTTCATTCAACCCAACGGTTGAATGAATCTGCAGTCATAAACAATGAAAGAGGGACACCTGGGTGGCTCAATTGGTTAAGCGTCTGCCTTCGGCTCCAGTCATGATCCCGGGATCCTGGAATGGAACCCCACAGCGGGTTCTCTGCTTGGTGGGGAGTCTGCTTCTCCCTCTCCCTCTGTGCTCACTTTCTCTCAAATAAATAAATAAAATCTTAAAAAAATTAAAAACCCAGATATGTATATGATGTTTATGTGGACATATTGTCCATTTGAGTACTTTCAGGGTTTATGTATCTTTAGACTATTTGTTCATAAACACATAAACTCTAAAGTAAATTTTAGGGTTTTTAATTATTTTTTTATTGTTTCGAACATCTTTAAAATTCTAATGCAAGCCAATAGGGAAATATGAGCTGGTATACACAATTTATCTTACACATAGCATTTCAGAAGCATATATCATAATAAAGTAAGACCACAATGCACTTTGTGTTTTTTTTCCATTTTATGAATTTATTATTCTTTATCTCTGTTGCCAAAAGTTTGTGGGTCTTACTAGATCCACACATGCTTAAACTTAAAAAAAAAGATTTTAAATTAATGAAAATAAGTTGTTTCATTTCCTTAGGAATAAATAGCAATATGTTAAAGCTATCAGAATGAATTTTGGTCCAGAAGTATGTGACATCTTATTTTGGTTAACTGTAGTTTACTTTTGATGTAAAATTTCTACATTGAAGACTGAGAATCTGACCAAAACCAGGAAGCAAAAATACAAAATTGACAGCACATCAAAACAACAAAATGTTAGACTCCTTGCACAGAGCATGTCTTTGAATAATCCATCAGTAATTTGTTTTGTGAATTCATTAAGGTTTTGGATAAGAAAATATATGAAATACACAAACGTAGTTCAAACCAATGTCAATTTTAACCACTGGCTGTTTGTTTACCTCCACTGCACTTCGTTTTCAGACTTTGGGTAGATCTCATTAATTAGACTGGAAAATATGAAAACACAGCTGAAGTATTTTTACATTTTCACAAAACTGTAAGTACAAAACTGCTGACGATGTTTTTAAATCTAGACAGTTGAGTATGAAATATTCTCTTCATCCTGTCCTTTGGTTCTAAGAACCCATCTGCTTTAAACACCAAATAAGATTTTCCTATTTCCTATTCTCTTTTCATATAATAATAGTAGGATCATTTCATTTTGTTGGTGATAGTTTTCAGTGTACCTTTCCATTTTTCTGATTAATCACATATATTGAAAATTAGATTTGTAATCAGTAGGAAAGAGAATAGAAATGTCACATACCCTACAAAGATTGCGGGTGAATTGATGTAAGTAAATATTTTTCCTTCATGCTTCCCAGTTAATCAACATGGATTTCCCCTTCATTCATAAATATATGTATGTGTATGTGCAAGAGAAGTGTTGCATACTTCTGCAACTCCTTCAGTGTTTTCTAATACATTCAACTAAATGTATATTGAGCATCTACTATGTCAGAGACAGAGCAGTAGATAATAGAGACAAAGATTTGTCCTTATAGAGCTTCCATGTGAAAGAGGTAGACAGAAGATAAATGTATAAATGACATTAAATTTAAAAACAGGAAGAGAGTAAAGACAACAGAAGAGAAGACAAGAGAATAGAAACTGTTGTTGTGGGGGGGGCACAGAAGGTAGACTAGATGGAGACAGCAATGGAATAAAGCAGGCCTTGCAGATATCCGCTGCATACTTTCCCAATAATGTATAATCCACATTTCTCTTTCCCACTTACTCATCTTTTTGTCTTCTAGAACAGGAGTTGCCAACACACAGATTAGGATGTGATTAGGACCACAAAGCTCTATCACGTACAAACTATATGCCGATGACTCAGTTGTAGATTTTTATATGTTGCTCTTCAGTGTGTTTGCCCTCAGCCCATGCTCGACAGCCTTGATTTGAAATCTCCAAAACCTGCTTGACACAAAATGTACACTCACAATTTGATTTCAGTGCTTCAGGTTAATGAAAGACATCCTGCTTTATTAAACAGTTGAGAATGTATGCTCAGGAGAACCTGCAAAGGGAAAATTTTAAAAATCTGAGCAACTAATCAGTATTTCAAATAAGTACCATTTTAGTTCACTGAAATAATTTTAACCTTCTCAATGTACATACAATCATTTGTTGCCATGTATATATAAAAATCCTCAATTTACATAAGAATTTTGGCTCATGATTGCATTTAAATATTTTTACTAATGTTTTTAAAGATATAACTGTTCTTTTTCTTTAGTACATTGCAGAAAGATCTTGAAAATAGAAAGTCTATGCATCATAAAAGCAAATTTAATCTTTTTTTTCTTTCAAAATGTTAACTTTGAGTCTGAGTTGGGACAGAAATATTATCTCATTCTCTCTATTCTTGCTGTTGTTTAGACATCACACTGATGTTAGGTGTGCTTGAATATTGATGTCACTGTGGATGACTTGGGTATCTGCCAATAGTTCCAAAAGAATTCATTGTGAAGGACTTTGTACCTTAGGTGCACGGTAACATGTGGTTAGTTACTATGTGTATTCCTTTTATTTCTAAATTAGTCATTCCAGGCACCTGGGTGGTTCAGTCCATTGAGCGTCTGCCTTCAGCTCAGGTCATGATCCCGGAGTCCTGGGATCAAGCCCTGCATCGGGTTCCCTGCGCAGGGGAGTCTGCTTCTCCCTCTGCCTCTCACCCCACTCCTGCTCTCTCTCTTTCTCTCAAATAAATAAATCTTAAGAAAATAAATTAGTTGCTCTCATTATTACTGGCCACAGAATATTCCTTAGAAACACTGAATATGAAAGACTTTTTTTAAAACTGTCTTTTGCATAATGAAAATTCAGAGAGCTTTAATATTTAGTAACTGCCTTTAGGTATAGTTTGTCAGTGTCCTTTCCACCCTTAACAATAGTCTTCAAAACTTCTGGTCACTTGCTAATAACTCTTCACTTCTCAGGAGATTAAATTGCTATAGGCAAGTTTACTTAATAAATCTACAAAGAAAAAAATTAAATTAAATAGAAGATTCATGTATATATCTCCTTTTCAATTATTTTTTTCTATGTTGTCATGCCAATATATTTTATTCTTTCACCTAATGTATGAATGTGTACAAACACGTTTTAACAAGATTTATGTTTTGAAAAAAAATAATTTGTTTATTTAAAAAATCATAAATGTTTTATGTGAAGATGGTAGGACTGGGAGAAATATCTAATCAAAAGTAGGAGGCAGGAAAAAAGTCACATTTTAAATTTTGTGCAGCAACAAGGTAAAAAGAATGAATGGCATTAAAAAGAATGGATTGATCCTCTTTTCTGTTGCTATCCAGTCTTTTTTTTTTTAATCTTACACATCAGTACATAATCTTAAATCTCCCATAGACTTTGTTGCTTTCCATAAAGACACAAAAGAGCAAACATAACAAATAAAATAGAGAAGGGGCTGCTGTTATGAAGGAAATCCCTGAGACTACAAGAAGAGGTCTGAAACAATGAGTAAAGTTTTGGTTAAATTGTCTCTTAACAAGTTGCAGTCCTGGGTGTACTCTGTTAAGGAGATACTTTCGTGAGCAGGAGCCCATTTGTAATTAGATAAGGAAGACTGACAGCAACAGTTAGTGGCTCCCATGGAATGACAGGTATTGACTGAATACCGGGCTGGGTTGGAGATGGTGACGGAGTCGATAAAAGCATCAGGGCTTGTTTGGAGTACCACTGCCAGCAATGCATTAATTTGCCGCCTGGAAAGAGCCACAGACCTTCTTCCCCGTGTTCAGCACTGATGAGGTCTAACACATTTCATCTTCTGTTTACCACGAGGAACGCTTGTAGCTGGTATATGGCACCACAAAAAAGGAAATAAAACAGGGAGCATATTTTGCGTGAGCTCCGTGGTGCAGAGCAGGTCTAGAAAAATAAACCTCATTTGAATCATCAAACCAAATGCAGAAGAAAAAGTTTAGCTAACACTAATCAATTGAGAACAAAAGTGTTAAATGATTTGGGAGAAGAGATAAAAAGTACGATAGGAAGTGTTTCTAAACTATCTGTAGGAATCCTTTATACATTTTTCTATATACCATCTCAGTTGAATGAAGGGAACTGAATTTAAAAGGAAATGCCATGAAGTTCATTAATACATTAGGGATGTATTATCTCTATATAATTAAAGAGCTCATCTCATACTTCTGTTTAAAAGCAAATTCTTCTTAAATGCTTCCCAGATATTTTTAAATTTGTTACATATATATATATATATATATATATACATACATATATATATGTATATATGTTACATACATATATATATATATATATATGTAGAGAGAGAGAGAGAGAGAGAGAGAGAGAGGAAGGGAGGGAGGAAGAGAGAGAAATTCTAAAAAAGAATATTAATGTATATTTTCATATGTGGCATTTGTTTGGGCCATAATATCCAGCCATAAAATCCCACAAAAGCACCTAGATGTTAATACTGACCTTTAGAGCTCTCAAGTAAAAAGATTATTGAAAAAGCGTTACTTCTGGTCCAGATTCTGAGTTGCATTTAACTTGCTGCCAGAACTCAGTAGTGACCATTATAAAATTTGCACATACTTATTACTTCAAATTCTAATAATCCTCTACAAGCGACCTTCAGGGTCTAATTAAATAAGAATAGCATTTAAAAGTACTAGATTATTTAAATCTCACTTGATTGCCAGTGTTTAATGCTGCCCACCTGTTGTAACAGAGGAACTATCAAAGATAAACTGAAACGCCTTTTGGTTGTGCCAAGCAGCTTCAACAGCTTAAGGTTTTGTAGTGAATTCTCAGGAAACTTCTATTAGGCTTGATTAGGTGACCTCCCAAGATTATCTGCCATGCTGTGGAGATAATGACCATGGAGGGGATGAGAAACAACCCCTTCTAAGAGGAGAAGCTAGTAGAGTGGCTCTTTCCTTATTTCCGTGTATGTTCCAAAGCTGTGTGTCATTCTGGGGAAGGAATTCACCCGTGACTGAGAACATTAGGTCTGAATTTATTAAGGTAGGATGGTTCTGCCACTTAAGCATTTTATCTCAGTATATAATTGTTAACATGAAATGAAAAAAAAAAAAATCAGGACCTAAGTGTAAGGTTTAGCTAATATTTTCTCACAGATGCCTGGGAACCCTAAGGTGTGTAAAGTGTATTTCCCTTACTAAAATCTTTGCAGAAATTAAAGAGGACAGGGATATGACTTAACCAAATTACTCTGAACATAAAATGTTTAGATTGAAAATGCATTATTGACTACTATAACTAAGAAGAATGATGCACAACACGTTGGCTTTTTGTGTCTTTCAGAATGTGTTAATAATGTTCTTATTATTTTAGTATATATAATTTGTCAAATATTTAATTATCTTGAAAATATTTTGAAATGCAAAGTCACACGTAAATTGATAAACATAGTTTTGTGGTAAGCGCAATAAAGTTGATTAAATCAAGCATTTCTTAGGTAGAACTGTGTTTTTTTAAAAGATTTTATTTATTTATTTATTTATTTATTTGACAGAAGACAGAGAGAGAGGGAACACAAGCATGGGTAGTGGGAGAGGAAGAAGCAGGCTTCCCGCTGAGCAGGGAGCCCGATGTGGGGCTCAATCCCAGGACCCTGGGATCATGACATGAGCCGAAGGCAGACGCTTAACAACTGAGCCACACAGGCGCCCCCCCCTTAGGTAGAACTATTAACATTTCTCTTATTGGTACAATGATCGATTTTAGTTAAGATAACCTTGAGTCCTTCATGAGCCACAAAAATCAGTATAGTTTTAGCCATATGTGTTCAGCTGTTATGAAAACTGTCAGTCACCTTCTGATTCTTTGTAAATGGTTATTTTATGCACAGGGGTTTATTTTATTACTTTGAAAATAACTTATATTTGGCAACTTTTTAAACCAATCTTAACAAGGCCAGTTGAGATTAAACTACTGCCTATCAAGAAATTTCCAACAGCTGAGACTAAATATGTGCAGAACTCATATGGGTATCCTCTATAGTACTAACAATTTATATTTATGGTGGTGGGATCAACCAGATAACTCCCTCCCTCCCTCCCTCCCTTCCTTCCTTCCTTCCTTCCTTCCTTCCTTCCTTCCTTCCTTCCTTCCTTCCTTCC